>NC_133449.1:28023146-28347882 GCF_048565385.1 Saimiri boliviensis
CATTGTATGGTGCAGTGTGGTGCAGCTGGGTTCCTGCCCTGACTACATCAGAACCCCTGAGTGCCTGACAGATTCTGAGGCCTGAGCACCTCCCGCCTTTCTCCTCTTCTCTCCTCTCCCCGCTCCACTGTTGAATCAGAAAGGGGCTGGGGAGGGCTGGTTGCTGAACCTGTTTGTTTTTAATAAAACACCTTCAGGCCAGCTGCAGTGGCTCACGCCTATAATCCCAACACTTTGGGAGGCTGAGGCAGGAGAATCATTTGAGGTTAGGCGTTCGAGACCAGCCTGGCCAACATAGTGAAACCCCATCTCTACTAAAAATAGAAAAATTAGCTGCACGTGCTGGCACGTGCCTGTAGTCCCAGCTGCTTGGGAGGCTGAGGCACAAGAATTGCTTGAACCTGCGAGGTGGGAGTTGCAATGAGCCAAGATTGTGCCACTGCACTCCAGCCTGGGCAACAGAGCAAGACTGTCTCCAAAAAATAAAAATAAAAAATAAAACAGCTTCCTGGGTAAATCTGATGCCCAGCAAGTATGGAGGCTACACAGGCACCCATCTACACTGGGTTAACTTCCCAGCCTCCTCACCACCCGCTGGCTCCCAGATTCAGCTTCCTCATCTGGGAAATGGGATTGACACCCTGCCTAGCTCACAGAGGTTTGAGAGGATTAAATCACCCGAAAGCAAAAGGGAAGGCATCATGTGCTGTTGAAATGCAAGGTGTTACTCATTCCTCTTTGCCACTCCCGTGCCTTCACCCTTGCTTATTACTTGTTACCTATAGGAATAGCTCAGTGGCCAGCTGGTGTGTCTCTGGCTCTTGTGCCCTGATACCACATTAATCATTTCAAGACACCACCTTTATCCGGCGGCCTCCCCCAGTAGACAGACCCATCTTCCCCATCCGACTTTCTCTCCCACTCAGCCTTGGCCTCTTTGTTGACGTTTCTTGCTTTCTCTCCTTGACCTCCTCATCTTTCCTGTACCATTTCTTAAAAGCGGTCTTCAGCTTCACTCTGTAACCTGAGCACTCCCCCCTGAATAACACTGGATCTAAATAACGTAGTTAGGAGATCTGTTATCTTGAATGATTCCTTAATTGTCTTACGTATTTGCTTCATTATTCTGAAGTACTAAAGCAGCAGTGGAAACTTTCTAGGCCTGTTGGTATTGTAATTTCATTCTCTGCCAAACATGAATGAGAAATACTAGTTCGCTCTGACTTAGTTTGCTTACTGAGGTCCAAGACAGTCTAAACCATGTTTTGTTTTGTTTTGTTTTTGTTTTTGTTTTTCAAGACAGAGTCTCATTCTTTTGCCCAGGATGGAATACAGTGGTGCGATCTCGGCTCACTGCAGCCTTAACCTCCTAGACTCAGGCAATCCTTCCAGCTCAGCCCCCTACCCCAATAGCTGGGACTGCAGGTGCAGGCCACCATACCCAGCTAATTTTTGGTATTTTTAGTAGAGACGAGGTTTTGCCATGTTGCCGAGGCTTCTAAACCATGTTTTAACTGTTATGCACAGTGCCTTGCCCAGGGTTAGGCACTAGATAAGAACTCAGCACCCACTTGCTGAAATGGGAGAGCTGAGTGGTCAGAATACCTGCAGTCTCTACAGCACTAGCATTTACAGTATCTCTTTTCATTGCCACAGCCCTAAGAGGTAGATGGTGTAACTCTCCCCATTTTGCAAATAAGAAAAGAGAAGCTTAGAGGGGTTATGTCACATCAACCTTGTGGGCTAAGGCTGAGTGAAGACCTCGCAGAAGAGACCAGACTGAGCATACTGCAGTAGCACCATTGCAGTGGGTGGCTGCCCACAAGGACAGAGAGCAGAATTCAGGCAACTCCAGCAGACCTGCTTCGTGCAAGTCAAGTGAATACTAGTCGGGAGGGATTTAGGTGACTCATCCTCTGCCCTGGCTGGAGTCAGGAAGTGGGCTTTGCAGCCCATTTCCTGGGGAATTTTCAGATGGACCAGTGATTTCATTTTCCTCTTCTAAAGCACCCCCATGCACAGGGAAAGGTTGTTCACATGGCCATTTGGATGAAGCCAATGGATCTGATCTCTTAAAGGAGAAGCTGAAACAGCAGTGGAAACTTTCTAGGCCTGTTGGTATTGTAATGTCATTCTTTGCCAAACATGAATGAGAAATCCTTCTAGTTCGCTCTGACTGCAGCCAGGGTATAGATTAATATTTCAGCATTGCTGCCTAGGTTATGAAGGTATAAGCCTCATGTAGGTAACCTGCTCTTGCCTCCATTGTACCTATTACCTAACTGGGACAGGCCTGGGGTGGGGCTCCTGGGAGCTGACAATGCCAGGCCCAGAAAGGCAAGCTAAAGACCAGCAGGCAGGCCTTGGGGTTGGAAAGCCACACAGTAAACGGGTGGAGTACTACAGCTGAATTGTGTGTCTAGAGAATTCAGGGCGTGGTGAGTGATCAGCTCCTGAGAGAGCAAAGATTAGTATTTAATACATATGCATTTATTAGCGTGGCTGGGTCTCTCATCAAAAAAGTCATAAATTCACAGATCAGGATTTTAAAGCAAATAGAATTACTGATACATCTCTTCCAACAGCCAGTATACACCCCACAATGGGGACCGTGTACTCGTGGGCTCGCACAAAGAAAAATGCAGTTTTTGATTAAGCTACAGCCTGAAATATTAAAATTATGATTTTCAGCCAGGTGTGGTGGCTCACACCTGTAATCCCAGCACTTTGGGAGGCCAAGGTGGGCGGATCACTTGGGGTCAGGAGTTCAAGACCAGCCTGACCAACATGGAGAAACCCCATCTCTACTAAAAATACAAAATTAGTCAGATGTGGTGGTGGGTGCCTGTAATCCCAGCTACTCGGGAGACTGAGGCAGGAGAACCCAGGAGGTGGAGGTTGTGGTGAGCTAAGATCACGTCATTGCACTCCAGCCTGGGCAACAAGAAGAAAACTCAGTCTCAAGAAAAAAATTTGTGATTTTCATGTACTGTTAGAAATAGTTTTCAAAGAATTACTTCCTCCAGCCCATCACAACCCCTGCCCATGTGAGAGGTTAGGAGTAAATTATATGTCTTTTGAAAACTTTGCTGAAACTCTCCTCCCTTTTCCAAGTCTACCAAATTTTTATCTCCAAAAAAAAAAAAAAAAATGGAGCTAATATGACAACAAGATTTGTACCTTCACAAGTAAATATTACAATTTAGCTGAGTAACTTGTGGAAGCTTGTTAGGTTGAAGTGACTCACTTGCGTAGATGAAGTTATTTTTAGAGATGTAATTTGTACTGTTTAGAAAAGAATAAAGAGATGGTAAAAGGCTAGATCGCTCATTATAGTTTACAGAGCTCATGAACCCAGCATCCATGCAAAAGATGACTAAGCAAGGGGTCGGTTGGTACTTTCTCTCAGAATTTTACAGATGTGAGTCATCCGCTTTAGTCTGCAGACACAGCACCGAGGTACCTGTGACTCAGCTCTCGTTTAGAAAAAGCCCTAGAATTCAATTCCGATATACTTTTATAGTTAAGTAGTGAGGAAATTACATGCTGAAGCAAAATACGCCTTTGTGAAGTGCAGCCGTGGGATGTTTTTAGCAAAGACTGATTTATCTTCATCTCTGGCCTTTGAAAGAATCTATCTGTGATCCACACTGGTAATATGCCCATTCAGCCCTCTGGTAACATCACAGTGCCCACCTTCTTCATGTGTGGCTCATGTCCCGAGTATTAACTTGTTCTCAATAGAAATCTCAGCCTCACTCTTTCTACACTAAGATGCCCCAGCACCAAGGCCCACTTCCTTTAACCAAATATGTTTCCTATATACGTGTTTGTATATATGAAAATCTTCAGCCTAAAATATTAAAATTCCAGTTTTCATAAGCTGGCAGAAATAGCTTGCAAAGGCTTCCTCTCCTTCATACTTTACCTGTGTCAGGGGTTAGAAGGAATAAAATCATATTTTTCAACAGTATGCTCATGTTTTTAGTAAACTCTACACAAAACACACACACAGACGATAAGCATTATCTTTACACGTAAGCAGATGGCAGAGTGAGTGCATGTTCTCCGTGCAGCGCCATTGCTTGTTCTCAGGCGCAGCGCTCTGCTGGCCTAGTGACTGTGCAGCCTCATGCTCGCATGCCTCCCTCATCGTTGACACACACTGATTACACAGCCTATTTGGAGTCAAGCCCATAAAATGTAACACTCCATTCATTCATTCATTCATTCATTTACCAAGTCTGGCTCTGTTGCCCAGGATGGAATACAGTGGCGGGATCTCGGCTTACTGCAACCTCTGCCTCCTGGGCTCAAGGAATTCTCCTGCCTCAGCCTCCTGAGTAGCTGGGATTACAGGCATGCACCACCATGCCTGGATAATTTTTATATTTTCAGTGCAGACAAGGTTTGTGTGGCCAGGCTAGTCTCAAACTCCTGACCTTAAGTGACCCACCCGCCTGAGCCTCCCAAAGTGCCCATAACCTGTCCTTTTAAATATGGAAAGTGGCTCCTTGTAGTTTGCAGACACATCAATAGATTATTGATAACCAACAAAGAATTTTGTGTATTATATTTGCCAAAGAAACATGAGCATGGTTGCAAAAGCAAATACTTCAGAAAGATGTGTAATGAAAAGCAAGAATACTGAGCCCCATGCCTGCCTTTTCACAGCCACTGTTAACCGCTTCTGGTGCTTGGCGGTTGCCTCCTTAACCAGCTGACTGTTTCGTTCCTCACCTGCTGTGTCTATAGCACTGTTGCTAAGAGTACTGGGGCATGCAGAGGTTAAAGTCTGGTCCTGTTGTTAAGGAGAAAAGCCTGTGTACCTTCAAGTCAACTCCGCAGACATTTGAGTGTCTACCATGGACCAAGCCCTGTGTGAAGCCGTGTGGCCACAGAAATGGATGGCTCCACTAAGGAGTTTGTACTCAGGTAAGGCAGCAGGCGTGTAAACACATGAATACAAACACACTGTGGAAAATGCTGTAATACAGGTGTATAAACCCCTTCTGAGGGGTTTTACAGCTATGTCCTAGAGCTCGGTCTTTAAATGCAATTAGAGACTGCAAGGTAGATAAAGAAGCAAGGATGGGGCTGGGCTCCGTGGCTCACGCCTATAACCCCAGCACTTTGGGAGGCCAAGAGGGCGGATCACGAGGTCAAGAGATCGAGACCATCCTGGCCAACATGGTGAAACCCCGTCTCTACTAAAAAATATAAAAATTAGCTGGACATGGTGGCGCTTGCCTGTAGTCCCAGCTACTCAAGAGACTGAAGCAGAAGAATCACTTGAACCCAGGAGGCAGAAGTTGCAGTGAGCCAAGATCGTGCCACTGCACTCCAGCCTGGGGACAGAGTGAGAGAGACTCTGTCTCAAAAGAAAAAAAAAAAAAAAAGGAAAGGATGTCCAAGGCAGAGAGAACAGCGTATTCATGGGCTGATGCAATGCATTCTGAAGATTGGGAATAATTCATAAAGTTGGATTTTTAGGATAAGTGAGTTAAGGGAGTGATGAGGAGAAGAGGCAGGAAAGAAATGCACCTAGTTATAAGGCGACTTTTATGTACGTTGTTCAAAATATATCCCTTTACTGATGGAGAGCTATGGGAGGATTTTGAACAGGGATGTGGCATTATCTCGATTATACTGTAAGTCCAATGGCAGAGGGGAGGATGCGTTTGAGTGGGAAGAAGCTGGGGTTTGATAAGCCACTTGGGGAAACTGGTTCAGGCAAGAGAATATGAGGTGCTGAAACAGTGGGAGTAGGAGGAAGAGGAAAGGAGAGTTTCTAGAAATACTTCAGGGTAGAATCAGAAGGACTTGGTGAACACTAAGATTTTGGGAGTGAGGGAGAGGGAGGAATTGCAGATTACTGTATAATTCCTAGCTAGGGTACTAAGGAAAGAGTGGAAATTTAAAAAGAGTACCAAAATCTGGAGGAAAGTGAATGAGTTTGAATATATTGAGTTTGAGTTGTTTGGGTGATAAGCAGATGGAGATATCCAGTAAGTAGCCAAAAATGTGATACTAAACTTCATGACCCACATAGTGGTGGCAATGGAAGCCACATAGCTGGTAGAATTCCCACAGGATGAGTCTGTGGTATGAGGGGACTGAAACCAGGTCTGGGAAGGGCCAGCGACTGGTGGTGGGCAGAAGATTCCTGATAGAGGCCAATCAGCAGAGAGGGGTTAGATGAGAGCCCAGAGAGAGGGCACCACAAAGGCAGAAGAGGACCAGATCTGGGGAGGTGCAGGTGGCAAGGGAGAGGAGCGTGAAAAGCATTTGCTTTGTTAATGATGGTGGTGCCCATGGATGGCGTAGTAAAAGAAACACCCATGCTTTAGTGTAGGTGGAAGCCACGTGTGAGTGGGTCACAGAATTCATTCACAGTGGAGGTGAGCCCATCCTCTTGAGAATTTGGGGAATTAAAGGGAGAGTAAATGGGCAGTAGCTAGTAGGGGTGATAATCAAGAGGCTACTTTATAGGATGAGAGAATCTTCAGCATGACGAGAAGGGGCCAGTTGAGGAGAGGTTGGAATTCCTTGGCACGGAGTTCAGCTTCCTCTGAGCAAAGAGCGTGGAAGAGAGTGGAATGGGCAGCTGGTACCACTGCCCGAGTGGCCCCTTGGAGCCACTGAGGAGTTTGCCTGTTGCTTTCTCTGCCACCAGCAGGTGAATCGACAGCTTAGGAGGTGAAACCTGGAGTTACCTCTCCGGGCAGTTGAGGGGTGAGACACATCAGCACAGCAGGGCCATCGACCCTGTGAGCTGCTTTTTGTTATCTCCACTTTGATTATCTCCTAAATAAAAATGGCACAGTATGAAACAGAACAAAGCCTGAGTAGTAGCCAGTCAGTCCTTCCTCCGGACCCCAGCAGCCTTTTGTGTAGCCTCCTGTTTTAGCAATTCTCCTACTCTATTGGGATTATTTTTTTCACTGACTTTCCCCAATGCTGAGCCCTTTGAGGCAGAGTTCACTTTTACTTCATCTCAAAACCCCCAACTTCTGTATTCAAATCCCTTAGCATAAGGGTTAGTGCAGGCAGGGCAACTCAAAGGCTTTTTAAGTAAATGTACAAACTCACATACCCTTTCTTATTTGACTTACAAGAATGCATTTGGTCCTACTCTCATATCAAATCATAACTAATTTTCTTTTTTTTTTTTGAGGCAGAGTCTTGATCTATTGCCCAGGCTAGACGCAGTGGTGTGAACACAGCTCACTGCAGCCTTGACCTCCTGGACTCAAGCAATTCTCTCCTCTCAGCCTCTCAAGTAGCTGGTACTACAGGCACACACCACCACATTTGTACATTTTTTTTGTTTTTTGTAGAGACGAGGTCTCACCACGTTGCCCAGGCTGGTCTCAAACTCCCTGGGCTCAAGTAATCCTCCTGCCTCAGCCTCCCAAAGTTTGGGGTTACAGGTATGAGCCACTGTGCCAAGACTCATAACTGATTTTCAAGTAGTTAAAATCTCATGGGTCATTCTTTGCTATGCTAAAAGTTGATCTAACTCTTAGTGATCTAGAGTCCCATGGTCAAGAATGCTTATGGTCACCTTCTTTGAGTTTCAGATAGACAAGCTCTTACTTTGTTGTTTAAGTATTAAACTGCTCTGCTCCTTAAACCAAATACATACACACATACACAGATATATTTAGATACAAATGTGTGTGTGTGTGTACATAAAAATATGACACTCCTTAGTAAAATATTCCTCTAGACCTGGGGTTCACAAATCCCTCCTCCTGATCCATGCTGGTGCCTACTCAGGCACTACTTTGCAGATTTCACTTTAGTTTTTCCATGAGCTAAGGTCGAGTGGTGACTTAGCAAGTTGAATGTGTAAAGAACCAAACCTGTTTTTCCATGGAACCAATCGTAATTTATCTAGAATGAGCCATTTGGCCTCCAGAAACAAAGAGATTTCCATCACAGAGTGCTGGTGAGGGGTTATGAGTAAGGCAGGGCCAGCGAGAGCAGCTGTTTTATTCAAAGAGCAGCAGACAGGCTGAATGAGAAGGGGTTAGCTGTTGAGTCCACATCAGGCTCTGCTGCAGTGTGACCAGGGTTAAGGTACTTCATTTTAAAGCCCCTTGCCGTTCTTCTTTATTTCTAATCTGATATTTTTCATCTGTCCTTAAATGCTCTGAACTTCAGCTTCTCTCTTCAGTCCCTAGTCTTTTAACCTGAACTTGATGGGCTGTACTATACCTCAGAAGGAAAGGCTACCAAGGCCTCCCCAGAGCTGCCCCTACTGGCGTTCAAGGATTGTATTTTTATCCAGGAGGCCTGGGCTAGTACCTGTGGACTAGGACAAGGGGCACAATTAAGGTCATTAAACTGGCCTCCATGTGTAGGACAGATAGAAAGACAATTCCTGGAGGCAGACAAAGTTTAGTGAATTGGTGTGAACTGATTGGTATTTGGAGCTGACCTAAAATGGTAAGTGTGGGAAGCCTTACCAATTGTTCTTAGGATTAACCAAAAGTGTATTTTGCTGTATGCAATAGATCAGTATTTTTAAAAATATACATTCCCATTTCTGTTTATCCATGGTGGAAGTAAATGTGACCCACCGGCCCCACCAGTCCCCTCCCAGCAGGACAGCATCCTGTCATCTTCAGGATGGGAGCCTTTCCAGAGATGGACGAAAAGCACCCAAAGTGACTCAAAGGTTTTGCGTTTGGCAGAATATTAAACCCAATCTGATGGCATATGGGGAGCAGGTTGTAACTTTTATTTCAGACATGTAGTATGATTCTTCCCCGGTTGGTAGCAGAACATTCTAGTGGCATCAGAGCCACTGGATTTAACATCTGAAGACTTTAATTCAAGGCCAGCTCTTTCACCTAATTCTAAATAAGCTGCTTTGTGTTCCTGAGTTTCAGTGTTCTTGTCTGTAAATGAGGTGGTATGCCCATCTTGGAGATACAAATGAGACAATACATTCTTTTTTTTTTTGAGATAGAATTTCAGTCTTGTGCCTAGGCTGCAGTGCAATGGCAAGATCTTGGCTCACCACAACCTCGGCCTGCCAGGTTCAAGTGATTCTCCTGCCTCAGCCTCCTGAGTAGCTGGGATTACAGGCATGCGACACCACGCCTGACTGATTTTTTATATTTTTCGTAGAGACAGGGTTTCCCTATGTTGGTCAGGTTGGTCTCAAACTCCCAACCTCAGATGATCTGCTCACCTCAGCCTCCCAAAGTGCTGGGATTACAGGTGTGAGCCACCATGCCTGGCCGACAATACATATTGGACCCATAAAGTTTATATGATAACATTCTCCAGGCCTCTGAAATTATCAGACTGGAGCAGAGGTGAGCAATCAGGGAAGGATATGGAGATTGTGAAGTCATCAAAGGTGATTAATATTACATGAGACTTTCTGAAAAAGGAGCGCCGACGTACCAAGCCTTCAGGCTTAACGGGTCCCTCCACTGAGCTTTGGGATTGAGGGAGTGCTAAGCAGATGGAAGAAAAGAGGCAGGAAACATGTTAAAAGGAAGAGAAGTAGCAGATCAATACAGTGTTATGGAAACCACGGGAGAAGGACAGAAGTGAGCAACAGTGTCAGATGCCATTAAGACCATGTAGATGTGATTGTAGGATGTTTTCCCAACCAAAAGGAATAAAACAAGGACATGAAAACATCAAAAATAAAAATTCTTAAAAGTCTTGATATCATCGTGCCCTTGAGCTTAACTTGGTCTGAAAGACAGACATCATACTCTTCCTCCTGTCGAGTACAACTGTGTACGTCAGTCTCTCAGACATTTAAGTTTTCTTGATCAACAGCCAGAGATGTGCTTGCCTATAGCAACCCCTGGCTGAAATGGTAGATGATTCAAAATAGCCAAGCAGAAGCTCCTTCCACATCAGAAACAAGTGGCAAATCGCATTTACAGCACTTGCAGAAAGAGCATGGGCTCCAGACCGAGCAGGCAGGGTCGAATCCTGGCCACATCTTCTCACAGCTTCAAGGTCTCCGGCTTGCTCCAGGCAGGCTTACTCCTCGAAAGGGGCGAGGTGGAATCATATGGCAGAAAGCGCCCAGCACATTGTAGGTATTCAATAAATGCTGATTTTTCTCCTTTTTCTTAGCATTAAGAAAGTATTTATTAGAATGAAAAACAAGATTTTAAAAACCCCATGCCTAACGATTGTCTGTAGTAAGAGATTTCTCAAACAGATTAATCAGTAACCCAAAGTCGTACAGCTATTGTAGTGGTAGTTACCGTGTTCCTGCAGGGAGATGTACTGTGTTAAATACAGTGGCCTGGTACTGTGGATGTAGCTCTCTGGACCCTGGGCTTCTCTCTGCAGCTGCTGAAGCAGTTGAGGCAGTTCACCACTCTAGAGCATAATCTCCTCATTTGTTAAATGGAGAGTTGATTTGCAGGGCTCCTTGCTGAGCTGTGCTTTCGCAAATGTATCCTCTGTTATGACAAGACTCAGAGATTTTTAAGTAAATGTCTCACGTAGCTACAGAACACCCTGTAAGTACACTTGTCAGAAGGTAGCCAGGAAGAAGTAACTCAAGAGGGTCACCACTTCTCTGTATTTCATTCTCAGGCCTGACTCTCACCTTCTAGTAACCTTGGTGGCTAGTTCCCAAGTCCCTTGGAACATTCTGTATTTTGTTTGTTTATTTGTTAGTTTGTTTCAGGTTCTTTGCAGTTTAACTTCCCAGAGAAGGTCTGTGGTACAAAAATACACTAGCATTGTAAGAATACGAGAAAAGTAACCTAATAGCCTGTGCCCAGGAGGTAGGTGTGAAGGGAACCAAGAAACTGCAAATAGAGGACACACTTAGCTTAGGGGCTGGCATGACATACATAGGCCTTGATGTCACAATTGCATGGCCCACTCTATAAGTATTGATATTAATAAGTTTGACTTTGAGTCATTTAGAAAGGGATAGCGGAGAAGTAAATGTGAGATCTACTTTATAAAGATTTTTTATCATAAACAATGAAAAATAAAAGTTTTAGAGCTTTCAGTTATCTGGAAGGCACAGCTGTCAGAAATGGTTTGCTGAGTGTGAATATGCTTGCTTTTCTTAGGATTAACAATGATTCAATACCTCTGATTGAAAAGTATCTTATTCCTTTAAGTACAAGTCAGGCAAGTCATCCAAGTCAAGGGCTAGCCTCAACATGATCACCTTATGATTGCACGGTTTATTCTCTTTGAGTTAGTTAAATTTCAGAATAATATGACAATTTAAAAACAGTATTTCAGGCAGCAATCATACCTTTATCTCAAATGAAATTTCTAATCGGAATTGCCATCAAAGAGGAACATTAATTTCCATTCCCCTGCTGCCTCTCCCACCCATGCTCATAGAAGGAGTAATGACCAAGGAGCTAGTCAAAAAACAATAACAACAAAAGAAAACAAAAACCTGGATAATTCACAGGCCAATCTTCTTAAATACACAAAGATTGATTATATTGCTGGTCTTTTTTTCTATTTTTTTGTTTTTGTTTTTGTTTTTTTTTTGTTTGTTTGTTTGAGATGGAGTCTCGCTCTGTCACCCTGGCTGGAGTACAGCAGCGCAATCTTGGCTCACTGCAACCTCCACCTCCCGGGTTCAAGCCATTCTCCTGCCTCAGCCTCCCAAGTAGCTGGGATTAAAGGCACACACCACCATACTTGGCTAATTTTTGTATTTTTAGTAGAGATGGGGTTTTACTACGTTGGCCAGACTGGTCTCGAACTCCTGACCTCAGGTGATCCACCCACCTGGGCCTCCCAAAGTGCTGGGATTACAGGCGTGAGCCACCACACCAGGCCTGCTGGTCTTTTTTATAAAAAAAAAAAAAAAAAAAACCACTCACAAATAAATTCGTTAGCAAAAAAGAAAAAGTCTTTATCTTAAAGCACCTATGAGAATTGGGAGAATATTTCATAATCAAAGCCCAAAAGAAAACTGTTTGACCAAGCTTTCATCAAGCCTCCTCTCTGTTCAGAACTTTTTCTGATATGTGATCTGGTTTGGCTACAGGGCCCCCTTTGAGCATAGATTCTCTAGAGTTACATTTTTTTATTTGATGGAAGAAGATTGTAGAATTAAGAGTTCCAAAGGACTCTGAATTTATCTCAAATAAAGAGGTGGACAAAACTAAGGTGAAGGCTAAATTTTCAACTTGTTTTGAAAGTTGTTTTGAAAGCTTGGTTGTATTTTCTCAGCTGGAAATCAGGGTAGAAAAGAAATTATATAGAGTCAGGTTTGTTTGTTTTAATTGCTTCTAAGAGAAAAGTGAGTAATAATAGGTATCACTTATGAAGACTTGCTATGTGCCAAGTGTTCTGCACATATACTCATTATGTCATGTAAACCATCCAACAGCCTTGCAAGGTAGGTATTATCCCATTTTAAAGATGAGAAAACCTAGACTCAGAGAGTTTAGTCAATTGCCTGAGGTCACCCAGGTAGCAACTGGCAAAGGAGGAATCAAGCCCAGATCTGTCAAATTCCAAACACCATTTTCTTCCCAGTATCCCATTCTCCCAACCCTACGTTCCTTTAGGTTGCAGGCTTTGTTTTTCGGGCACTTTCTGTGTGCCAGACAGTGTACAGCGTGCTTTACCTGCTTCATTTCCAACGCTGAGCTTAGAGGTTTTCCAGTCTTAGGAATGGGGAAAGAGGCACACCCATCTCCAGAGCACTACTGCCTTCCTCACTCAGCAGTCGACTTCACCCAGATAAGCCATTCCCCACCCATCTCGCAGACTCAGTGGCTTACTTTTTAACATTTCTTGGGAAAATATCCCCATTCCACTCATTCTAGTGGGTCGGACATTTTCCTATAATTGTAATATCCCTGCACGGTATAAATACAGCATGGAAACTGCTTGGAAAGGATAATGTAGAAATAAAAATAGGCTAATGAAGGTTTCTGCATGGGGGAATGGCATGGTAACCAGAACTTCTAACCATGAGGAAACATGTAATGCCTTTGCCAGATGTTTGATTTAAACTGTGGCCTGTGCCAGTCTTACACCCGATCCCAAACTTCAGGCCTGACTCTGGATTTTTTACACAGGAAGTCCATTATCAAGACTTCCACTCAGAGTCTCCCTTGAACATGATCCTACCACCTCGGCTTCCCAAAGTGCTAGGATTACAGGCATGAGCCACCACACCTGGCTGATAAGTCTTAGGAGATGTTTTGTAAAGAGGAATTGGTTCCTGTACTGAGAAGTAAATAATCACATCCTTCTAATAATAAATAATAACGTATTTTTGATTTGTACATTATACTTTCCAAAGCATTCTCTATTCTAGAGGAATTGTACCATGCTGGGGGTATTATAGGAAAATGTCTGCCACACTGGAATGAGTGGTGTGGGCTTTTTTTCCTAGAAATGTTCAAGGGCAACACTGCTCATAGAAATATATTCACAGCCCTTCGCTATGTCTTCAGAACACTCCACAGTTTGACAGCTTTATCCAGGGCTCCTCTGCTCTAGCTTCTGTCCTTTAGCCTGTATTCAATCTACCCAGATCTGCCACATTCCCGCACTGGGGAATGTTCAACACTTTTCCCTCTGCCCGGATTATCTTGCCTCTCTCCCTCCCTTCCCAGCCATAGTCTTCCCACTACCACTGCCTCTCCAAATCCTAGTTGTTTTTCTTTTTTTTTTTTTCTTCTGGTTTTTTTTTTTTTTATTGCATTTTAGGTTTTGGGGTACATGTGATGAACATGCAAGATTGTTGCATAGGTACACACATGGCAGTGTGGTTTGCTGCCTTCCGTCCCCTCACCTGTATCTGTCATTTCTCCCCATGCTATCTCTTCCCACCTTCCCACCCCCCCGCCCCTCCCCCATTTCCCCCCAACGGACCCCAGTGTGTAGTGCTCCCCTCCCTGTGTCCATGTGTTCTCATTGTTCAACACCCGCCTAGTTGTTTTTCAAGGCCCTGCCCAAAGCCATCTCATCTAGTAAGCCTCCTAGCAGCCCTTCAATGGAGTATCTTTGCCCCTTACCATGTGGGAGTCAACTCCTCTGTTACAGCCTTCATCCTCACATCCCTTCCTGAGAACAGTGAGTTGAGAACATGCTGGCATTGTGGGGAGGAGGACTTGGCCTTACTCAGCTGGGTTTCCCTAGAGCTGACCAGGGTAGATGCTCAGGGAATGTTTGTCAATTTGGATACATGTTATTTTCTCTAGAATATAAAGGTCATAGCTAGATCCTTTAGGGAAAAAAGTTAGATTCGTTTGAGGAACTTTTTTTTTCTTCCTGAAGCCATATTAGTCATCCTTCACATTGGGTAGTCACAGTATTCCCAAATTTGTATCTAGCTGCTTTGTTCTAATTTTTCAAGACAGGAATTTAAACTGACCCCTTACTTTAACCACAGACACCTCATTTGCCCTTTTCCTTCTTATCATTTACATTTAGTACATTGTCCGTGAATTCTTTGAAATTATAATCTTCTGACTTTTTCAAGACTTTGCCCAATTTTTAAGTGCTAACTATTTTGCATTTGAATACATTGTAATTTATTTAAGGATTCTTTTAATCAAACTCTTCCTTAATTTAGCCAGATTTCTTTTTTAATCCTCCCAGGCCAGGAGTTTATTTATTGTGACTCAATTCTTTTAAAAATAGAAGTTAAAACAGTACTAAATGCTATTTATGGTGTTTTCTCTTGCTCGATTTCTTTCTGTATCTCATAAAAGCATGTTTCTTTGGACATTTCTAGTGCAGTTACCATTTCCTCACTAGTCAACGCCAGTCACTAAATATACATCCACTACCTACCGGGTGTCTACCCCAGTGGCACACATGTGGGGATCTAACATAAAGATAAATATGCTGAAATTGTCAATAGTCCAGCTGAGAGGTGGATTATGTGGACATGGAGGCTGGAGAAATCACTGAGTGATGGAGCATGCAAGGAAGGCTTCCTGGAAGAAGGCGGGGCTTGGACTGCATCACAGAGTTGGAAGTAAGAACAGGTTGAAAGGAATGAACACAGAGCCTGGCCTGAGGAAATGAGAATCTCAGAGCAGCAAAGGGGCCAGGATCCAAGTAGGAGGCATATCCAGAGGGCACAGAACCCAGATGGCATAGCAGGCAGCAGGGGCACAGCTCACACCCGGCCCCTCTCCAGGAAATGTGGACCCTCAGTTCCAGCATGGGGCCTGGAACAGAGAATCTGCTCACTCAGTGTGTGATGGATGAGGGAGTGGATGAAGCAGAGGGACAGAGGGGTTCCTACTTTGGGGACCCCTTCATCCCAGCCTCAGCCACTGATAGGCTTTTTTTTTTGTCCTGATGCGGATTCACCTTGAGTGAGCCCTGCTTGGGAGCACAGGTTGGAAGCATGCAGAGTTCCAGAGAAGAGACATTTCTGATCATCTGAACTTTGATGAGAGTAAAACCAGATAAACCCAGAAAAACAAGGGACACTGTCCAGACAGGGAGAAGGACTTGACTGTGAGCTTCCTGATACCAGCATCTGCTTCCTTCATCTTTGTGTCACCTATTTCTGTTCACAGATACAAAGGTCAGGAGAGTAGTGGGAAATACTGGTAAGATAGGACAGGTTATGGCTTTTCTTTTTTTCTTTCTTCTTTTGAGATAGTCTCACTCTATCGCCCAGGCTGGAGTGCAGTGCCATGATCTCAGCCCACTGTAACCTCCACCTCCCAGGTTCAAGCAATTTTCATGCCTCAGCCTCCGAGTAGCTGGGATTACAGGCACCCACCACCATGGCGAGCTAATTTTCATATTTTTAGTAGAGACAGGGTTTCACCATGTTGGTCAGGCTGATCTTGAACTCCTGACCTCAGGTGATCCACTCACCTTGGCTTCCCAAAGTGCTGGGATAGGTTATGGCTTTTCTACATTGAATATATGATAGCAAAAGAGCAAAATAAAAAGTGGAGAATTATGTTTACACAGTATCAAATGCTTTATTGAGTCTTTTCCTTTCTATGAGATATTCCCCAGACTCCAATTCTGATTCATCTTGTAACCTTCTAGAACCAACTCAAAGTCCATCTCTTCTTCAGCTGCCCTTCTCCCTGCATGACACCACGTATATGCCTCCTATATTGTCTTAGCATGCTCAGCTGAAGTTGCTTATTGAACTTGCCAGGTCTCCTTTTCCAGACCATGAGCTCAAGGGCATGGACACCCTCATTATTCCTGGCACTCTACCTACTGTGGTGTGTGTGTGTGTGTGTGTGTGTGTGTGTGTGTGTGTGTTCTGAAGACTATTCCGTTTTCCTGACCCTCTTAGTTTTTCTTTTTATAAATGCCCCCATTTTTAAAGTAATATTTATCTGTTTATACACACACATACATATGCACGCACACACATGATTATATAAAATATACCCGCACACTTTAAAAACTCATAAAACACCACCAAACTTAATAGTGCCAGTATCATAGACATCCTATGGGTGTCTCTCTCAGAAGGAACCACTACCCTGAACTTTATGTTAATTGCCCCCTTGATTTTTTCAATAGCTTTACCACCTAGTATATATCCATAAAAATATATCATTCATTTTTTCTATTTTTGAACTTTGTGTAAATGGAATCATACTGATTTCTGCTTCTATGAATATTAATGTCTTGCTTTTTAACCTTTTTAAAATTATAACTATTTAAAGCTTACATATGTTTATAAAGACTATGAAAACAAATACCCATGTACCCACCTTAATCAAATCTTCATACTTTGTTGTAATCCCTTCTGACTTTTTTTTTTCTTGAGACGGAGTCTCACTCTGTCACCCAGGCTGGAGTGCAATGGTGTGATCTCAGCCCAGTGTAGCCTCTGCCTTCCAGGTTCAAGCAATTCCCCTGCCTCAGCCTTCCAAGTAGCTGGGACTCTGCAGGTGCATACCGCCATACCCAGCTAATTTTTGTATTTTTGGTAGAGATGGGGTTTCACCATATGTTAACCAGGATGGTCTCGAACTCCTGATATCATGATCCACCTGCCTCAGCTTCCCAAAGTGCTGGGATTACAGGCATGAGCCACCCACACTTGGCCGTTTCTTTTTTAAAGAAATAGCACACTGTCAAGCCAGGCACAGTGGCTCACGCCTGTAATCCTACCACTTGAACCTGACTTGAACCCAGGAGGCGGAGGTTGCAGTGAGCCAAGATCATGCCGCTGTACCTCAGCCTGGGTGACAGAGAGACTCTGTCTCAAAAAAAAAAAAAAAAAAGAAAAGAAAAAGAAAAAGCAATAGCACGCTGTCAATTCAGATGAAGTACCTTGAGTGCCCCCCACAAGACGTATCCCCATCCTTCACTCCCTTTTCCCAACCCACAGAGGTAACCACTACCCTTAATTTGGTGTACATCTTTCCCATGTATGTTTTTATGCTTTCATTACTAGACATTCCTAAATAGTATGTAATGTGTGCACATTTTTGTACCTTGTTAGTACGTACTGAACAGTGTTCATCTGTAACTTGCTTTTTGCACTGAACATTAGGTCTTGGAGATTCAACTAGGTTGATACACGTAGCCCTAGCTCATTCATTTAAACTGCTGTAAGGTATTCCTGTGAAAGAATATGTGCGATGTATTTATCCAGTGTCCAGCTGACAGACATTTAAGATGTTTCCAGTTTTTGTTAACACAGGTGGTACCACATCAGGCCTTCTCCTGTGATCTTATGCACATGCGGTAGTTCCTTAGGAGTAGAATTGCTGTGTCGTGGAGTATGTACACCTTTACTTTTATTATACAAGAGTTTTAGCAATTTATATCGTCATCATCAGGGAATGGGAATTTCCAGTGTTCCATAGCTTTGACAACACTTGGGTATTTTCCAGTTTTTAAATGTTTGTCAATCTAATGGGTATGGGTAGAAGTTCATTGAGGTTTTAATTTGCATGTCTTTCATATGAGCCTTTACTTCAGTTCAGCAGGCTGAGTGTTTCTCATGTGTCATACACTCTACTAAGTGCTAGGAATACTAAAATAACTAATTCACAGCCCCTCCACTTGGGGACCTCACAGCTCTCTGCAGTGATTCCTATGTGGGGAGGTGAATTAAAATTACTTAGGTGCATTTTCAGAAGTGAGGTTTAGGGAATATGAGCTCTTAGGTAGGAGGTATTTGTGAAATAGTAAGCTCAATCTTCCTCAACACTTAGGCCATTGTGTATAACTTTTCATGTGTTCTCTGTCTTCCAAAAAAGGCTAATTTATTTTCAGCATATGATATTTACTGAGATGTGAAGTTTAGAAAGATTTATATCAAAATAATTAGAATTTAAGAACCTGAAATGTATGCTGTAGTTATCAGAAATTTCACATATACAGAACAGTGTATAAAGCTAGATGGAAAAAGAAACACTTTAAAAAAGGGTGATAGGGAAAAGAAATGAGCACTTATACTGAGTAACTGTTTGGTTTTTATTTAATCCTTTCAAAAAACACTATGAGATATAAATTATTATTCTCATTCTACAGATGAGAAAATCGGGATTCAAAGAGGTGAAATATTTTGCCTGTGATGTCACCACTAATTAATGGTGTGGCCAAGATTTGAACTCTCTGTATCTGACTTCAAGGGCATACCATGCAGGCTCTTTCCATAATAGGATTTTTTAGCATATGCAGAAAAATCTAAGAAACTGCAAGCTTCAGTTTGGTAATATTGAAACCCCAAAGATAGGCCAGGCATGGTGGCTTATGCCTATAATCCCAGCACTTTGGGAGGCCAAGATGGATGGACCACCCGAGGTCAAGAGTTCAAGACCAGCCTGGCCAACACAGTGTAACCCCGTCTCTACTTAAAATACAAAAAATTAGCTAGATGTGGTGGTGGACACCTGTAATGCCAGCTACTTGAGCAGAAGAATCACTTGAACCCAGGAGGTGGAGGTTGCAATGAGCCAAGATTGTGCCATTGCACTCTACCCTGGGCAACAAACGCGAACTCTATCTCAAAAAACAAACAAACAAACAAACAAAACAAAGATAATTTGTTTACTTGATTATATAACAAACAGTTTAAACCAGTGAAAAGTCAAACCCATTTAACAAAATCTGGTTAATATTTAGTCTTTCTTGTCACTTAAATGAAAGGCAGTGATAAATGGAGATACCTTAAATAGATACTTCTGAATTGGAAAATGTTACTTTTCTATTTCTTGCAGTGAGTATTTTGGATATGCAGTGTTAATTTTCCAGTGGTTGGAATCCACAGGTCTCAAAGGTTTAGTGTGTAGGTAGTAATATTGGGGTTGGTCAGTAAATATAGGGCAGGCTTCCCACATTGCTGGTGGGGGTAGCCTGGGAATGAAAAATGTACAGATGGCTCTCAGGAAGAATCAGCCTCAAATGGAATCCTCGTCGGAGTGTGACTTTACAGCAATTCAACAAGGGTTTAAAACATTTCCTAACGAGGCTTCGAGGAACTGGAATGTCCTGAGAGGCCTAGAAATGGGAATATAACCATAACCACCACAAAGTGAATCTGTGAGTATCCTCCCTGCTGACCCAAAAACATGGGGGGAAGCACAGAAATATATAGTGTGGAAGGTTTGAAGAAATGAAATAATGGCCAACTTGTGAATAATGATGAAAATATTTGATGATGTGACTCCCAGGGAAGCAATTATGGTTAACCCCTCATTTGTTTGGCATTTTCAAGGATCGAACTGTCCCGCAAAGCTGAATTTTCCAGACAACTAAAACTTTCCTATTTATGCTCCTTGAAGGCTTTGTTAACCATGCTTGGTGGAAATATTTCTGAAATCGATTATATAATTAATTATCTTGCCTTCTTGCACAGAAGCTTCAGAAAATAACATTTCCTTAGATACCTTTGACTGCAAGTATTAGAAGACCCAAATTACAAGAGGTTTAATAATAAAGATTTGTAATCATCTCACATAACAAGAAGTGCAGAGCTGGGTAGTTCAGGGATGGTGAATCCAGCCACACAATGATGACAGGCTGACCTTCCCTCATGGTCACAAGATGGGCGACTCAACACCAAGCCTCAAGACCTCACATGATCAGCTCTAAGGGAAGAATGAGATGGGGGCTTCTCCTTACACGTGTGTTTAATCAGAGAGGAAAATATTTCTCAAAAGACCCATAGCCCACTTCCCCCCGGGGCCTATCGGCAGGACCGAGTCACATTTCCGCGTCTTGGTTTATGGAAGGCTAAAAGAGTGATATCCAGCACTGTCAGACTCTGGGACGAGAGGAAGGCTCTGCCCATAAGAAAGAAGAATGAAGAATGGGTGTTAGGAAGGCAACCACAACTGTATGCCACCGATACCAAGATTGGGAGTGAATATCATTTACTACGTGGTGATAGTGTAAGGGACAACTGTGATGTACAGAGCTTTTTGTTCCTACACTAAATGGCCAGACTGGGATTCTTTTAGCCCTCCTAACCCTGCTTGTATTTGTTATATTCTTCTGTGTTAGACTGTGAATTATGACTACTTGCTGTTAATGAGCCTGGTCCTCATCTTGCCATAATTGGATACATTTTGTTTTTTTCTGGAAAAATTTTGTAATTAAACTTGTTAGAACTATGCCTGAAATGTTGACTGTCTGATAGGCTATCCTGGGAATCAGATGCATGGTAAGGCATTTATTTTTGCTATTCATTTTTCCATTGTTGAGGTTTTTGGAGAAGTGAGAAGTTTCTAGAAAGTCTTATGAACTGAGAGACCACCTTACTGGAGTCGTCTACTAGTGAAAAGATGAGCATTTAGGGGCAGGTAAGCATGTTTGCTTGGGAAGGTAGAACTGCAGCCACTACTTGGACCTCACCAGCGTTCACAGAGAGGCAGCATAGTTTATCAGTGCATTCTTCCCCCAAAGCTGCATGGTTGGCTGTTGTCTGGAGAGCACCACAAGTTCTGGGACTGTAACCCACAGAACCCATCACTGCAAGGACTGTCCAGAGTGAGGCAGCTGTTGCAGAGCTCACATCTTCCTCCCTTCCCTCAGGGCTTCGGAGCCCTGTGAATGCATCCTGTGAACAGCCTGGTTTGTGCAGAATTAAGAAGCATTTGGTGTGACTTGTTTCAACGAGTTCTTGAAGAAAATAATGCTTCACAAATAGTTATTGAGACCAGGTGCAGTGACTCATGCCTGTAATCCCAACACTTTGGGAGGCCGGGGAGGGAGCATCACTTGAGGCCCGCAGTTTGAGACCAGCCTGGACAATGTGGCAAGACCCTTATCTCTAAAAGAAAAAAAACGGGGGGTTGGGGGGGTGGGGGAGAAGAAGGAAATGGTTATTGAAATTCTACTAAACAAGATCAAACCATCCCCTTTTTAGATGAAGAGCCGACCAAGTCTCTGCATACAGGAAAAAGGAAATAGGAAGCTGTTGTCAAAATAATACTGATAATAAGTAACTGAATCAAATGGGATGATTCTGCTCTAAGAATCAAACCTGAGCCTGTAGGTTCTAAGAAAGCAAATGGTGGCTGGGTGCAGTGACTCATGCCTGTAATCCCAACGCTTTGGGAGGCCAAGGTGAGGAAATCACGAGGTCAGGAGTTCGAGACCAGCCTGGCCAACATGGTAAAACTCTGTCTCCACTAAAAATACAAAAAAATAGCTGGGCATAGTGCCGGGTGCCTGTAATCCCAGCTACCCAGGAGGCTGAGGCAGGAGAACCTCCCAGGAGGCAGAGTTTGCAGCAAGCCAAGGTCGTACCACTGCACTCCAGCCCAGGTGATGGAGGAAGACTCCATCTCAAAAAAAGAGAAAGCAAATGGTTAAAGTGTTCAATTTTGATATAGCTGAAACTATGAGCCCAAAATCCTTGGAATTTGGGAGGTTCCTTCAGAGCAGGTTAGCTGGTGGAAGTCCTAAAGTCATTATTTAACTATGCATCAGAAAATCATGACTTAACCCATAGGCAAAAGTTAAGTGACAGAAACATTTGGTGACAAGGAAAGCAAGTTTTAATTTTTTTAATCTTGACTGAGTTGTACCATTCAAATCATTCTTGTCAGAAATATGCAAAGTATTTCTCAAAAATATTTTATTAACTCATTCTTATGCACAGAACGTTTTCATAAATAAGCCATTGTTTCGTTGATCATTGACTGATATAGACAGGCTACAACTTAGTTGAATGAAGCCAGATATTTTTATTTTTAAAATTTTATTTTCTCACATGTGAATTACCAATTTTATCTCTGAAGTTCTCTGACCATTCCTGCTCCCTTAATAATATATTTACTGTGTTCACCGAGAAAGTATTCAAATTTTAATATTGGCTACAATTACACTTTTTTAGACAAATCTCCATGGAGAAATAATCATGTAATCAGTGCTTTTTGGGGACCATGGTACATATCAACATTAGCTTGCTGCCATTTTTACAAAATCAGAGCAACTCACTTGCCCAGGTAGATAAATTGCCTTTGCATTTTGAATTATTTCTGATGCTATTTGGGCATTTAGGGGGTCAAAGAAGATGGTTCCAAAATAGGTGGGAAAAAATCATTTTTTAGCATATTAAAATGCTGATACCAGCAGCTCATTTTCTACAGAACGAAAGATAGAAGACGTTCCAAAGCCCAGAGAAGCCAGTAGCTTGGAAATCACATAGCCTGTGGTATTATCTGCATTGCTTTGGATACTGAGTGATGAGTGTATTTGCTTTACATTTATAAATTATTGTCATTGAGTTCTACTGTTTAAAATTGTTGCTGTCTTGTAAGGAAGCTTACATGGTACTTGTCTGCTAGTAATGATTGCTTTGGAGCTTAATCTAGATCTTGTTTTATATTTGCAAAAGTGTGCATAACATCAAACAACTGAAGTCAAAGTATATTCAGATACCCTTTATTTTTTCTTATTTTTTGGCGGGGTGGACAGAGTTCACTCTTGTTGCCCAGGCTGGAGTGGTGCAATCTTGGCTCACTGCAACCTCCGCCTCCCGGGTTCAAGAGATTCTCCTGTCTCAGCCTCCCAAGTAGCTGGGATTACAGGTCCATGCCACCATGTCCAGCTAATTTTTTGTATTTTTAGTACAGTTGAGGTTTCACTATGTTGGCCAGGCTGGTCTTGAACTCCTGACCTCAGGTGATCTGCCCTCCTTGGCTTCCCAAACGGCTGGGATTATCACGAGAATTGCTTAAACCTGGGAGGGAGATTGCAGTTAAGTGAGATTACATCACTGCACTCCATCCAGCCTGGGTGACAGAGTGAGACTCTGTCTAAAAAATACATAGGTACATACATACATGCATACATACATACAAATTAATCAGAAGAAATTGAAGTAGTGATGAGAAAATATATAAAGTTAATTTTAGAAACCAATATTTGTGCAGTGACTGAAGATGTTACAGATCATGCTTTGCAAAATGGAGGGACTCAAAAGCGATTTCCGAATTTGATTATTTTTCATTTGAGTCCATCTTTTTCATATTTTATATTGTTCCTATCTATTATGAAATCTCTGCTTTGGCACCAGTAGACACATTCAGACTGCCCTATTGTGCTTGAAAAATGTGACCAAAGAATGGACATTCAAAATCGTGCCCTTTTCTTTGGTTGTCGTGTGATTCATCTGTAGAAACCCCCTACGGCACTGAGTCAGACATCATCAGAGTCAGTGTACTCAGAGGTCTAAGAGGCCCTCCCAACGGGATAGTTTTTTGATTCTTGGGGGTTTTTTGGCTTCTCTTTAGAAGTCTGATGCAGACCTAAGTTTTCCTTCAAGAAATCACATTGAGTGCTGATAGGACCTAGTCCAAGTTGAATGTGACCCCAGACTGGAATAGTGATAGATGTATAATTATCTAGTATGTACTTCTGTTTCTTTCTTTATTTTTGAGACGGAGTCTTGCTCTGTTTCCCAGGCTGGAGTGCAATGGCGCAATCTCAGCTCACTGCAACCTTCGCCTCAAGTGGTTCTCCCACCTCAGCCTCCTGAGTAGCTGGAATTACAGGTGCTCAGCACCATGCCTGGCTAATTTTTGTGTTTTTAGTAGAGATGGGGTTTCACCATGTTGGTCAGGCTGGTCTTGAACTCCTGACCTTAGGTGATCCACCCACCTCCACCTCCCGAAGTGCCAGGATTACAGGCATGAGCCACTGTGCCTGGCCTAATTATCTGGTATGTATTTTTAAATATATCTTCAAAGATGAACCTTATACACCCTTCACAATGACAGCTTTAGCTTCCTAAATTGTGGCATAATGGATGAGTCGTAAGCAGATCAAGCCAGTGTCCTTTGGAGCAGAAGGCAATGTGGGGCATAGTAAGAGCCCCATGGAGGCTGATTTGAATCATGGGACTAGATTTGAGTCTTGCCTCTGCCTAGCTGTGACATGAGAAAGTTAATAAACCTCCTAGAGCCTTAGGTTTGCCCACCTGTTAAATGCCAATGTTGAAGATAATGTCTCCGTCATGGAGTTCTAAGTAACAAATTAGATACAGTGTGTAAAGGTACTCTGTCAATCTAGAAAATTCTGTACTTGTTTTTCTTGTTATTTTTATACTGTTCCTATTCTTTTTCCTAGAGGTGGATAACATTCACACACACGTACATTATATACCTTTATGAATGTGCTATTGAAACAGTCTGTGTTTTTAATGATGATTTGCCTCAACTAATAACAAGTCATTTTACTTTTAAAAATGGAGTTAAAGAACCCCAAAATGAAAAGATAAAGCTTTAACACATGTTAACAGCAAGGATTAGAATTAGCCTATACTGTCACAGCAGACATATTTAGTGCTCAGATTAGGCCCTGATGCATTCCATTAAGGAACTCCCACTGATTTAGGAGATATAAATATATGTGGCAATGCATATGGAAAAAATGGAAACTGCTGAGTATCACAATTCACTGTTTGATTGGAAGTAGAGTGATAGCTTCATTTTTCCTGGTAGTCTGGTTGCCATATATCCTATAAAGCAGAAAGATTATCACCTGCACTCTTTACCTTTTTTTCTAAATACATTCTTGAAAAACAGCCTCTGTTCCGATTCCTCCATCAAATTATAGATGTGGAAGGCAGTGCCCCAACCCCTGAGGAGTTTATGCTATAATAGACACTTAAAACAGATATAAAGAGAATTCTGCTATGGAATAGTGATCCAGGGAAGTGCTAGAGGAGGGCATCACCTGGTTGCAGGCACCCAGGCTTACTTCCCTAAGCTTCTGTGACCATTTTGTAGCATTCTTACAGCACCTACACATCATGCCTTCTATTTGCACCCACGTGTGATTTGCCTCTCTAGATTATAAACTCCTTGAAGATGGAGAAGTCACGTCACTTCTTGGTCCCTCTCTATACAACACACCTTTCATCCAAGCCCCAACCAGTATTTGTGGTTCAAATGGAGTTTTGTACCTAACATTCTGATTTAGTCAAAAAAGTATCTTAAGATGTGTTTATGCTCTAACTTTCTTTTTCTTTCTTCTGTCTTCGCAGTTGACCTGCCTCTGTTTTTTCCTCGAGACCAGCCAACGCTCACATTTCAGTCCGTCTATCACTTTACCAACAGTGGACAGCTTTACTCCCAGGCCCAAAAAAATTATCCGTACAGCCCCAGATGGGATGGAAATGAAATGGCCAAAAGAGCAAAGTAAGTGAATCTGTTATTTCCTATAGATAAGAGCATTTTGTTTATCTAGTCCAGGGGTTGGCAAGCTACTGCCTGCAGGCTAGATCCTGCCTGGCACCTATTTTTGTAAATAAAGTTTTATAGAAACACAGCCACACCCATTTCTTTACTTGTTATCTGTGGCTGCTTTAATGCTACGATGGTGGAGCCAGTTGTTGCAACAGAGACTGTATGGCCTAGAAAACCAAAAATATTTTTACGGTATGGCCCTTTGTGACTTCGTCAGGAAGAAGCTGATCTCTATCTGAAAGTGTTTCCTTTTTCTACTGTTTCTGTTGGTCTCTAAAATTAGCCGTGACTGCTTTTTTTCATGCAATGTAGAATTTATCAGAAAACTACCTCTCTATTTAGAGTAGAGAAGAAGTACTAAGTAGGAATTCAAGTTACGAGTGAATGGCATAAATGATGAAAATGTTGGCAGCTACTTTTTATAGTTTTTTTTAAAAATGGAAAATTGCAGGTGGCAGTAAACAGAATTTCTGCTTAGTAGTCAGTACCTGGAGCTAGTAGCCACTCTTTCGTGTTGACATGAATCTCTGTGAATTCTATACCTCATTGCATCTCTGCAGTGTATACCACAGCCGGTCGCCTAAAGTAAGACCTGTGTATTTCTTGGTCAAATAAACAGCTATGCAAATAAATAGCTTAGGGCTATTAAAATAGATACGGAAGTAGGATTTCCTAGAGGTTGAAGTTGGCTGAAGTTTGGAGTTTAGAGATACAGCTATTGCTCATGAACCTCGCAGCGTGGAACACTCTCACTTCAGTCATTCAGAATAGGTAAATATAGAAATATGCTAAGTGTTTTTTATATTTAAGACTTTGGTGTCTGGAACATCAGTCTTCATGAACCATGGCCTCCTAGATTGAAGAAGCAGTGGATCAAAATCATAGTTTCCAAAAATAAATCATGAAGTGGCATGTGGTTATTACTTTCTTGCTCGGAACAGCCATATGCTTCACACCTGTGATCCCAGCTGAAGGATGTTCAGATCCAAAGGATCACACAAATATAGACTATCTATTAAGCATCCTCTTCATTTGCTCATCCAGTATTTATTAAGCATCTACCATGTTCCAAGCATTGTGCTCTATGCTAGGAGTATAATGATAAACAAATTAGAAATTGTCCCTGTCTTTGTGGAATCTATAGCCCAGCAAGGGAGATAAAGCCTTTATCATATGAAACTTCTGACAGACAGTTTCAAAGTACCTACAAGCAAAGCCTGGACCTCCAGATCTGGAATGTTCTTGAATAGCCATGACTAATCAAGAACTTAATAGGACTTACTGTTCTTGCCTTCTCCTCCCAGAGAGACTCCATTCCCTTCCATGGGGGCTCCCAGCCTCACATGTATTTTTCTGTAGTACTAGACCTTCACTTACAGCAGGATTGAGACCCTTTTTTTTTTTTTCTTTTTTCCGAGACAGAGTCTTGCTCTGTCAGCCACGCTGGAATGCAGTGATGTAATCTCGGCTCACTGCAACCTCTGCCTCCTGGGTTCAATCAATTCTTCTGCCTCAGCCTCCTGAGTAGCTGGGACTACAGGTACACACCACCATGCCTGACTAATTTTTGTATTTTTAGTAGAGACAGGGTTCTGCCGTGTTAGCCTGACTGGTCTTGAACTCCTGACCTGAGATGCTCTACCTGCCTCAGCCTCCCAAAGTGCTAGGAGTAGGTGTGAGCCACCGCACCTAGCCTGAGACTCTTAAATAGTGAAAGGGTGTCTTCTTCTAGAAACCAAGACTGCCTCAGATTCATATGCGGAATCCTGAGTTGTTATCTGAAATTAATGTGCCTTCTTCTTTCCCTTTATTTTCTTTTTATCCATGACACCCAGGTCTGAAATCCCATTAAGGACAAAAACAAGCATATGCAAATATAACCGGTAACAATGATTAAGACTTAGATACCTTGAAATGCAGTGGAAAAAAGGAGTTATAAAGGATGTTTTATGCTTAAAGTATTGATAGCGTTTAATTTTCTGGGCTTTCCCTGTTATGCATAGGACCTACCCTTTGAAGATGGGCGTTGTTTGTGGTATGTGCTGTGGAGTCTGAACCAGACATGTCTTTGTGGTTTCCATGGCAAAGCTGTCTTAGTGTGTGTGTATATGTGTGTGTATGTGTGTGTGTGTATTTTTCTTCAGTAGACATTTTAGCATGTATGAATTGAGTCTTTAAGAAGTTGCAGACCACAAGCCTGTGATTTCAGTATAGGAATATCATAAGTGAAGGCTGTTTATCTTAACAGATTGGTTCAGAGTTTCAAGAGACATTTGCTTTATGTTAACACCAGTCTAAAGAAAACATCTGAAGTAATGTTTAAAAAATCTGCTTTCTACTGTAGTGAAGATGGATCCATTTTAAATGTAATAAAGGAGAAAGCCAGCAGCTCGTGCTAGCAAGAAGAAATAGTTTAAAGTTTCCATTCTTCAAATGAACTAGTAACTTCTCTGGGCTGTGTCAGAAAGCCAGATAAACACAGTGAAAGAAGTGTCCTGTAGTATAGGCTTGAGACTGGTGGAGAAGCTTGAAGAAAAAGGATGGAAAGAGAGGAAGGTCAACTGTAGCATTCCTTCCACACCCTGTTTCTTTGTCCTGTGAAAATACTGTGTGTACACAGTGCGTAAAAGGCTGTAATTCACTTGGGGAGCTCTGCCCATGACATAAACACGCTCATGGTTTATGACCAGCAGTTGAGCCTTTTGAGTGGAATCAGCTGTTTATTCCCTCCTGTAGAGCAAAATTCTAAACAGTGTAACCTCAGACAGGACACTTCCTGGCACTGACCGGGCTGTTCCTACCACATGTGCTTCTTTCTTTCTCGTGGCTGTCCAGCAAATTCTGTCCCTCACAAGCGAAATACCACTTACAGGGTGAGCACAGGCTTTGGGGTCATGCATGCCCCAGTTGCTATTGCAAAGTCTAATCCTGTAAGCTCTGTGGTCTTGGGCAGAGCTCTTAACCTCTCTGAATCTCATTCCTAAAAACAGGACTGTACTCCTCCCTATTGGGTGGACTTGCTATGAAAGGCCAGCAAGTTAACATGTAGAAGACCGTGGGTTTTAGCTTCTGCTGTGTACCTCAGTGCGTTTGCTCGTGCCTTTCCTCCCACCCTCTTTCTGCCCCCTCAAATCGAAATATCCTTCAACCTTCTCCCATGTGAGTTTTCCCATCCACCCTACTTTGCCGGCAGCTCTTTCCCCTCTTCCCAGTCTCCTTTGACTCTAATCACATAGGGCTTTGGAATCTCTTTTGTATTTTCTTTAGGTTTTTCACATCTTCAGATATGTTTTGTTTCCTTAACCAAACCATGAGTTCTTTGAAGGCAATGGCTTTGCATATATACTTTTTTTAAAAATTGCAGTGTAATTTACGTACAATGGAGTGAACAGGTTTTAAGTATATCTTTTTAAAAGTTTTGAGAAAGTTACCTTCATACCCTCTTTCCAAATAGTTTCACTCTCAAGGCTACTCTTCTGACTTCTATCCCCATGTCTTAGTTTTTCCTTTTAGATACTTCTAAATGGGATAATACAGATCATACTCTTTTGTGTCTGACACAATGAAAATAATATTCATTTCATTCAACATAATTAAGATTTATCTGTTATGGTGGCCCGGTGCACTGGCTTATGCCTGTAATCCCAGCACTTTGGGAGGCCAAGGCGGGCGGATTACCTGAGGTTGGGAGTTCAAGAACAGTCTGGCCAACATGGTGAAACCCCGTCTCTACTAAAAATACAAAAATTAGCCAGGCATGGTGGCACACACCTATAATCCCAGCTACTCTGGAGGCTGAGGCAGGAGAATCGCTTGAACCCAGGAGGCAGAGGTGCAGTGAGCCGAGATCGTGCCACTGCACTCCAGCCTGGGTGACAGAGTAAGTCTCCATCTCAAAAAAAAAAAAGTTTTATCTGTTACGGCATTTCTTTCTTACTGCTGAATAATATTCCATTATGTGAATATAGCATAATGTATTAATCTATTTGCCTGTGTATAGATATTTGTGTTGCTTCCAGGTTGAGGATTTTATTAATAATGCTGCTGTGAACAAGCCTTTTTTTAGACATGTTTTCCTTCCGGTAAATACCTAGGAGTGGGAGTATATATGTGATTAACTTTACAAGAAAGTCACAAGCTTTTTCAAAGTTGTATCTGTTTACCGTTCCATCAGCAGTATGCCAGGGTTCCAGTTACATCCCATCCTCACCAACAATTCCTATTGTCAGTCTTTTTAAATTTAACCATTCTAGAGAGGATAAAGTAAGATCTCATTTTAAATGTACATTTCCTGGTGATAAGTGATGTTGAGCATCTTGGCATGTGCTTATTGGTTTATCTTCTTTCATTATATGTCTGTTCAAATCTTGCCTAGTTTCAATTTGGTTGTTAGTCTTTTATTAATGAGTTTTATATATGAGTTTCTTTATATATTTGTCCAATATATTTATTATGAGGATTGTCTCTCAGTCTATGGCTTGCCATTTCATTTTCTTTTTCCTCTTTTTTTGAGATGGAGTTTTGCTCTTGTTGCCCAGGCTGGGAGTGGCACTGGTGTGATCTTAACTCACTGCAACCTCCGCCTCCCAGATTCAAGCAATTCTCCTGCCTCAGTCTCCTGAGTAGCTGGGACTACAGGCACATGCTACCATGCCTGGCTAATTGTTTGTTTGTTTGTTTGTTTTTGTTTTTTGTGGTTTTTTTTTGGTAGAGACAGGATTTCACTGTTGGCCAGACTGGTCTCAAACTCCTGACCTCATGATCCGCCTGCCTTGGCCTCCCAAAGTGCTGGGATTACAGGCATGAACCACCATGCCCAGCCTCTTTTTCCTTTTTTTTTAAACAGAGACAAGGTTATGCTATGTTCCCCAGGCTGGTCTTGAGCCCCTGGGCTCAATCCTCCCGCCTCGGCCTCTCAAAGTCTTGGGACTACAAATGTGAGCCACTGTTTCTGGCCCATTTCATTTTCTTAAGCGTGTCTTTCGATGAGCAGAAAGTCTTCATTTTTTAAATGAAATCTATTTTCTATGTTAATGCTTTTTGTGTGCCCAAAATTATTAGCCTACTAGAAGGTCTTGAAGAAATTATCCTGTTTTCTTGTAGAAGCTTTTGTTTTGACACGCAGGGCTATGAACCATCTCAAATTAATTTTTGTGTATGTTATAAGGTAAATCCAAGGTTAATCTTTTGTTCATATATATCCAGATATTACAACACCATTTGTTGAAAAGACTTTTCTTTCCCTATTGAATTACCTTTACATCTTTGTCAGAAGTCAATTGACCACATGTGAGTGGGTCCATTTCTGAATACTCTATTCTGTTCCATTGGTAGGTTTGTATACCAATGTTTCTTGAAATCAAGAAAGATAATTCTCCAAGCCTGTTCTTTTTAAAGATTGTTTTGGATATTCTAGGTCCTTTGCATTTTCATATATATTTTAGAATAAACTTGTCAATTCCCACCTTTCCCCTGCCCCCTTCCCCCATAAAAGCCTGCCGGATTTTGATTGGGATGGCATTGATCTATTGATCAACAAGGGAGGAATTGACATTTTTATAATACTGAATCTTCGAATCAATGAACATGGTTTTATTTAGGTCTTTAGTTTCTCAGAATTTTTTAAAATATTTCAATGTAGAAGTCTTGAATATTTTTAAATGTTTTTGCGTTTTGTTTTTTTTTAAGACAGTCTTGCTCTATTGCCCATGCTGGAGTGCAGTGGTACAATCTTGGCTCACTGCAAACTCCGTTTCCCAGATTCAAGTGATTCTTGTGCCTCAGCCTTCTGAGTACCCAGGACTAAATTACCCAGGATAATTTTTGTATTTTTATTTATTTATTTTTTTGAGACAGAGTTTTGCTTTTGTCACTCAGGCTGCAGTGCAATGGCATGATCTTGGCTCACTGCAACTTCTGCCTTTTAGGTTCAAGCGATTGTCCCACCACCATGCAAAGCTAATTTTTGCATTTTTAGTGGGGACAGGGTTTCACCATGTTGGCCAGGCTGGTTTTGAACTCCTGACTTCAGATGATCCACCTGCCTCAGCCTCCCAAAGTGCTGCGATTACAGGCATGAGCCACCACACTCAGCCAATTTTTGTATTTTTAGTAAAGACAGGGTTTTAGTGTGTTGGCCAGTATGGTCTCGAGCTGCAGGCCTCAAGCAATCCACCCACTTCGGCCTCCCAAAGTGCTGGAATTATAGGAATGAGTCACTGCACCCCACATGTTTTTGCTTTTACTGCAAATTATATAAAAATATAAAAATATAAAATATTTATAAACATATAAAAATATAAAAACAAAATTTTTTAAAGATCATTTTTCAGTTGTTTATTGCTAGTATATAGGAATACAAATGATTTTTCTATATTATCATGGTGTCCTGTGACATTGCTAAATTTACTTACTACTATTAAAGTCTAATAGATTTTTTTATAGATTTCTTTTAACTTCTTACATAAACAGTCATGCCTTATGCTAACAACTTTACTATTTTCTTTCCAATCTTCATGTTTCTGTATTTCTTTTTCCACCTACTTGCACTGACTAGGACCTCCAGTACAATATTTTACATAAGTGATAAGAGCAGAATCTAACTGTATGTTTCTCTATTAAGGTTGATGTCAGCAGTAGGTTTTAAATAGATGTCTTTATCAGATTGAAGAAATTCTCTTGTATTACTACTTTGCTAAGTGTTTTTTTAAAATCATGAATGGGTGTTGAATTCTATAGATTGTTTTTTCTGCATCTTTTGACATTGACATAATCATATAGTTTTTCTTTATTTTGTTAATGTGAATTACGTTAATTAGTTTTTACATGTTGAACCAACCTTGTATTCCAAAGATAAACCCTTCTCCGTCGTGATTTTGTCGTTTTTTTATATTATTAGATTTGATTTGCTAAAATGTTAAGATTTTTACATCTACATTTATGAATGATATTGGTCTAAAGTTTCTTTTCTTGTGTTTCTCCTTGTCAGGTCTTTAGCATCAGCACTATGCTGGCTTCATTAAATAAACTGGAAAATGTTTCTTCTTCCCTTGTTTTCTGAAAGAGCTTATGCAGATTTAGTATTATTTCTTTCCAAATGTTTGATAGGGTTTTATTTGTGCAAAGAATATTTAGTGTCTTTACTAAATATAGGGCTATTCAGATTGTTGTATTTCTTCTTGTGTTCGTTTTAGCAAGCTATGTTTTTAAATCAGAAATCGGGCCCAATGCAGTGGCTCATTCCTGTAATCTCAACACTTTGGGAGGCCAAGGTGGGTGGATCACCTGAGGTCAGGAGTTTGAGACCAGCCTGACCAACATGGAGAAACTGCATCTCTACTAAAAATACGAAATTAGCCAGGTATGGTGGCACATGCCTGTAATCCCAGCTACTTGGGAGGCTGAGGCAGGAGAATCACTTGAACCCGGGAGGCAGAGGTTGCAGTGAGCAGAGATTGCACCTTGCACTTCAGCCTGGGCAACAAGAGCAAAACTCCATCTCAAAAACAACAGAAAAAGAAGAAATTGGCATTTTATGTCTTCCTTTTCAGGTTTCTTAGAGTAGAAGCTTAGGTCACTGATTTTAATTCTTTTTCTTTTTTAATATAAAATTACCCTCTGTGGATTGCTTAAGCTGCATTCCACAAAGTTTTGTATGTTGTTTTTTGTTATTATTTTATTAAACATATTTTCTGGTTTCCCTTGTAATTTCTTCTTGAACCATGTATTATTTATAATTGTGCTGCTTGAATTTCAAGTGTTTAGAAAGATTTTTCTTAGTATCTTATTGTTATTGATTTATAATTTAATTCGGTTTTGGCCAGAGATTGCAATCTGTATGATTTCAAGCCTTTGGAATTTGTTGAGCATTGTTTTGTAGACCAGCATGTGGTCTATCTTGAGAAATATTCCATGTAAACCTGAAAAGAATGTGTGTCCTGCAGTTCTGGGGTATAGCGTTCTATATATACATTAAGTTAAATTACTTGTTAGTGTTATTCAAATCTTTTAGCTCTTTACTGGTTTTTATATCAGTTATTGAAAGGAGGCATTACAATTATCACCTGTGGTTTTGGATTTGTCTGTTTCTCCCCTTCGTTGTGTTAATTTTTGCTTTTTATATCTGAAAGCTTTATTTTTAGACACATATTTAGAATTCTTAGGTCTTCTTAATAAATTGGTCCTTCTAGCATTATGAAATGTCTCTATTTCTGGCAATATTCTTTGACTTGAAATGTGCTTCATCTGATATTCAGATTGTTACACCAGCCTTCTTCTGTGTATATTTTGCACAGTATATATATATACATTTATTTATATAATTTATTTATCCTATTTGTGTCTTTATATTTGAAGGAAACCTTTTATAGACCTTGGGTTTTTTAATCTAGTCTTATCATGTCTACCTTTTAATTGGAATATTTCTTTTGTTGTTGTTGTTGTTGTTGTTGTTGTTGTTGTTTTGAGACAGAGTCTCACTCTGTCACCAGACTGGAGTGCAGTGGTGTGATCTTGGCTTACCACAACCTCTACCTCCTGGGTTTAAATGATACTCCTGCCTTAGCCTCCATAGTAGCTGGGACTACAGGCACGTGCCACCACGCCTATACTTTTAACAGAGACAGGGTTTTGCCAGTTTGACCAGGCTGGTCTCAAACCCCTGACCTCAAGTGATCTGCCCGCCTAGGTCTCCCAAAGTGCTGGGATTATAGGTGTGATCCTTAATTGGAGTATTTTTTTTAGGTACATTTAACATGAGATTACTGGGTTTAAGCCCTATAGTCTTGCTATTCGTATTTTAGTTTCTTGGGTTTTTTAATTCCTTTGTTCTTTTCTTCCTGTATTCTCTCAGTTTATTCAAGTAGTTTTTCATTTACCATTTTCTCTTTTACTGGTGTGTTAGCTATATTTCCTTCTATAAAAATATACCCTTAACTTATCACAGCCTACCATGATTTAATATTATAACGCTTCCTATGTAATGTACACAATGTAATTATTTGTGTGCCTTCCGTTTACCCTTGTGCTATAATATTCACACATTCTTTGTATTTTATAAATTCCACAATACATTGTTATTACTTTGGCTTTTAATAGTCAACTGACTTTTAAAGAATTCAAGAAAAAAAAAGAAAAATTACATTCCTCCTTCTTCTGTAGTTTCTCAATAAATGTAATAAATATTAATTTCCTCTCCAACTAAAACCTATTTAAAATGAATTCCTCAAAATAAGCCATCAAAGTGATCATATTTAACCTATAGGCAGAGAACATTAAAATTGGCTGTCATCAAGAAAAGAAAATGATGCCTACATAACATCCAGGTGCCTCTGTCTGCCCTGTAGACTTCATTTATAGTGGTCTCTCACACACTTTTATGGGATCATCACTGCAGCCCTTCAAGGGTTATCATGCAGAAATTCTTAGTACACCTCATACAGATTATACAAACTGAGGCTCAGAGTGATTAATTGACTTTCCTGAGGGCACACAGCTGGCTTCTAGAGGAGTGAGGGCTCAACGTAGGTCCTCATTTTCACATGATGGCACTGAAAGTGATAAAAGAAGTTCTTGCCCCTCCCAAAGCTGAAGCCAAAGCAAACACTTTGAAGGCCAGGAAGGCAAGGCAGTGCTTAAGGGTGTCCACAGCACAAAAACAAGATCCAATGCACACATCATCTACCTTCTGGTGGCCCAAGGCACTATGGCTCTGGAGGCAGCTGAAATATCCTTGGAAGAGCACACCCAGCAGAAACAAGCTTAACCAATAATTCATCATCAGGTTCCCCCAACCACTGAGTCAGCCATGAAGATGATAGGAAACAACACAACTTGTGTCCATTGTGGATTTCAAAGCCAGCAATCACCAGATCAAACAGGCCGTGAAGAAGCTCTGTGACACTGATATGGCCAAGGCCAACACCTTGATCAGGCCTGATGGAGAGAAGAAGGCGTATTGGGATCATCTAAAATGAATCCCCCTAGTTAATTCTACATATATATCTTTCTACCGTTTAAAACCAAAAAAAAAAAAAAAAAAAAGGAAAAAAAGAAAAAAGGCCAAGTGAGGTGGCTCAAGCCTGTAATCTCAGCACTTTGGGAGGCCGAGGTGGGTGGATCATCTGAGGTCAGGAGTTCAAGACCAGCCTGACCAACATGGTGAAACCCCGCATCTAAAAAAAAAAAAAAAAAAAAGAAGAAAGAAAGAAAGAAAAATAAATAAATAAATAAATAAAACCAAAACAAAATCGTAAGTCCTCTGACCCTTCTGCACATCCACACCCAGGCAGACAGAAACAGTTCCATACTCTTTTTACCATGTGTCTCAGGCTCTCTCCTCATATAGAGAGGAAATGCATGAGGCAATTGAGAGCACTGACCCTAAAGTCAAGACATAGCTGGGTTTAAACCTGTCTCTGCCACTCACAGGCTATGTGACTTTGGGCAAATTCATAATTTCCCTGTGTGTTTGTTTACTTGTCTATAAAATGGTGAAGCCTACTTCAGATGGTTATTATGGGTATCACGTGGGGTGTATGATTGTCTGTGTTGCTGATTTTAAAACTATCATAAATTTACCCTTTTAAAATACCACTAATTATTAATCTTACAGTTTCTGTGGGTTAGGAGTCCCACACAAGATACCTGGGTTCTCAGTTGGGGGTTTTAGACAACTAAAATCAAGGTGTTGTCTGGGGCTGCGATGTCCCCCTAGGCTTCTGTTCCTCTTTCAAGCTATTTCAGTATGTTGGCAGAGTTCAGTTCCTTGTTGTTGTAGGACTGAGGCCCCTGTTACCTTGCTGCTGTCAAGTGGAGACCACCCTCAGCAACTAGAGGCTGCCTGTGTCCTCTGCCATGTGGTCCCCTCCATTTTCAAGCCAGTAGTGGTACATGAGATCCTTCTTATATTTTGAATCTCTGCCTTCCATGTCTCTTTTGCTAGTCACAGATTTAAAGGCTCCCTGTCATCTGTGCCATTTAACAAAACCTGCTTACCAGGATGAAATCCATCATCTTCCCAAACCTGGGGATTATACAGAGGGTGGAGAATCTTGGGGGTCATGTTAGAATTCAGCGTACTACATGGGATAATGTCAGTGAATTGTCCAGTATAGGGTCTGGCGTATGGCAAGAATTTGATCATTTTTAACTATCAGCAGCAGCATCCCTAGAGGAAAAAAAAAGGAGATTTTAAAATTAAAAACAGAGTCAATATTGATACCGTCACATTGTACCCAGGTAAACAGTCCCCTAACCTCAGTGACTTGGCTAAGCTCCTAAAGTCTAAGGCCACCCCATTAATGGGCTGTTATCCCCTGTGGTTGTACTTCTTGGTACCAGCACAGCCAGCTGAAAAGTGGAAAAATTCCATCCTTCAGTTGCTTAGTCTACGTAAAACCAAACATTACTTTAAAAAAAAAAAAAAAAAAAAAAAAACCACTGGTTACCACCGTGATGTCTTGTACGTAGGTCTAGACTTTCTAGTAGAGCCAAAATGACTTTTCATAATCTTTTTTATTCTAGGGAATCTCAAATAGATGGTGTGATTTTTCCATGAATTTCATTGTATAAAGCATCTGGTTGACTCTAGAGGCCTTAGTAGGATCTTAGACTGAAATTTAACCCCAAAACCACCTACTACGATGGCTCATCATGTGTTAAAGTTATTGTATAAGTAGAAATCAATAAAAAATATTTTAAAAAATAGATTATCAGTCAACACACGAGAGTAATTCATTATGAACTCCCTAAAATCATTTATTGTTTCTCTTCTTGCCTCAAGGCCACAGAGACATTATTTTCTTATTTAAGAACTTATCCAAACCCTTGCAAAGCAGTTCTTAATTGCTGATATATTGCTGCTCACCATGCCTACTTTTAAATTTTGCTATCTAATTATCTTTGCAGAATAACTTTTGCAGAAAAAAATTCTCCTTCAAGAATCTTTTAAAAGTGTACCTTTTGGGCTATTTCAATTATTTTTCATTGTTAATACATTACTTAGTATTCCCAAAGACACTGTTTTCTTTGAACTTCTCATTAGCTGCAGATGCTTCAGTTTAGTCTCATACATTGGTCCTCTAAATAAAACAGATTAAAAAGTAGATCTTTTCCCCTTAATTGAAGAGAAGGAGGTAGATGTCCCACCCGATGTGCTCCCCATCGGCACCACTTTCCTTGTCCTCTGAGGCTCCGCTGGCCCCCTGGGACTCCGTGGAGCACAACGTGGAAATCCCAGTTCATGGTCCTAGGATCCCTGAGGCTGAGAATTCCTAGGGGAGTAGAGTAGAGCTAAGGGAGGGCTGTTCATGAAGTGTGAAAGGTTCTCATATGAGCCCGTTTGTGTGTTTGTCTCACCAGGAGTTAATCACTACTCGCTTCTTCACTCCCTGTTGGTAGCTCCTTAAGGCAGCTCACATGATGCGTTGTCTCTGCTGAGATTTCATTACAGAGTTGGGTCTGCCTCTGCAGTCCCCGTGCCCTGTGACCTGGAAGGAGCCTGGGCTGAACCAGCTTAGGAGCCCCAGGAGCAGTCACAGTGCTTCTCATCCAGACACCACTCACTATTCGGGAAAAACCTGATAGGGACTTTTCAACACTCTCTCCCCCTCATCACTACTCACCCCCTGACCTGTCCCTCCCCTTCATGTCTGTACTCCTGGAACTCCCATGGGGCACCTAAGGGTTGTTGGGGGGAGGAGCAACAAGAAGGTCAGAATCATGGCCAGCTGCAGTTGCTCACCCCCCACATCCCCTCTGCAGATGGGAGCAGCTACAGAACGAGAGTGCTGGGGTAGGCAAGGGACCAGGGCTGGGCTCCCAGAAAGCTCTGCACCACGGGACCCATCGGGGAGCAGACTTCAGTGGCAGAAGCTGCAAGCCCAACTGGTTCTATGATTCATGGGTTCTCTTTTTTCCTTCTGTTTTGCCCTGAGTTTCCTACGAAACTCTCAAAAATCCCAACCTCATCTCAGCTGAACTCCCCACAGGAGAGATGAGGGAATTTTCTAGGCCCAGGCCAGCATAGCTTGGGTGATCGGAGCCCCTAAGAAGACAATAAAGGGACCAGTGCTGGTGAGCAACAGAGGAATTGGGAACTGAGGTCACCAAGGCCTTCCATGCCCGCACATACTGGGTTCCTGCGTGAGCAAGCACACCCAGCCCTCCTGAGCCTTTTCCTCATGGGGCTTAGAAGTAGAGCTATGAAGAGAAAACCAAATCATATAAATAACAGAGAATTATTGGATCCTTGAAGTCTCAAAGAGAATCATTTTGAAAAGTATCTTAAAGGGATTTGGTTTGTTTTTCCTTACAGAAGAGAGAGCAACAGAGATGGGGAGGAATCCAGCTCTGCCTGACATCCAGGCATCCTCTCCAAATTGCGTAGGTCAGTGAGAACTGTTATTTATTAGAACCTGACATCAGTTGCAGTGAAATGATAAGCTCCATTAAAAAGCCTGGCCATCAATTACTGCCAATACAGCCCTCATCCCAGAGGGAGCCTCTCACCATCCTCTCAGCCTATGCAGACCAGGCCGCACCAGGCACAGAGTGTTTACAGCCCAGCTCAGCCTCCTCGCTCCCCTGGGGGAGGGGCAGCAGGCAAATCCCTTCTGCAGGTCCCCTCAGGGCATCTCTTCCCAGGTCCTGCATCTATATTCCTTTGATTCCCTTGGAAGCTTCTCAGAGCTATTTTAAAGACTGCACCCCCGTTCATCCTGCTTTCTCAGTGGAAAACAGACTTAAGGCTTTAGTTCTGGCCTCAGTCACACAAACCAGAAGAAGCTGCACTGAACTGAGCTTACCAGGATAGTCACAGGGGAAGAGTAACTGGGCTGAGCGTGGTGGCTTATGCCTGTAATCCCAGCACTTTTGGAGGCTGAGGCTGGTGGATCACCTGAGGTCAGGAGTTCAAGACCAGCCTGGGCAACATGGTGAAACCCTGTCTCTACTAAATACAAAAATAAACCAGGTGTGATAGCTAGCACCTGTAACCCCAGCTACTTGGGAGGCTGAGGCAGGAGAATCACTTGAGTTGGGGAGGTGGATGTTGCAGTGAGCTGAGATCACACCACTGCACCCCTGCCAGAGTGACAGAGTGAGACTCTGTCTCAAAAAAAAAAAAAGAGTAACTGGAAGGTCAGTACATCTTTGTCAGGGAAATTAACTTAGTTGTGCCCTTTCAGGAACAATTGAGTGCTCAGGCTTGGGTTGCAGTTACCCCACCAGTCACTGGGGAAGTGTTCAGGATCACCAAGAACAGCGACTTCCTCGCTTGTGAGGTAGGGTCAGTTATTCTCTTTCTTCGAAAAATAGATGCCCCGTAGAGTCAGAAACTTAGGGGAGCTGGTTTGGGATTTTTATAATAAATCATAGTAGGAGCATGTGCTATTAATGGAATCAGAGTTCCTTTTGAACTGTTGGGGGAAGAAACATATAGTAAGTCAAGAAAAAGCAAAGGATAATGGCCTGGGAGTCAAGTGACCTGGGTCTCTGTGTGATCATGGGAAAGACACCTCACCTTTCTGAACTTCAGTACCTTTCTTTTAAAGTACTGGGCTAGTACCCACCTGGTAATCACTAAGCTCTAATATATTTCTGGAATTTTAAGTGAAAATTGTTTAAGGTAGCTGAGCATACTTTTTTATTCATGTTGAGAAACTTCTCTCTCTGTTGCCAGAGGTCAGACACAAATTGAAAACATTACTAAATGGAATTAAGTATAGCATGTACGTGATACTTTTTTGTACTGCTCGTATCTGATATTTATAGAACACTTCAGTTGCAGAACGTGCACACATATGCCCTGAACACACACCCAGTAAAATAATTCTAGATGCAATACATTTTCACATGTCAAGTTAAAACAGCTTCTTGGGAATTAGGCTTGACTGTTCAGATGTGTGTATGAGTTTCTGACAGGTGCCGCCAGGGCTGCTCAGGGCTGTGGTGTGATGTGGAGTCCAGCCAAGGCAGGAGGGCCAGGCCCCTTGTTTCTATCACTTCTCATTAAGGCATGAATTCTAGAAAAAAAGGAAAGCATCAAAGAACAATCAGGATTGTCCATTGTGTGCATATCATAATGACAAGCAGAGGCCTTGCTTCTGCAGAAACAAGATTCTGTCTTATCTTTTGTCAGATCGTTCAGCACAAGGGCCACCTGTGAAAATGAACTAGATTCATGCCTTATTGAAATAGAGGATTTACAGAGGTGAGCAAATTGGAAAGCAGGTACCATACAGCTCACTGTGTACAGAATATGCGCAAAGCACTGGAGACTACCACGTACGCATATTTTGAAGAGTCCCAACTCAAAGCCTACTGACTGATTTATGGAATGGTCTGTCACTCCCTGAGATTCCATTCTGACAGTGAGGCCACACATGGCATTAACTACTCAGAAGACTGAGTACAGCTCAGAATTGCAAAGTAGGAAGCTACGTGGTTCTTCCAAAAATTAAAAACAAAATTTAGAAAACTCACTGGGGCAGTTACCTCTGCTCCACTGTCCTACAAAATCCACAGCCAACAGAGAGGTAAGTTGGATGACTTAAGCAGGAATGCATCCTAGGAAGGTAAGTGTGACAGTGGGGGCCAGTCACAGAACATGGAACATGGAAGGAACTTTAGAGATCATCTAGTACTATCCTGCATCAGTACAGCCAGGTCTAAGTATGGTAAGCATTAACCATTGTGATAGAAATTCAATGAAACAATTGATACAGACCTTTAAGCAGAGTGATTGGCATAGAGTTGATTTTCAGTTCATCATTTTCATTTCCTGGAAGAATTTGTGCAAGGCATACAGTACCAAGATTAGAACCCTGCGTGTCTGATTACTGGTCCAAAGCCCAGCCCAAGCCACCTCTGACCTCCTACCTTTCCCCTCTTTCCTGCTCCCTTGCTCACAGGAGCAGCACAGATGTCAAGGGCAGGAGTATAGTATGCCTGTACCATGTGTCCATCCACCTACCCATGGAGTGGCATGGGTGCCTTCTTCCTAGTGGCTCACCCAGGAGGCTGAAGCCCTCTGTGCCCATGGGGAAAACCCAGGGCATTTGTGAGCAGAAATAGCTCTGCTGAGAGTCTAAAAACCAAGTACTTTTAAGAGAAGGTAAAATGATCCTGTGGCCAAACTTATCTGCTAGCATCTATGGGCAAAAGAGAAGAAGGAGTTTTGTAATGGAACAGGCCAAAGGAAAGACACCACTTTTCTGCTGCCTCCAAAGCAGCAGGGAGGCTACACATGGAGAAGAGGACAGAAAATTCCAGTGACTCTTATCTTCCCAGACAGACAGAACCTCTGGCACCTAGTCATGCCTAATGGAAAATCAAAGCCAAGAAAGCAGAAGTGAGGGGGGGTGAGCTAGGATAGCTGCAATCCAAAGTCACTTATGAAGAAAAAAAAGTAGTTTGTCTCCTTGTGTACCATGGGTGGGCAGGGCTAAATTGCCAGGTGGCAGCACCTGGTAAGCCTACAGTCTCTGTGTAGCTGCAGTTAAGTTACTGCTAAATCCCTTCAGCAAACATGTAAGAGCTCACTATATACAGAATATATACAAAGCACTGAAGACACACACACACACACACACACACACACACACACACACACACACACATTTTAAAAGAGCACCAACTCAAAGCTTACAGATTGATTTCTGGAATGGTTCAGCACTGCTTGAGATTCCATTCTGACAGTGAGGCCATCCATGGCATCAACTACTCAGTAGACTGAGTGCAGTCCGACTTGCAAAGCAGGAAGCTCTGTAGTTCTTCTAACAATCAAAATCAAAATGTAGAAAACCCCAGTTTTGCATTATTGATCACTTGGGGGACTGGATAATCCTTAAACTGTCATTGTTCCAGGTATCCAGAAAAGTGAGCATTACAGGAACATACATAAAGGCAAGACCACATATTTTCTCAAAGTAAATGATGGGTCACCCAGTCCTTCCTGATCACTATGGACAATAATAATTTTTAAATGTATTGAATGATTGCCATCCGCCAGCACAGCTCTAAGTGCTTTGTATTTTTTAATTTCTGTAATTCTCATAACAACCCTATGAGCTAGGTACTGCTATTACACCTATTTTACAGATCATGAAATTGAGGCCCTGCAAAATGAAGTGACCTGTTCAAGGTCACAGAGTAACTTAGTGTAGGAACTGAGCATCTACCCTGGCTTTCCCAACTTTTAGATTGGTTTTCATACTGCACCACCTCTTTTCCTCAGATTAATGGTCTGAGTTATCCCAAATTCACCAGGCAGCTGAGCTAAGCCTCTGTTTAGAACTGCAGGGTCTCAGCTGTTTGCCTTGGTTGACACTCAGGTTTGGCATGCCCAGTGTGGATTTGTAGTGGCAAACATTTGACTATATTTTTCCCAGATCACTAAAGCTAGGTCACTTTTCCCATTCATTCATTCATTCATTCATTCAGCAAATGTTTATTGAATTCATACTAGGTGTTAGGTACAATGTTAAGTGATGTACAGAATAAGGTCCCTGCTTTCAGTGAACTAGAGGAGGGATGAGAATCGCACGTAAGTTATTCTCTTTAAGGCAGCATCATGCAGGGAAAGAGCTCTAGGAGTCAAGGCAAGGAGATGATATCTGTTTCCTGAAACCTGGGAAGCTGAAATTGGAGTCTGGGTGGTAGGATTTGATGTGCACAGATGGAGGGCAGGACACTCTTCCAGAGGAAACAGAGTGCACAAAGGCCCAGAAGGTGGAAAGCATGGGGATTCCAGGAGGTAAGCCAGTGTCCATTGAAGACGGGAGCAGTAGGGGAAGGGAGGGAGGGAGGGAGGGAAGGAGGGAGGAAGGAAGGAGGAAGGGAGGGAGGGAGGGAGCAAGGAAGGGAGGAAAGAAGGGAAAAGAGGGAGGAAAGGAGGGGGAAAGGAGGAAGGGAGGGAGAGAAGGAGGTAGGCAAGAAAGGAAAGAAGACGGGCAGCAGAGATATGCAGGTGTAGAGAACATGCCGTCTGGCATCAGACCAGCTGGAAGTCAAGTTCTTGTTCTACCACTTTCTCGTAGATTTTTTTTTTTTTTTTAATCTCTGTGGGCTTTGGCTTTTCATCTGTACAGGCTAACAATCCTCCCTCACAGAGGATTGTGGGTGCAAAATGCAGAAATGATTGTAAAATGTAAAATGTCTGGCATATTGTTGGTGTTCACTATGCTAAAACATTTTGTTTCTGTAGGCAATAAGGTATTTCTTTGTGTGGTGCTGTTTTTTGTTTGTTTGTTTGTTTTCTTTTTAGAGACAGGGTCTCACTCTGGTAACCCAGGCTGGAGTAGAGTGGTGCGATCATAGCTCACTGCAGACTTGAACTCTTAGGCTCAAGCGATCCTCCTACCTCAGCCTCCCAAGTAACCAGGATTACAGGTGCATGCAACGGCACTGAGCTAATTTTTTTTTTTATTTTTTTTTTTTTTTTAGAGATGGGGTCTTGCTATGTTGCCCAGGTTAGTCTTTAACTCCTGGGCTCAAGCAATCCTCCCATCTTGACCTCGCAAAGTGTAGGGATTACAGGCATAAGCCACCTCAGCCAGTCAGATTTTTTGTAAGTTTACAAATTACCTATTGGTATAAATGATCTGCTTTAGTGTTGATATGTAAATCATAATAGATCCTTCTTGACCTTGAAAATATTAATAACAGTAAAAATTAAGGGTCAAGCTCATGGAACACTATAAAAGAATGTTTAGCTTCGGTTATTTTACCCCTTCTTTGCCACCTCAATGCCAAGGCTTTTAGAGACTCCACTCTGGATCTTCAGAGTTAGGATTGCCAGATTTGGTAATTAAAAATGCAACATGTCCAGTTAAATTTAAATTTCAAATAAACAAATAATTTAGTGTAATTAGGCCCCATGCACTATATAGGACATACTTATACTAAAAAGTCATTGCTTATCTGAAATTCAAATTTAACCAGGCATCCTGTATTGAGGGGCAGGTCAGGAATCAGCCAGAACAAACCTGTTTCCTATACTTGGGGAAGGAGGCTCACCTGCCTTCTAGCCTTGTCTCTCAGGTGGTAAAGGCTCCACGCATCAGGCTTTGAGCAGGGCCTTCGAATCAACTCCTGGGTAGAGACATCAAATGCTAATGGGTCCCACTGTGCATGTTTGGGAGTGAGTGTGGGGCTGAAGCAGGGAAGAACGTCTTGTCTCCTCCTTCACATATCCTCAGCGCTCCCTGTCTGGGCAAGAACACACATCAGCCTTTCCTACCTCCAACTTAAAGGCCTTAGGGGGATTTTCTTTGCTTTCTTAAGAACATTTCCGCAGACAATGGGTAGAAAAAAGACAGCCTTTGCGTCTGATAACGTGTCTCATAGAATTTGAGCTCATAGAATTCTAACTCGTCTGAGGGCAGAGTGTCCTCTTCAAGTTCCTTCCAGGAACATTGCTCACAGCAGGAACTTGAGTTGTCCCTTGTGGGGAGATGTGTGTGTGAGCGACTTGATCCAGCCATCCACATGTGATGGTAACAGACCCAGCGCGCTGTGCCCTGGGAATCTAAGGATCATGATATCAGAGCCAGAAAGACCATCCAGCTGCTTTATTTTCTAGGTCAAACAAGGGAGAATGCTGCCCAAGGTCACAGAATGTTGAGTGTGAACTCAGGTCTAGGTGTCTGTCGACTACTTTGGGTTCTCCAGCAATAACTCAGGGGATCTGGGAATTCTTGGCACCCTTGTTAGTTGGTTTCTGGGTATTTTCTCTGGATTACCTGATGAGTATCCCCCAGACCCCGCTTGGCTATGTGTCCTTCGGCACTGCCACGCTCAGCTTTATGCTTTGACTACTCTCCTAAGAGCCAGTAGGACCACTGCTGCTAGGAGCTACGGGCACTTTCTCAACCAGCCTGCTCATGGCCCTCCCCATTAATGCCTCCTCACTGCTTTCTCTGCCCCACCCTGACCAAGCGTTCTGCGGGTTGAGATGGAAAAATCCACTTCAGAGCAGATAGATTTTCACCTCAGTTTCAGGGGAATAATTCGTCCACATAACATGAGGTAAAAATTAAAACAAAGCAGGGCGTAGGTTCAGGCAGAATAGCACCCTTGGGCTTAAGAGTGACTTTGACCTATTCCTCCCAGACTAGAGAAGTTATCTGGCTGCCAGAGAGTTCTTAGAGGAATCACTTTGTTAAACGATATCACTGGCAAGGTGGTATTAACCCTAAGACAGGTTTATCTGAACACTGAAGGCAAACCTGACTGTGCAGGCAGGGCCAGCCCACGTGGAAGCCCAGGGCAGCGATCATGGGATCTTCCACTCTTTTTATTTTCTTATTCTTGCCACAACCTGTCATGAGACCAAGAAAACTTGTTTTGAAAATGCTTGACAGCCAAAACAACCTGTTCTCAACCCTGGATGAGAGGGCTTGTCCTCTCTGACCACTTACGTACTGTTAGAGGGTTGACTAGCTGCTGACTGGAAAAAATGAATTTACTGTTTTCTTCTCATATTGTTCACAGACAAGTGCCAGTGGCTTTCCAGTTCCTGTTTCCCTTTTTTCCCCAGCCTTTTCTTCACCAGAGACATTTTAGGATTGTGCCTGAGTCTAATTGATGAATGAACACTAGCAACATATCCTTACGAGGCTGTAACTGATGGTTCTATCTCTGCAGCTGAACTTGATATGTAGGTTGTCTTTCCAATCCCATTTGGTTTTGACCTGTAGATTTAATCTGTAGATAGATGTTTAACCCATGATTTTCCACCTGCTTTTTGGTCCTCTCTGGTGAAGTTGGACATGGTAGTCAATCTCCAGTTATCCAAGTGGCCATTTGGCCTCTGCGTTGGTGGCTAGGCCAGCAGTAGTATCTCTCTTCCTCCCATCAAGCCTTGCAAATCAGGTCTTGGTCTTGGGTGGACATCCAAATTGCCCTGTGACTGTAAAGGAGTGACTTCGTCTGTTCTCCTCTGTATAGGGAAGGGTTGGATTAGGTATGGGATAGGCAAACAACAGCCTGAGGGCAAAGCTGCCAGCTGCCTGCTTTCATAAATAAAGTTTTATTGGAACACAGCCACACACATTCATTTATCTGTCATCTATGGCTGTTATCACTACAAGGCCAGAGCTGAATTTTTGTTAATAGAATACAGGTATGGCCTGCGAAGCTGCAAATATTGATTATCTGGTTCTTTACAGAAAGAGTTTGCTGATCCCTGAACTAGATGATCTCTAGGGCTTTCAGATCCAGCATTCTATGGCTCATGAACTTGCAGCAATTCTTGTATAGAAAGAGCTCCTGGAATAGGAGCTAACTGGAAAGGGCCTCTTTCCATCCTGTAGTAGTTAGCAAAACAAAGCATGCTTTGAGATTGTTGAACTTTACAAAGGGCAGGGCTTATTTTGCTGTATTTTTACAGAGTTTATTTTGCTGTGTGTCTGTATTTGTTTATTGATCTGATGGCTCTGGTATGTATGGTGTCCACCAGTTTTGGAGAAAAGATATCCCAGCTGTGAAGGTCTGACTGTATTCAGTGGCATGGTTCGAGGTGGGACACCCATTTGTACCCACCTGGAAGAGAATGCTGATTCGTAGCCAAATGCTGTCCTGGAGAACCTGTAGGGATGCCCAAACTCCACCCCTCTCCTGGACTATCTGTGTTTGCCTTTGTTTCTGAGTCTAAGCAATGGGATGGAAAAGATTAACTACAAGTGTGGGGTAGCGCAGTAGGATGTGGTCAGCAGAACCAGAATGGGTTCTGAAAATGCCTTTAAAAGTGCAAATTAGGACGGATTTAATCTTCACTTTCTTCCCCCAAAGCCCATCCAGACAAGGTTCTAATTTACAGAATTTGCATCCCAGTAAAGTTCCCCATACCCATGTCAGTGCACCAGATGTGTGATAGGGAACCCAAAACACAGAACTGAGTGGTCTTCTGGGGGTCACCTTGGCCAATAATAACCTTTTTGCAAACTAAGAAAAGGCTCCCCCTTTGGGTTGTGCAGAGTTAGCTTTAGGTAAAGTAGAAGCTGTCCCTTTGTCTGGGCCTCTGTCCCTGGGGGAGCACACAGCTTAGCATGCAGAGCACAGGCTCGATTTCTGCCCTCACTTGCTCTCTTGACCTGATGCCTTTGTGTGGGGCACAGCCCCCTTGCCCCTTGTACCTGGCATGTTAGAAGTCTATGGGCCCTCTAACCCCATAGACTCTCAGGGGCCTCGCTGGCCAACAACAGGTGAGCTCTGCTTGGCCTTGGTCTTTGAGGACACAGCAGACCAGGCTAGCCACCAGCATGCTGCTTCATCCCTGACCCCTTCAGCAGCATTGCAAGGCAAATGTGACTGGAGTCAAAGCTGGAGGATCAGTGCCCCATGCTGAGAGCAGAGAGTCAGTCCTCTGGCTGCAGATGCTGTATGCCCTGCTCTAGACCAGGTGCTCACTCGGGGGGTCTGAGCCCTGGCTCAGCTTCAGCTCAGCTCAAGGAGTGCACATGATTTTCCATATGGTTAAACCTCAAAGGCAATACACTCGCAGCACAGAGAAATGTGCTCAGAGGTCCAGAATAGACAGGCTCCCGGTGGGGGGCTGACCTCACTCCTGAGGCACTGGGTTCCCCGCTGCGCAGTGTGCAGTGACGGCATCCTGCAGGGACACCCGCCCTCGGCAGGGAGTGTTGTCAGAGCGGCTTGGAGAAGGCTGTGATGAACTCCGTGGGCGCTGCAGCATTGTGGTCAGATCCGATTTCCACCACTCAGTTCATGCTGGAAATTGTATTTGGGCCAGCCGTGTGGGCAAACTTTGAAAGATTTCTGTCCTACCCTTTTAATTCTGCATCTATCAGCGGTTCCCAGCAGCTCAGAGGCTAGAGGAGTGGGAAAAAAAGAGACAGCGAGCTGACAGCAGCCCAGGACCCAATATCTGCTTCCTATCCCCTTTCTTGGTTTTAAAAGCCTACTGGGTCTCTGTTTTGATCCCCTGAAATGTACAGAGCCCCATGCTAAGGGACAGTTGGACTCCTGCACCCATAGCACTTCTTTGTGATGGGAAGGCAAAGGACGGTACGTGCACTGTCACACACGCTGAAGGGCAGTGGTAGCCCAGTGAAGTCAACCTGGAAACATCTGTGCACATCAGGACAAGACCGGGGCCCAGGGCCTGAGAGAAAAAACCTGCCTGCCCACAAATGTCTCCAATTTCAGAAACTTAACTACTCCACATCGCCAGGCCGTTGGTGATGTCCTCACATCTGGCTGCAGCCTGCTGTGGCCAGGCATAGGTTGGCAGCATCACTCAATGGGGTCCCTTCTAGGAGAACATGAGGGTTCCCAGAGTCAGGCCCTTCCTGCTCAGCCTGAGCCCTCAGTGGCTGCAGAAGGCAGGAAGACCCTCCAGGGCTGGCAGCTGTCTTCAGAGCACGAGCTTGCAGCTTCCAAGTCCCATTCTGCCTTTATCATGTGCCTGGCCTTGTGCAGGTTACTCGTCTCCAAGCCTGCTTATTCACATAGATATGGGGAGTAGAGTAATGGGATCTGTCTCATACACATATTGTTGCTTGGATTAAGATGAGATTATGTTGAAAGCACATTATAAGCTATAAAATAGCAAGTATCAAGTTAGTTAACTCATTTATTCAACAAATGTTGCATACATACCTATTAGTGCCAGACACTAGGTGGACAGTGGCCCCAGAAGGTCCAGGCCCTTGTCAATAAGAGCTATTCAATAACTGCCTGTTGAGTTAAAGTGAAACAGAAGGTCCTGAGTGTGTGTCCGTAGCTGTATGATAGCAGTGGAGGGTGAGCAGAAAGGAAACTAAGGCTTGATTCTTACCACGTGCCTGTTGCCTCATGACAACCACTGTGGGATCACTGGAGAGAAACAGAGACTCGGGCTTTTCCAGATACTCAGCTAGTAAGTAATAGATCCACATGTGAACTCAGTTTTCTCTTATTCCAAAATCCAGGTTCTTCCCACCGATTCAGATAGGGAATGATTGCCAGGTGTTCTTACCGCAGAATGACACCAAAAGGTTCCACGTCTAACCCATACTTCTTTTCCCAAGCATCCCCCAGATCTGTGACCCAAGCCAAATCCAGATCAAAAATGATCACCCCTGATTCTAGGCCAGAAAATAGGAATCATGTGAAATCGAAACAGAATGAAATGGAATCACCACTAGCCAAACCTCTTGTTCATATGGCGCAGGTTTTAGGAAAACAGCAGCCTTTAATGCATGCTCGAAATTCCTTCCATGGTAAGCCACTGTGAGAAAAATCTCACCCAAACAATGTGCTCTTGGCAGAGGGAGGGTCAGTGTCTTTTCAGGCAAAAAGCAAACCAGCAGGGACCAAGAAATTGCTCTAGGGAGTGTTGGTTTCCCCAGAAGATCTAGCTTTTTAAAAATAAACTTAGCAAAGGATTTCATTTGCCCCTCTGCCCCCACCCTTGCTTGGAGAGGAGGAGGAGGATTGTGAAGTTCCTTGTCCTGGGTCAGTTCCCAGTTCGGCATTGATGCATCCGTTTCTCAAGGTTAGCACCAAATATTTATTCTGATAAAGTAGGGTTTAAAAAAATAAATAAATAAGCCAATCAATTATTGTCTGGCTTGGTCTCCAAAACCCAGTCCCTGCAATTGACAGTAGTTAGGTGAAATTAACAGTAATAGATCCTGGCCTGGTGCGGCGGCTCACACCTATAATCCCAGCACTTTGGGAGGCCATGGCGGGTGCATCACCTGAGGTCAGGAGTTTGAGACCAGCCTGGTCAACGTGGTGAAACCCTGTCTCTACTAAAAATACAAAAAATTAGCTGGGCGTGGTGGCACTTGCCTGTAATCCCAGCTACTGGGGAGGCTGAGGTAGGAGAATTGCTTGAACCCAGGAGTTGGAGGTTACAGTGAGCTGAGATTGCACCACCTCAAAAAAAAAAAAAAAAAAAAGATCCTTAGGAAGGAAGGCTGTTCATTCATTCAGTCAGTCAACAGAAACTTAGGGTACTTCTGTGTCACTGAGGTGCAGCCCAGTGAAATGAACTCAGAAGCCTCCAGTGTTTATACCACCGAGAGTGGGGGCAGAGTAGTCTGAAGAGCTGCATTGAAAGCTAGGCACTCCCCAGTCATGGAGCTGCCAGCCACCTCTACCTCTCCGTTCACAAGTCTCCCTGAACTTCTGAACTTTGGTGAGGTATGAGCCACCAAGCGCCGCCCAAGGGTGACCACAGAAGTAGACAACTTGTGCACCGGAAACATCAACCAGCAGCCCCAGATAGTTTATGTAGGATTGCTTCATTCCAGACAGGAGAACTGGGATCCATGGGCAGAGGTTCCGAGGGGACAGATTCCAGATCAGGAGCGAGAAGAACACTGTAACTCTCAGAATTGCCTTTAGGCAGCGAGCTCTCTATCACAAAAGGTGTTCTGGATCACCTTCCAGAAGTGCTACTGGGGCAAGCCCTGCCTTGGACAAGATCCTAAGGTCTCGTCCAACACCAAGTTCTCTGATTAGCACCAAATGCATGGCTCAACAGTTGGTGCTATGGAGCTTCAGAGGCAGCACCAGCGGCCATGGGTTCTGATTGGGAGCTGCAGACCCCGATGCTTAGGCCAGGCCTTGAGGGTCGCTAGGTGCCAGGTAGGTGGGAGACCCCCAGCATGTTGCAGGCCCAGGAAAGCACCCTTCACCTACAAAGTGAAGGGGCTCCTGCTTATCAGCTGCCAGACTCGCCAAGGGGAATTAATTATTGTTTGTGATACAATTTAAGATCCCCCAATGAAAGGCCTTGTATAAATGTAAATTATCATTATTGTCATTAAAGGGGCTAGACGTCTGGCCTGCTGGATAATGCCCCCACATATCTCTGAGCAGAAAAGAAAGCCAACCCAACACAGGAAGTTTGCCCCTGCTCTTCCGAAGCAATAGCAGTAAGAAGGGCAGGCTAAGGAGGGCTCTGCTCATGGCTGTGAAAGTGAGTAGCTCCCCTCTCTCATCCAGGGTTAGCATGCAGCTCTCTCTGCTCTGGAAGTCATGTGACTGCGTGTCCCCTGAGGGCCAGGGCGCTGCCCAGATGCAGTCCTGTACCCCTACAGGAACCAGCCCATTACTAGCACAGGAGTGATCCACGTGTGAATGTTTGGTTGTCTGCTGATTTGAAGGGTGGAAGGAACCTGACCAGGACGGATACTGGCCAGCATTTGTGGGGTCCTAAGTCAGATCTGGAGACAAAAGGGAGATAGCTAGACGGTCCAGACATGTGCAGCACCTCTGATGATGCTTACTAAGGCGCCTGAGGGAACCCCCCAGCAAAGTGCAGGGAGAGGTCATTTGTTAAATTACTGCTTCCACTTAAGAAACTGTTTCTGGCTAAAGTGGTTGGATTGATACCAAAGCAGTAATAATAATGATGGATAATAGTATATTAGACCGAGCAGTGACCTCAGAAACCATCCCTTCACTTTGCAGGTGAGGCATCTCTGGGGTACAGAGAGGTGAAGTGGCTTCTCCAAAGTGGCGTAGCGGAGAAAAGCAGAGCTGGAATCACAGCTTAAGCTCCCCATGCCAAGTCCGCAGTCTGAATATGTGGGATGATACCTGCCCTGTGACAGCGCTTCACAGAGGTATTACTCCTCAACAACCCTACGGAGTTTAAGATGGCCTTTATGTTACAGGAACCTTCTGGGTTTCCTTTGCTCTTCTGGGGTTCGTTATTTAGAGAACGTTTATGGTGCCTCACATGTCACCTGGGGGACTGCATGCACCCTGTTTCTTGCACTTCTTTTCCTTCGCCCAGACACTCAGAGTAGCCTTCGTTCTTCATTAGCGTGCCCTAGCACTTCCAGGACCCACATGGGCCTGTAAGAGGGAGATCGAGTTCATCCCTTTTGTCTCTTGTTATCACAGTCATAATTCTGCTGCAAAGCTACGCCATGCAGGTCCCAAGATGAGAGCTAGCTTCAGCAGTCAACCCGCCAGACACACGGAGCTACCAGAGGGAGGGCATTTAGGGGGTTTTGTAAAACAAATGTAGGTGCGATGGGGGTTGGCAGTAAGAAGCCCTCGAAATTCATTACTTGGGCTGTTGGCAGCTCTAGGAAAAGTTTAATGGAGGAGACCAAAATACAGCCACAATGAGGTTTGAGACGGGGGAGAGCATGAAATCAAAAAATTTTAGAAATTATTTATCTTACCCCCTTATTGCATAGGAGAAAACAGAGCAGTGATTTGCCATTATACAGCAAAGCCAGGGGCAGAACCCAAGGCTCCCAACTCAGTGGACAGTGCACTTGCTGCTGGAAATCATGGTGGCATGGAAAGAATGCCACCATGGTGCCCTTTGGAGTCAGGCAGCTCTGGATTCATAACTAGCATTGCCACATATTAGCTGTGTGGTCTTAGAAAAGTTACTTTGGGCCAGACATGGTAGCTCACACCTATAATTTCAGAACTTTGGGAGGCTGAGGCAGGAGGATCATTTGAGCTCAGGAGTTTGAGACCAGTCTGGGCAAGATGGTGAGACCCCATCTCTACAAAAAAAGATTTTTAATTAGCTGGGCATGGTGGCACACTCCTGTAGTCCTAGCTACTCAGGAGGCTGAGGCAGGAGGATCACCTGAGCCCTGGAGGTTGAGGCTGCAATGAGCCAAGATCACGCTACCACACTCTAGCCTATGTGACAGAGAGAGACCCTGTCTCAAAAAAGAAAAGAAAAGAAAACTTACTTTGCATCTCTGAGCATAGATTTCTTTTTGTCAAATATAGAATCATCTGGCTGATGCTAGGCCTGTCGGAAGGAGTAAATATAAAATAATACAGATGAAAACAATTAGCATGATATCTGGCGAATAGTAGGCACCTCCCTTTCCTTATACTTTTCTGTCTGAAGCCCTGAGAGCCAGGTGTCTGGGTTGTGATTTCAGCTGTCAGGGAGATGAGGGTGAAGAGAAGAAGGTCCCTGGCCATCTTGGTGCCCCTCCTCCATATGTTCAAACACCCAGTCAGGGAGGTGAATGCCCCAGAGTGCTGGGTAACCAAAAGCTGTCCCCAAAAGCCAGCATGCAGGGGCCAAAGCACCTGTGGAAGCCATGAGTTCTGACCTCTGGATGCTGAGATCTGGTGGAAGAAACCAAACTTGCAACCAAGCAAACAACACTTCAGAGCCCTAGAGAGACTCTGGGGAGGTGAAGGTTATTTTAGGCCGCAAAAAGCTGATCTCTAAGTGTTCCTGAGGCCCTCCTTTGGGGATCTGTCACTTTCCTGTGGAGGCTGATGCCTGGCAGTGCTGCGCACAAACCTCAGAGTACTGCCCCTGCTGGGGTGTGACTTGGGGCCTGGACCCACATTCCAGGGTCAGCTCTGCTGGGTCCCTGGCCACTTCCTCTTTGAGGGCCACCCTTTGGTTTTTCCCCTTTCGTTGACTAAGAAGTGAAGGGTAATCTGTGACCTTGGTGGTGACTCACCACCATCAGACAGGTGGCCCACTTCTCCCAGCAGGTAAGCTACATGAGTAGCCCTCCTCCTGGCCAGGACTGTGGCGAGATCCCTGCACGCCACCCTGGGCAGCCACATGCCCATTAGCACATCATGGTCTGTGCCGAGCGCCTGCTCTTGCAGCCCTGGGCGGAGGGAGCAGAGGACTCACCATCTGGGCACACCAGGCAGGTACAGATGGGGAAACAAGATAAACCCAGGGCTGGGGCTCTGTTCTGGGTTCCCAGACCCCAAGCAGCAGCACATTCCTTAGCCCCCGCCACCCACCCACTACCTGGCCTCATTCCCAGCCCCAGCCCCAGCCCAGCCAGGTGCACCCATCCTCCCAGCCTTGCTCAGAGCCACACAGCCATTCCTGCCTCTCATCCAATAGGTTATGATGGGCATGGCAGCCTGAGAGGAAGGGGATGGAGAGGACTTGCCCGCACTCCAGCTGCTAGCTCTGGGGCCTCAGATCAGCCCCCTGGGCGGGCAGGCATTCATTTAGCACCAAACTGACATTCACCTGCTGGAAGCTTCTGACAAGGTGAGAACCAGGGGCACTAAGGGTGAACCATCCCCAGATTCTGCCCTCTAGGCACTTACAGGGACGACCTGTGCTAACGTATCATTAGGATAAGCAGCGTCACAGGAACCATCCTAACTACTCCCGCCCTTAGTCTCCCCTGCCCTGTAATGATTAGACTGTTTGACCTCGGCGGTTTCCTTTTTCCTTCTATTACAAACTTCTGTCATTCTAAAGCACATCTTAAGCCAAATGCTTGCATTTGTTTGAGAACTGTTTATTGAGCTGGTATGTGTTAGGCCTTATACACCAGGCTAGGGATGCAAAGATGGATGAATATGACCAATGGGCCTTGCCCTCAGGGAGCTTCCCCCAGAGTGAGAGAATGGCTGGTATGTGTAGATGTGTGCACACATCTGTGATGAACGCCAGAGAAGGAAGCCGGTCCCATGGCCATTGGAGACTCAGGAGCACATCAGGACTACCCTGTCCCTCCATGTAGCCAGCTGGCCCTCCCTTCTTCTCCTCCTTCTCATCTGCTGCACCAGGGGATGCCAAGGGAGCAGAGATGCCTGCAGCCTGTGGGAGCAAGTCCTGGCCTTTGCAGTTACAAAAACTGGCTGCAAGCTGCTCCAGCCCCAGAGGAACAGGCCAAGCTCCAGAGGGCCTCCTTGGAGGGCCTCAGAAGGAGAGAGAACTGCTCAGTAATTTTGATCACTTTGGTAAGTATTTAAAATACCCTGTGATTTAGCAGGAACCAGAATTCAACCCAATACTTTGATGTCTAGAAATGGATCTCAGTCGGTTGCTGTTGAAGTCCTCCTAAAACGGTATTTGATTTAATTCAACACATACTGAGACCACAGTCAGCCTTCTCACAGGCAAGGAGGCCGAGCTGTATAAATTGTAGTCTAGACACCAATCTAAACATCTCAAACGCAAGGCAGACATAACCCAGCCCGAGGTTGGAGGCCCAGCATGCTGTGGAATTGAGCAGAGGGGAGATTGATTCCAGCTGAGGGCAAGGGCCTCTGCCTGAAGCTGTGAGCATGTGATACTGTGTTCCCACTGCGATATCAAGCCTTTGCATCTCAAGTTTGTTAATTTCCTCGTTTTGCAAGTTTAGACCCCCTGAAAACAAATGAGGCATGCTCAGGGGTGCATTTAGCAAGACTGACTGTGTACGTGAACCAGTTACAGGCACTTGTTTGTTCCTAAAGCCCATACCCGAGAGCCAGGCTGCCATCGCCCGGGGCGTCGTTACAAAAATGCTCCCATCGTGCCAGTCACTCACTCACCAAGGCACCCTGAGTTGGATGGCAGTTGTCACAGGGGCCTTTGGAGGGTTTGGGGTGAAGGGCATTGAAACAGAAGCAAGTCTCTGTACCCATCCTGTTGTGAGGATGACCCTTTGACACGAGGCCCTTTGACATGAGGCGAGTAACCCCAAGTGAGGCAGAATTTACAGTGGCGGTTCAGGACAATGAGGACAAGGCAAGACCACGAGGCATGATTAGCAGGACTTGTCTTACACTATTTACAGGACTGCTTTGATTTTCAGACCACAATCGGTTTTCATATGACTGATTAAAAACATGTGCCAGTTGAAGTCACAGCTGCAGAAGAAAACTGGAAAAAGCAATGAGCCTTAGATGTTGGAACTTGCCTCTATTTGCAAAAATGACCTCTGACTTGATTTATGCCCTTGATTTCCTGACAGTGAGGGCTGTGTCCCTGAACCACTTCTCCCACCACACCCCACCCCACCACCACATTGGCCTGACTCTAGCAAACATCATAAGGCTCATCTTACAATTACCCAAAGAAAAGCATTTTTGAATTCCAGAATTCAAGCCCTGTTTTGGAAGAAGGCAACTGTTAGGCTCTAGCAAAAAAAAAAAAAAAAAAAAAATCCAAGTAAAGGAGGCTAACAGCAGCAAGTCCACAGGGTTTTGTCCACACGGTCGGGCTCCAGTGGCACTGGGGTTGGAGTGACATTGGCAGGTATCTTAACTAAACTTCTGTTTTCGCGACTGCTGCCACACCCAGTAGTTTTGTAAGCACCACCTTTCAAAGCTGAACTGCCTTAGATGCTCTCTCCCTGTCGCCAGAGTCCCCAGCCTCTTTGGGTCGTATATTCTGTTTTTGTTTTCATTTATTTAAAGCTATATTGATTCCGTTTGTCAGATGTCTGTTATATGGATTTTTATTCTTTTCAAAAGATCTATTGAATCAATAAAGCACTATAATTCCAGTAGGAAAAAAGCCCTTTTGATGAGACTTCGTTGAACAAAGGTTCCTACTGGCCTCAACCCCAAGGGAGCCCTGATGGCTCGCGGTCTTAACTTTCTTCAGTCTCCCGAGATCCCCTTCTCTAGAGAACCCAACCACGAAGTCATTTTCCAGGCATTAGCCCTGATAACTTATTATGAGCTCCCAGCTACCTGAAGCAGAGGGCAGAGGGCAGAGAGGTGGCCGAGAGGAACAGGCGTTCCTGTCCTCCCCAAAACTGTCTATGGCACCTTCTGCTCAGGGCTCTGAAGTGTTCACTAACCCTGCCCCATTTGTATAAAACTATTCAGATAAAAAATCTCCAATAATAACCCAACTACTCCCACCACCTTTACAGCATTCCCACCCATGTGTCGGCCCTGGGCTTGGTACTTGATACACATTTCCGTTCTCCTTACAACTTCCTTGAAAAGAGGTGCTAGTCAATAAAAAATGATAAAGGGGCTATCACCACTGACCCCACAGAAATACAAACAACCACCAGAGAATACTATAAATACCTCTATGCAAATAAGCTGGAAAATCTAGTTGAAATGGATAAATTCCTGGACACATAAACCCTTTCAAAACTGAACCAAGAAGAAGTTAAATCCCTGAATAGACCAATAACAAGTTCTGAAATTGAGGCAGTAATAAATAGCCTACCAACCAAAAAAAGCCCAGGACCAGATGGATTTAGAGCTGAATTCTACCAGAGGTACAAAGAGGAGCTGGTACCGTTTCTTCTGAAACTACTCCAAACAATCGAAAAGGAGGGACTCCTCCATAACTCATTGTATGAGGCCAACATCATCCTGATACCAAAACCTGGCAGAGACACAACAAAAAAAAGAAAATTCCAGGCCAGTATCCCCTGATGAACATCGATGCAGAAATCCCAATAAAATACTGGCAAACTGAATCCAGCAGCACATCAAAAAGTTTATCCACCACAATCAGGTCAGCTTTATCCCAGGGATGCAAGGCTGTTCAACATACCCAAATCAATAAACATAATTCATCACATAAACAGAACTAAAGACAAAAACCACATGATTATCTCAATAGATGCAGAAAAGGCCTCAGATAAAATTCAGCATCCCTTCATGTTAAAAACTCTTAATAAACTAGATATTGATGGAACATACCTCAAAATAACATTATACTGAGTAGACAAAAGCTGGAAGCCTTCCCCTTGAAAACCAGCACTAGACAAGGATGTCCTCTCTTACCACTCCTATTCAACATAGTATTGGAAGTTCTAGCCGGGGCAATCAGGCAAGAGAAAGAAAAAAAGTATATTCAAATAGGAAGAGAGGAAGTCAAACGGGCCCTGTTTGCAGATGACATGATCCTGTATCTAGAAAACCCCATTGTCTCAGCCCCAAAGCTTCTTAAACTGATAAGCAACTTCAGCAAAGTCTCAGTATACAAAATCAATATGCAAAAATCACAAGCATTCTTATACACCAACAATAGACAAGCAGAGAGCCAGATCATGAATGAACTCCCATTCACAGTTACTACAAAGAGAATAAAATACCTATGAATACAGCTAGTGAGGGAAGTAAAGGGCCTCTTCAAGGAGTACTACAAAGCACTGCTCAAGGAAGTCAGAGAAGATACAAACAAATGGAGAAACATTCCATGCCCATGGATAGGAAGAATCAGTATCATGAAAATGGCCATACCGCCCAAAGCAATTTATAGATTCAATGCTTTTCCCATTAAACTACCATTGACACTCTTCACAGAATTTTGAAAAGACTGCATTAAAATTCATATGGAACTAAAAAAGAGCCCATATAGCCAAGACAGTCCTAAGCAAAAATAACAAAGTTGGAGGCATCATGCTACCCGACTTCAAACTATACCTCGATAACCAAAACAGCATGGTACTGGCACAAAAACAGACACATAAACCAATGGAACAGAATAGAGATCTCAGAAATATGAACACACATCTACAACCATCTGATTTTCGACAAACCTGACAAAAGCAAGCAATGGGGAAAGGATTCCCTATTTAATAAATGGTGCTGGGAAAACTGGCTAGCCATATATGGAAACCAGATCCCTTCCTTACACCTTATGCAAAAATTAACTCAAGATGGATTAAAGACTTAAATATAAAACTCAAAACTATAAATACCTTAGAAGAAAATCTAGGCAATACCATTCAGGAAATAGGCATGGGCAAAGATTTCATGACAAAAAACATCAAAAGCAATTGCAACAAAACCAAAAATTGACAAATGGGATCTAATTAAAGAGCTCTGCACAGCAAAATAAACTATCTTCAGAATGAACAGACAACCTACAGAATGGGAGAAAATTTTTGCAATGTATCCATCTGTCAAAGGTCTAATATCCAAATCTACAAGGAATTTAAACAAATTTATAGGAAAAAAAACTCCATTAAAAAGTGGGCAAAGGACAGGAACAGATACTTCTCAAAAGAAGACATTTATGCGGCCAAGAAACATGAAAAAAATCTCAACATCACTGATCATTAGAGAAATGCAAATCAAAACCGCAGTGAGATACCATCTCATGCCAGTCAGAATGGCAATTATTAAAAAGTGAAGAAACAACAGATGCTGGCAAGGATGTGGAGAAATAGGAAGACTTTTACACTGTTGGTGGGAATGTAAATTAGTTTGGCCATTGTGGAAGACAGTGTGGCGATTCCTCAAAGACCTAGAATCAGAATTATCGTTTGACCCAGCAATCCCATTACTGGGTATATACCCAAAGGAATATAAATCATTCTTTTATAAAGATATATACATGTATATGTTCATTGCAGCACTATTCACAATAGCAAAGACATGGAATCAATCCAGCCCATCAATAATAGACTGGATAAAGAAAATGTGGTACATATACACCATGGAATACTATGAAGCCATAAAAAGGAATGAGATCATGTCCTTTGCAGGGACATGGATGGTGCTAGAAGCCATTATTCTCAGCAAACTAGCACAGGAACAGGAAACCAAACACATGTTCTCACTTATAAGTGGGAGCTGAACAATGAGAACACATGGACACAGAGCGGAACAACACACACTGGGGCCTGTCAGTTGGTGGGGGTTGGGGGAGAGAGAGCATCCGGATAAATAGCTAATGCATGCAGGGCTTAATACCCAGGTGATGAGTTGAGAGGTGCAGCAAACCACCATGGCACACTTTCCTTACGTAACAAACCTGCACGTCCTGCACACATATCCTGGAACTTAAATTTTTGAAAAAAGAAAAGAAAAAAGAGGTGCTCGTGTCTGAATTTAGAATCAAGACACAAAAGGGTTAAGTGGCTTGCTCAAGGTCACATGGATGATATCTCAGACCATAGCTGGGTGGTCATAGATCATTAAGTAGAAATCTTCCAGTTACTGATGAGGAAACGGAGCCCCCGTTCTGGATGACCCAGTGAGCCAGGGCCCAGGCAAGAGCTGTGAGTCCTCTGCCTCCTAGTGCACTGCTCTCCACTTCCCTGACTGCCTCTCTTTACGATGCATGTTGACCTGGACAGGAGAGCTGTTTGAGGACCAGGCCAACCAACACCCTGCTCATGGCATCTGGAGCCATGTGATTCCTAAATACCCCTCTAGGAAGAGCTGCAGCCTCATCCCTGATCAAGCCCTGACCAAAACTGCATACCACACACAGGAGTACACCCAGCAGGTTTCGGGGGCAGAACACAGGCAAGGGCTGGAGGTACCTCTAGCTGCAAAGTTTGTCCTTCAATGCCACAAGGATGCCACCAGCAGCTCTAGACAGGATTGCAGAAGACACATAGTGTCCCATGACGTTGGCTGAGCATCCAGCCTTGAGATTGGCCGTCTCTGCCTGCGACTGCCCTCTCAGTGTGATCAGCATGAAGGGAGGGCCTGATCCTAGGAGCAGCGGGAAAGGCTGAACTGAGGGCCAGGACCCTAGATCGCTCACAGGTTTCCCACTTCTGCACACACACATTCTTCTGGCTGTTTCCACAGACTCAGAGCCTCTCCCCCTTGGCCCCAGCTTGGTACTCATGGTAATAGTTGACATCTACTGATCATCTCTTATGCCAGGTACCATGCCAAGCGCTTACTCAGACCATCTCATTCAGTCCTCACAAGAACCCTTTAAGGCAGGCACAATTATTGACACCTTTTAGATGAAGAAACTAAAGCCGCATTCACTCACCCTCATGATCAACGAGTAAATCATGGCCAGGCCTCATGCCCAGTCCACCTGGCCCCAGAGCCTGACCCACACAGGCTACCCTCACCTCAAAGCCCACCAGCCTTAGAACCCTGAGGGATAGCAAGGTGAGAGAGTTGAAGCCCAGAAGAGATTTACCCTGGGCCCAAGGCCCACAAAAGTAGACCCCCTGACTCCCGATTCTGTTCTCTCCACCACGCTGTGGCTGTGAGCTGAAGCCTGGGCCAGCCGTACTCCTGCTCTGAATTCAAGGAAAACCTACCCAGTCCTTAACGTTTTCTTCTCCTAATTGAGACCCCTGGGTTGGACTGAGTTGTAATTTTATGAAACCCTGAGCAGAGAGACGGAGGTCATCCGTGAAGAGGGTCTGAACTTCATTTTGTCCTAAGGCATATTGAGCTGTAATTCATCTAAAAATAAATTCCCTTCCAGTGTGCATTCAGTGAGGAGCTTGACTGGCTCAGGGTCCTCTCCTGTGGGCCCCACTTGGCCAGTTAATGGGGAGCTGAAGAGACCTCACGGTCCCCTAGAACACGCTTACACTTCTACTAAAGCTTACTACATACTTTGTCTCTGGGTCAAAGGTTTTTTCAAAGGTGACAGATACCTCATGCCATTCGCAATCTGTACTCTGGGCAGCTCTCCATTTTCTCTGATAAAAAGTGAAATAAATGAAAACAGTGTTTTTAAAAATCTATAAATGGGTGGGAGCCAGTTGTCATTTTCCCGTTCCTCCTCTTCCCCCTCCCTTGACTGACTTAATGAGGATCCAAGTGGAGAAATACTCGCTGAAAACAGCTGGTAGCATCATGCCTTTAAATAGCCCTCGCCACGCTTCCCCTTGGCAGCACGCAGTTGGCTCTGGCAGGGAAAGCCCAGGACAGAACAGGAAACTTTAGAACTTTCTGAAAAGAAAAAAGCTTGCCTTTAAAACGTGCTCCCTCTTGCCAAGGCCTTTTTGTGTAAGGAGCTTGCAATGTGTAGCCCCTTCCCCTAGAAGTTTCCGAGGAAAACTGAGCTGATGAGGCTTGCGTCGGGACCCAGCGTGACTCTGGGCCTGGGGAGGCAGGTGCAGTGCTCCCCGGACCTGACCCCTGCGCAGCGCAGGTCAGCGCCCAGGGCAGCAGCAGCTGTAGCACCGTCCGCTCATCAGGCACCTGTAGGGGCTACGGTTCAGCTCAGCTGCACCCTCTCCGCTTGATGTTCGTAGCTGTAGGTCAGGTAAGGTGACCACCTCTAACTCAGGACACATTTGGCCCTCCCTGAAAGTGTTACTGGGATGGGCCAGACTTCACAGTGCGCATCAGGCCACAGAGTCCACGGCAGCCTGTTGGTCTCAGACCCCCTGGAGAAGTGGGGCCCCAAGGCTCTCTCCAGCCACACTTTCATGTTGCGGGGGAAACAGCAGCAGGTGAAACATGTGGAAGGAGTAAGTGGCTCTCCTGTCTGAGTGGCGCCAACAGTTGACTCTCTCTTCCCACACGTTGTCCCATGTGAGTGTGGCATCTGGTGGCCTTATCAACCCCGCTCTTCGTAGGGGCACACAGCCCAGGGCCTCTCCTGCCCTGCCTGGCCTCGCCTAGCCATGTCACAGCTCCCCTTTTGCATTAAGGGTGACAGTGGCATGGTGCTGTTAATGGGTAAGGGCTTTGAGGTCCTGAGTGTCAGAGAAGGTGACAGTTTGGCTGGCCCAGGGCTGTGGTGATCACGAGTGGATGGAGGAGGGTGCTTTATCTTCCTTACTGCTGGCAAAGTTTGAAATTTGAGAATGGACTCAAGTTTTCTTCCTTAGTACCTAAATATTATACCTTTTGTCTTTCTGGGGTTGCTTTCTCTCTCACCTTTTTTTTCTTTTCTTTTCTTTTCTTTGAGACAGGCTAGAGTGTAGTGGTGCAGGTACGATCTCGGCTCACTGCAACCTCCACCTCCCGGTTTCAAGCGATTCTCCTGCCTCAGCCTCCCGAGTAGCTGGGACTACAGGCATCCACCACCACACCCGGCTAAGTTTTATATTTTTAGTAGAGACAGGGTTTTGCCATGTTGGCCAGGCTGGTCTTGAACTCCTGACCTCAGGTGATCTACTTCCCCTTGGCCTCCCAAAGTTTTGGGATTACAGGTGTGAACTACTATGCCCAGCCTCACCTGCCTTCTTAAACGCCTGTAATGGACATGCTGTAACTGCTTCTTGCAAACTGGTGGTCATGATTAGTTACGTTCACTAAAGCCACAGGCCATCACTGAGTGCTTTCTACGCTGAGCCAGGCCTGGTGGTCACTGGGAGCAGGATGTGCTCCCGCTTTCCAGGGGCTGGCAGATAAGACATCTGCATATGGGACAAGTGCCCCTGAAGAAGCATGGACAGCGTGCAGGGAGAGGACCTTCTGGTGACCAGGGAAGACTTGATGGAAGCAAGGGTATTTGTCCTGAGCATGAATAACCCCAGACTGGCAAATGGCATTTGTGAGGAACAGCAAGTAGTCATATGGAAAGAAGGGAGAGGTCGTCGATCCAGGGCTCGTATCCTGGACCGTGGCTGGCTTGGGGCGTCTGTGACATACCCAGGTTGCAGTGACGTAAGCGCTGCTGGAAATGCCCCTCTACTGCCCCTTCCCTGCTGCACAGACTGCGGCCCGCAGGACCGCCACTGGCACCCTGACATGGGGTTACCTGTGTGTCCGTCCGCTCCACACTGCACGCTCCCAGATAGTGGGTCATGGGTCACCCACCACCCCGACTCCTTGTACAGTGCCTGACACAGTGTGGGCTCAGCGGAGCACATCTGTGGTTGACCATGGCCCTGCTTCCACAGATTAGAAAGCTGGATGCTGGAAAGGCCAAATGAGCTGCCTCGGGTCCTGCCGCCCTGCTTCCACCAACTGGGGAAGCTTCTCCTAACACCCAACCTGGGGCTTTCTTTCCAATAGACCGGGCTGCATATGTATTTGGAAATAAATGGAGACCATGGATCATTTAGAAATTACTAGGGCTGGGTGTAGTGGCTCAGGCCTGTAATCCCAGCACTTTGGGAGACCAAGGCAGGAGGATCCCTTGAGGCCAGGGGTTTGAGACCAGCCTGGATAACGTAGCAAGTCCCTGTCTCTACGAAAAAATGAAAAGAACTGCTGACATGGTAGCACACGCCTGGAGTCCTGACTACTTGGGTGGCTGAGGTGGGAGGATCACTTGAGTCCAGGAGGTGGAAGTTACAATGAGCTATGGTTGGGCCACTGAACTCCAGCCTGGCTCACAGAGTGAGACGCTGTCTCTAAAAAAATATAATTAAAAAAAATTTATTAGACCCCCTTGTCTTTATGAAGTCAAAGGTCCAACTGAGTGAAAAATGCAACCTTCCTGATGCTTCAGACCACTAAGTGGCCATGTGGTGGAATGCCACACACTGTCTTGTGGCTTAGACCAAGCCCTTTTCTTTTTCCTGCAAAAAAGGCAGCAGGACCTGAGTGCTGATGTCTCCTAGGAATTGGCATCCAGGAGGGCATACGTACAGGCCCTTTGAACGTTCCTGAGAGATGGCACAGTAGTGAACTCCATGCACTCCTCGGAATAACCTGGAGGGCTTTGCCTCAGCGGAGAAGGCAGATCCAACCCAAGCTGCATGAACAATAAATAACAACTGTTCTGAGTTAGCTTGAAAGCTCCGAGTTGCACTTTTTTTCAAGTTTTTGTGCTAACCACGGTTTTTTTTTTTTCCTCCCCTTCTTTCCCACCAGGGCTTATTTCAAAACCTTTGTCCCTCAGTTCCAGGAGGCAGCGTTTGCCAATGGAAAGCTCTAGGAAACACCAGTCTTGAGAGGTGGCCAGCCAGACTGCCTGTCCACATGCGTGTCAGCACATACAGCCGCTTCCTGGAAGCCGCCTGGAATGTCTTCACGGCAGCGTTTTGCTCACACAGCAGCTTTGCACGCCCCAGGCAGCCCCAACTGCTGAAATCCAACTTGAGCTGGCTAGTGGTCCCTGAATCCTAGAGCCCTTCACTTGGGGTACTCCCTCTTTCTTGCCTCTGTTTCTTAGTTGGAGGAAATAAACTCACAAATTATGGTGCAGTAATTTTCCATGGAAAGTAAAGCATCAGAAATGCCCACGCCTTTCTTCCAAAGCCTTTGTCTCTGAGACCTCTTAACTTTTAAGATTAAATGCCCCTCGCTCTTTTTCCTCTGAAACTAGTGTCTTTCCTCTGCACGTGTATGTGTGTGTTTCATACCCCAGCGTTTCCTATTTAGGGCAGTCCTCCATGGGAGGAGTTACCTGAGTCAATCTGATCAACCTGCAGGGTTTCAGCCACTCACCCAGCCTGAAGTAAGGCTGGTGCTCAGTAACAAATGGGTTCTAGTACATCTACCCCCACCCCCTGCCATCCGTACTCCTCCAGTCCCCTGTGTGGGCACCCGGTGCCCAGGCCAGCCCCACGCAGTAGGCAGTCATTAAAGTTTGGTGGGCGCACCAGCAGCCCTGTCCTTCCTGCTCTCCCCTCTCTATACCCTCTCTCAGTAGGCTGATGGGAGAGCTCTTTGGGCCTGTGCAGCAGAGCGTGAATTACACGTGAAAGACAAAGCCCGGGTGTCATGGGTTATCACAGGAATGTGTCTGCCTTCCGGGCTTGGGGCCTGGCAGCTGTGCAGCCAGCCAGGAGCAGAGCTGGGGAAGATACCCTGAGCAGGCACCATCCTCCCTGGACTTACTGATCATCACAGCCAGAAGGACCTTTGAAGTCATCTTGTTTCTATCCTTTTACCCCCTTCAGTGTGCAGAGGAGAGAACTAAGGCTCAAGAGTTAAGGAAACATACAAATTAGAAACAGCAGATTAGGAGCAAATCTGGGAACTTGGAGCCAGGCTTCCTTGCGCCATCACACACTCCTTTAGCTGAGACACAAGGTGGCTGCAGTCAACGTGACCCATCGCCAAGTTTACAGTTTGGTTTAGCATGGTCCTGTCCTGATGGCCTTCAGCGCAGGGAAGCAGGGCCCACGCGCCACCACAGAGGTGGGAGCAGCAGGAGCCGGCCTGGCTGCTCGCCTGACACCCTCTGGCCTTCCCATTCCGAGGCGAAGCCACCGGCCCCTCCTGCAGGACACACACGCGATTTCGCAGGACCTCTCATCTGTTCCCTTCATTCCCTTTGCAGCTGTTGGAGCCCATTTTTACCAGGTAAGCCCAAAAGGGAACCAGCTCGGGTCCTTGTGAGGACCGGTGAGGAGAAGGCGTGCCTCTCCTTCCTGCTCTCTGGCACCCTCAGGAGGAATGTTCTCGGGAGGCTGGAGGAGGAGTGGAACAGATGTCCCATCTTGCCTGTCAGCTGGAGGGCTGCTCAGCTCTGGGTTTTTTCACCATGTGGGTACTGTGCCCCCTACCCTGAAATTTTGGGAATTCCCAGGATAAAGAACAACAGTGCAGTGTCCTGTGTCCATGTCGCAGCCCTGCCATCAACTGGCTATGTGGCCTTGAGTGAAGTCTCTCCCCCTCCATCATATGAATACTAGGAGGGGCTGGACTGATTGTGGACTCAGCTCATCAGATCTCCCAGGGAGCTTTTTTTGGGAACGGCTGCTCTGGTCCCCACTGCAGGCCCGTTGACTCGGAATCTCACTAGCTGGAGCTGAGCCTTCTAGATTTTGATAAAACTCCCCCAGCGATTCTACTGAGCAAGTGATCGTGACCCACTAAAGCCAGCTGACCATATTGGCATTGCTTCCGACCCTGACCTCTCAGTGCCCACAAGAAGGCACCCCTCTACTCAGGGCAGCTGTGTGCCATGCCCCATGTCCCCTCCAACCCCCCTTGAGGTTCCATGGCACGGTTACTTAAGATGGCTGGGGTCCCCCTCCCCAGATGGAGGGGTATAGATTGGGCTCTGCTGTACACAGCACCAAAAGTTGGCTGAGCCTGGTCTTGCTTCTGAGCTGCAACTGGGTCTGAAGCAAACCTGGGTCAGTCAACTCTTTCTGGTTCCAATTCTAGCAGATGGTGGTTGGCACTGTGGGGTGGGGTGAGATCCTTCGGACTGGATGTTGCCTCGGCATTTCAAATGAGCATTCAGCTGTGACAGCAGCCAGTAGTGGGCAATGTGGTCTGGGAATGTCATGCTCCTGCCCCTGCCAGCCCCTAGGGGCCCACATGCCCATATAACGAATAAGACCCTGCCCATCAGCAAAGGACGCGCAGTCTAAGTCAGAACTTTTGCCACGCACATTAGCTCCGCATACCTTTACAGTAGACCTGGATGGTGAGCAACTGAATAGGGTTGCTTTTTTTCCACAGATGAAGAAACAGAAGATCAGAGAGGTTAGGTGAGTTATCCACGATCACCAGCTGGTCAGGGCGGGAGCCAAGACCCAACCCAGGTTCCTGGCTCCCCTCCGACACCAATCCTCATGTGTGTCCACACTCTCGTGAACACACTGAAGCTCATTTTTTTCTTTCCCAGCGAAGGATGATGGGCATTATATAGGTTTGCGAGGATGGAGGTTTGTGATTATTATTATTTTTTTTTTTTTTTTGAGACGGAGTTTCGCTCTTGTTACCCAGGCTGGAGTGCAATGGCACGATCTCGGCTCACCGCAACCTCCGCCTCCTGGATTCAGGCAATTCTCCTGCCTCAGCCTCCTGAGTAGCTGGGATTACAGGCACGAGCCACCATGCCCAGCTAATTTTTTGTATTTTTAGTAGAGACGGGGTTTCACCATGTTGACCAGGATGGTCTCGATCTCTTGACCTCGTGATCCACCCGCCTCGGCCTCCCAAAGTGCTGGGATTACAGGCTTGAGCCACCGCGCTCGGCCGGTTTGTGATTATTTTTAAAAGACTTGCAGCTTCCTTGCCACAGGGGAGGATTTGGGCTGGTTTTCCTAGAGGAGACTCAGCACAAGGTGACAGTCACTGCTGAGAAACATTGTTTGCCCTCCCCCATGGCTCCCTTTGGGAGTTACTTTAAGTTTGTAATTAGTGGTAGGTGGGTAACAGCTGCCTACCTGGTACATTCCTGAGTTATGTGTCTGTGTAGAACACCTGTGTGTTAATAAGAATCACCTGTCAAAGAGCAAATAAATAATGTGGATACATCTTTGCTCGGGGCCTTCAGTCTGGAGAGCTGTCAGCCCCGCAGGCTCTCAGGCTATTGGTCCCCAGGATAGATCCACTCTGTTGTGCTATCTGGGTGTCGGCCCCTCAATACCTTCAGCTCGCCTGGGTAGGGGTCACCCGGCTGAGCTGGTACTCGGTAAATCACCACTGTATGTTTCCAGACCAGGGACTCAAACACCAGGGTTAGTAAGATTTTATCTTTACCCCTGCCCCAACAGCAACAGAAGCCAGTGGCGCCTGTACCTGAGTGAAGGTCACCTGTATATTTTTAAATACTTCTTGCCGGTTCAGCCCGTCATCAAGCATTGTACCTGCACACACAGCACAGCCCAGGACTAATTAGTAAATGGCTATAAAACACTTTGAAGATGAGAAGTACCATATGTGAGAGCACATTATTACTGCCTAGTAAATCCTGTCTCCAGCTTACTCAGTCCTTGTAATTTAAGTTGAATCTCTCTCGCTTAGCACCAATGAGGAAAAGGACTCAGATGTGTTTACCAGTAATACTTGAATATGATCAGGCATCCGTGAGGCCCCGGGATGGAGGGGCAAGGGACCCTGGTCGGCCAGTGCTCAGCTTCTCCCAGCAGCCAGGCTTCCTGGGGACCTGTCACCTACAGCCAAATGATGCTTTTTAAATTTTATTTATTTTTTAGACAGAGTCTGGCTTTGTCACCCAGGCTGGAGTGTAGTGGCATGATCTCAGCTCACTACAACCTCCGCCTCCCGGGTTCAAGCGATTCTCCTGCCTCAGCCTCCCTAGTAGCTGGGGTTACAGGTGCACGGCTGTAATCCACCACTGTAATCCGCCACACCTGGCTAATTTTGGTATTTTTAGTAGAGATGAGGTTTCACCATGCTGGCCAGGCTGCTCTTGAACTCTTGACCTTGGGTGATCCGCTCACCTTGACCTCCCAAAGTGCTGGGATTACAGGTGGGAGCCACCATGCCATGCCTCAAATGGTGCTGTATTAAAGCTCATTTTCTTCTGGAGACATGAACTAGAAAGAGTATGAGGTGAGGATGAGCGAGGCAGAGAAAGGAGGACCTTGATTTGCACGATTTCCCAATTGATAGGATGTAAATACTCCCGCCATGAGGACTTCAAGCCACCAACGTGAGATCACTGGACACAGAGTTGGGAGGAGAAGGGAGGGTCATCATGGAAGCCTCTGCTGGGTTGAGCCGGCTCCAGTGTCTGTCTTGACTTAATCTGAGTTTTGTTATCCTCATCTGTAAAATGGGAATAAATATCTGCCTCCTGGGGTTGTGGGAATTAAATAAGAAAAGTACATAAAGCCCCCTGTGCAGGGCTTGGCACACAGTAACATTTGACAAACAGTGGCTATTATTACCGCAGACCAGAAAAAGAGTTTCTCATGTTGACTCTGGCCTTTTTCTAAAAAGTCAGAATGCCCCTGTTAAAAGGTCTTGCCAATGAATGTGGCCTTTGGAAAAGTGACCCTGTCTGGATTACCAGGAAGACAAAATGATGAGTCATCTTGAATTTTAACGGATAAGAGATGCGATGTTTGTGGGGGTTCCCCACTCCCCACGCTGGTTAAACTCTCGGCAGAACTTCAGGCTCTGAGCAGAGCTGGAGAAGAAACAACCCAGTGACCTGTTTATTCGCCCCGGCCCCTGCTTTCCCACAGGCAAGGAAATCGGAGCAGCCTGGTTCACTTTTGCCTCTGACTGGGTTTCAGTTCCTGGCAGCTCCACACTCTCGGAGTCACCGCTGACCTGCCGGAGGCAGGACCGCATTTGGTTTGCCCCTTGCTCAGGCCTATAAATAAAAATAGCCCCGAGCCTGCCCCAGGTCTTGTGGACCAGCCCGTCCCACAGTTCTTAACGTGAATATTAAGAACGTTCTCTAATGGTAATAGGCCATCTAACTCTATTAATAGCATCACAGCTAATTCATCAGTGCTCTAAAAAATGAAAATACAACCTTTGCCTTTTTGGATGCACCTCCGGTGCTTTGGTGCAGGGCCAGCAGAATCCACGTGAGGGACGAAGTAGAAATAGGGCGCGGGGCGCACCCATCGTCTTGTGTGATCCTCAAAACAGCTAAATGAGATAGGTCTTACTGTCTTCATTTTATAGATAAAAACACTGAGCCTCAAAGATGTGAAATCACTTACCCAAGGACAGGAAGCTGGTGCAATTCACTTCTTCACCCGTCCTACCTTCCCTCCCTTCCCCTCCTTCTGTCCTTCCCTCCCTTCCTCTTTCTTTATTTCACAAGGAAGTGAACCAGGGCCCTCTGTTTCTTTCCACTTCTGTTATCCAGCTTCCCCAAATGAGAGCCTTATTGAGCATCTACTGTATACAAAGCCCCGTATAAGACACTCACATACTAGTTTTTGCCATTTTCCCAATGAGGAGAGAGGCTTGGAGTAGCTGGGTCTGGCCAGACCACACGAAGTGGGCATTAAACCCTGGCCGGCGGAGCCCAGGGAATTCTGCGGGGTCACCTGCAACGAACTAAAAAAAGCTTAGAAGTGGTCTTTGTATATGTGGATGGGTGTGTCTATATGGCTACATACATAGATAGAAATAACACCCTCAGGTGGCTGAGCCAGGCCAGCCCGCCCCACAGTAGGAAAAGATAAATAAATAAATAAACTTGACTTCAAAATTTGTGCCATCGTCTCTGGTCAAAGTCCAAAACACACTTGGTTGAAATAACAGCCTAATATTTGAGGAAAACAAGGTGAAAATAGTTAGTACAATTATTAAGGAAAATTACCAAGGTCTTACCAAAGGCACCAGGGTCCATGAACTAGTTCCAGGTTGAATAGGAAACAACTAACTCCAAGAAGCCTTAAGATGCGTCTTCCTTCTACAGGTTCTTCGATTGACTCGTCAGTATTCTCTGACCCCTTGTGAAGAGGAACCACACTTCACAAGCCTAAGAGGTTGTGCTTGGGGTCGTGGGTCATCATGGCCATAGAACTAGCCCCACAGGCAACCCAGGGATGGCCAGAACGAGCCTCGCTGCTCTGGGCCAGCAGCCTCTGCAACGCACTGGGATGAGCCAGCCGAATGGTGTGTGGAGGGCGTGGCACGCACTCCCGTTCCTCCAGAACAGCTACCTCCCCCTTCTTCAAAGTCCCAAGGGCCAGGTCCCTCCACACACGTCTCCTCGTTCCGGAGATCCTCTTCGAAATGTACCCTTTGTGTGAGCCTAAGGAGCCACACAAGAAAATCAGTGATCTCACTTTTGCTTCTAAATGGAATTCTGCAGCTCCTGGCGACCTTTGGCTGTCTGGGCAGGTGCCAGTAGAGCACTAGGTAGAAGGGTACTGGGTACCATCTGGAAATAGGGTGGTGGGTGGGTGTTAAAAGTGACAGCTGCCCTCTCCCTTCTCAAGCACCGTGCGCGACAGTCCAGGCTCTGTTCCAGGTGGTTCCCACATGGTGCCTTCCCCATCCTCTGACCCTTCAGAGAACTCGGAGAGCCCACCCCTGCAGGCAGCCCAAGGAATGGATCAGGGCAAATCCTGCAGAGGCCAAAACTCATTTGAGTAAGGTGAGGTCTGCCGAATAACGGCGGCGTACCCAGGGTCAGCTTGGAAAGGGTCAGTGAGGGACATGAGTTCAAGTAGATGTGTGGAAGGACTGGACTTGGGCTCATTTCACAGCCCAGCTGGGGACCGATGTCATGCCCGGGACAGGAGGTATGGGGCAAAGGTCAGCCTCACACTGCCAGGTCGCCCCAGTGGAGACTCCACAAGGCTCATTCCCTCACCATGCACATGCGCACGCACTCACCCACAACCAGGGCTTCAGATGAGCTGATCCCCCCACTATCCCACCCAGCACCGGCTCCTGGGACTCCAGCCCACACCAGGTGGGAGGAGGAGGACTCATCCCCACTCCACGCCAGTGGCGCTCGTCCTGCGTGGGCTGCAGATTGCACAACCCAGACGACTGCCTCTGCCTGCCTCTCCCACCTTGCTGTCCACACCGACACCCAAGCAGACCCCTGAGGCACCTCCCCTTCCTCGCTGGCTCCTGCCCAAGCTACCCAGGCCCAGTGGCCCCTCAGCCTCATCCATCCCAACTGCCAGCAGTCAGCAGCTGGCAGCCACCAGGGCCCGGTCCCTTCACAGAACTAACTCCAGCCTGGAGCCCTGCTCAGCAAAACCAACCCCTTGCAAGGCTAATGGGCTTGCTGGCTGAGCTGAGCCCCATGGGCCCTGGAAACAGCCGGCCTGAGTCCAGTCCTGGCTCCACCACTTCCTGGGTGTGTGAACTTGAACAAGCCCGTTGATCTCAATTTCTTCCTTTGCAAAATGGGACTTCACAGGGTGATACTGGCAGGACTCGGTGATGAGGGCACTGAGTTAGAAGCATTGCAACACTGCACCAGTGCCTGGCAGTCAGTGGGTGCTCAGAAAAGCCTTTTTTATTGTTGCCTTTTGGGTTTGACACGAGTCGTTCCTTGTCCCTCTCCTCACTCCTTCCTTTCCATTCCTTATCCCCGTCTTTAAGTGTCACTGACTGAAAGCAACAAAATCTTGTTTGGCCTCTCCTATGCTACAGTCCGTCCTCCCGCCCGAACCTCTCCCGCCTGGAGTGTGTGTGAGTCTTGCTGCCAGCTGTCCACCTCTGTGAACTCCTGGCCCCTGCCCAGGCTGTCCGCCTGCCGCCTCCCCGCTCCTCTCCTCCCAGGGCCCCCCAGTGAGCCTGTGCTGAGCAGCACGACCTGGGGCCGCTGGCTCATCACGTCTGTCAAGCTCCTAGGTTCCGTTGTTTCCAGAGGTTTTGCTTCTGAAGTTATTTTTTTGAATTTATTTATTTATCTTTGACACCAGATCTCACTCTGTCACCCAGGCTGGAGTGCAGTGGCGCAATCTCAGTTCACTGCAGCCTCCACCTCCTGAGCTCAAGCGATCCTCCCACCTCAACCTCCCAAGTAACTGGGACTATGGCCCACCAGGCTTGGCTAATTTTTGTATTTTTGTAGAGACGGGGGTCTTGCCATGTTACCCAGACTGGCCTGAAACTCCTCAGCTCATGAGATTCTCCCACCTCAGCCTCCCAAAGTGCTGGGGTTACAGGCATGACCCACCATATAACCATGTAACTCAGCCAAATTATTAAGTAATCATTTATTTCACCCCTCTTAACCAATAACTCATATACTTGCCTTCTAAGGGCTCCAGTGAGCACTACGAACCAATTCCCCCACGGAGTGGGCATGTGTTCTGTCAAATCTAGAACTCAGGATTAGCCAGGGGGTTCGCCTCCCTGCAAAACATGCAGTAAACGTTAGACTTCTTTCCGGTCTGGACTGCTAGGTGTGGCCCCATAGCTGATCTGCTGCAGGCCAGCGCCTGGGCTGGGGGCTGTTCATGAGCTATCTGGAGAATCAGGATAAACACACAGTGTGACCATCCACAGCTGTCAGCTGAAACACGAGACGCTCCCTCCCCAGCACCCCTCCGTCCCCTGGAGCATTGCGAACTTGCTCACATGTGAGTCGCCCTGGCAGGCAGCCCAGAACCAGAAGCAGGGTTTCCAGGGCTGAAGAGGGTATTGTCTTCTGTGGTCCAGAGGCTCTGAGGAGTGTCCCGCACCCATGGAGGGGCGGCCAGGCCCTCAGAGGCTGCAGGAGGAGGGGCTGGGTCATCCTGGAGCCGAAAGGCCTTGACCAAGATGGACCTCGTGTGACCAGGACACAGGTGAGCCCACAAGTCTGGGCTCTGACAGATCAGGACGGGCAAAGCATTGACGTAAAGTGGAACAGAAAAGCCGCTCTGGGCAAGCAGCCGTTCGTCCCTTCCACACACACTGACAGCCCTTTCTGTGTGTCAGCAGTGGGAGCTCTTCCGGGAGCAGCAGGAATTGCATCTCATTTATGCACTTGACAGACATCTGTCAGCGACCTCTCTGTTCCCGGCACTGGGACTGTGTGGATGAGCCCAGCCCTGCACCTGAAAGGCTGAGAAGCTGGGGCTGGTGCACACCCGTGCCACTGATGGGAGAGGCCGGTGTAAGGGCTCCAGTGAGCTGCAGATTCACGATGCTTACTTGCAGCTTAAGCAAACTTGGAGGGCATCCTGGAGGAGGGGCCAGCTGGACATGATTTTAGCCTCTTGGGCCCTTCACTTCATTGTGGTGGTTTGGCTTCAGGTGAACTCTCCCACAGGGCCAAGGCGCACACAAGGTCTGGTTTTCATGCAGGCAGTCGTGGTGTTGAGCAGCTACTCTGCCACCACGATGCGGAGTTCTTTTTTTTTTTTTGAGATGGATTCTTGTTCTGTCATCCAGGCTGGAGTGCAGTGACACAATCTCAGCTCACTCCAACCTCTGCCTCCCAGGTTCAAGCAATTCTCCTGTCTCAGCCTCCCAAGTATCTGGGACTATAGGTACGTGCCACCACCATGCCTGGCTAATTTTTTGTATTTTTAGTAGAGACGGGGTTTTACCATGTTAGCCAGGATGGTCTCGATCTCCCGACCTCATGATCTGCCCGCCTTGGCCTCCCAAAGTGCTGGGATTACAGGCGTGAGCCACCATGCCTGGCCTTTGGAGTTCTAAGTATAACAGTCAAAACAGCACCACAACCCCTACCCTCACAGGGTTTCCATTCCCATCAGGGGAGGGGGAGTATGAACAAGATGTGCAGAGGGACTGTTAGGAGCCAAACAGGGAAGAGAAAGCAGCGAGGGGTGGGAGTGCATTTTCAGCCAGGGAGGCAGGGAGGCAGGGAGGCAGGGAGGCAGGGAGGCAGGAAGGCAGGGAGGTCTGGCTGAGGAGGCAGGTGAAAGCAGCAGCCCCCAGCTCTCCTCCCTAGGCTGGCCCCAGGCCCCAGCCCCGGGGGCATCACCTCGGATCCCTCCGGAACCTGCCCAGCGAAGCTTGTCCCTGCATCCAGAAGGTCTGAGGTGACAGGCAAGGAGCGGTGGGGTGAGGGAGATCAGCGTGAGCTCGGTCCCGGCCGGCCGCTCCTGACCGCACGGATGGTGGCTTCCCTGACCTAGGCCTCCTCGTCTGTAAAATGCCGAGCCTGTTTCACAGGCTGGTGCTAAGAACAAGCCAGATACGGTGCGGGGAGGCTCTGCAGATGGTAAAAGATCACGGCCACATGAAGACGTAAGCAGGTTGCCACTGCCACCACCTAACGAACAGTCCCAGCCACTGCCAGGTCAGGTTAGGGGCCTGGTGGAGGTGCCCTGAGGAGGTGGTGAAAATACCACAAACTGCAAAGGAAACGGGCGTGACGCCCATCCTGCCTGCCCTCCCCGGCCTCAGCCAGCCCCCGGGACCTGCCCTGGCACCACCCGAAGGGCAGAGGGGAGAGCAGGGAGGAGGTGCCCCCACGGCAGGCCACCTCCCCCTCCCAGTCAGCCCCAGAGGACCCAGCGGCCTGAAGTGGACGAACAGGGCCCCCTCAGTGCCTCATAAGGGCCAGCCATGTCCTGCCCAAAAGCTCTGCTGCTGCCCGGGACCCAGGTCAACAGAGATGAGTGTGGCCTGGAAGGTGGGCTCCTCGGCAGGTGTCACAGCGGGCAGCAGGAACTCCCAGCAACACGGCTAGCCTAGAGTCTTTTCCTTTTTTTTTTTTTTTTTTTTTTTTTTGAGATGGAGTGTCACTCCATTGCCCAGGCTAGAGAGCAGATCTCGGCTCACTGCAACCTCAACCTCCCAGGTTCAAACAATTCTCCAACCTCAGCCTCCCAACTAGCTGGGATGACAGGTGCATGCCACCACACTTGACTAATTTTTTTCTATTTTTAGTCGAGACAGGGTTTCACCATGTTGGCCAGGCTGGTCTGGAACTCCTGACCTCAGGTGATTCACCCGCCTCGGCCTCCCAAAGTGCTGGGATGACAGGTGTGAGCCACTGCGGCCGGCCTTTCCTCCTAAGAAAGAAGCAAACAGAAACCACTCAGGCTCCCTCCTCCAGACAGAACCACGCTCAGCTCGTATTTAACAGCGTTCAACAAATATTTTGCACCTATTTATCCTGAGGCAGGAAATGATATCCCAGCTGAGGTGTTTCCTTCCAGTCTTTTTCCTATTCATTTTTAACAGGCTTAAAAACAATGGGAAACAATTGTGGATCCTGTTTTGTTTTTCTCTTAACTCTGTTTCCCCAGTGTTTACCATCTTGCCGTCTTTGGCGAACCCATCTCCTATCTCTCCACAGTTCACTTACCCCTTTCCCTTATCTTTTGGCCATTGGAATTATTTCTTGATTTTTCCCTATTGTAACTCTATCCCATCAATAATCACTTGTAACTTTCTATAGGAAAGGCCCCCGGGTCAGACTCACATAAGCTCAGTCAGCAAGCAACGAAGAAACGAACGCGGTGACGGCATCAGATCAGGCCTCAGAGACTGCAGAGCCGGGGGAAAGAAGCTCTGGAATATTTTGTGCTGGAATATGCTGGAATATTCTGGCAGGGCAGTCGGGGAAGAGCTGAGGTGGGTGCCTTCCGTGAGACAGCGGGAAGCGTGTTGAGCCTCCTGGCTGAGCCTAGGGCGGGAGTGAGAAGAAGCGAGGCCGCGGCTGAGTGTTGGCGTCTGAAAGCCTTCCGCCTAAGCTGAGGGGACCCAGCTGCTGTGGAAGACACAGCAGGGGAGGGACAGGGCAAGACTGTCCATGGCGCCCCCCTCCCCATGTCCAGCCCACCTTCCTTGTTATGCCATGAGCTGTGGACATGGCAGAGGTGACTGTCCTCTGCCCATGCCAAGGATAGAGCCCTGGGCAGGCCTTGAGGTGGACTCACCAGCCTCCAAAGTCATGCCCACCCCCTGGGTCACCTCAGAGAGCCCAGACAGCCCCCAGAGGGAGGGGCGTGTTTTCCTGAGTAGCTCAGACAGGGGCAGCTCCAGGCCACCAGACTCTCCCAAGGCTGATCCCAACACCCATGCTGGGCTTCCTCCCCCTCCTCCCCTCCTCCCCTCCTCCCCCTCCCTCTCCCCCTCCTCCTCCCCTCTCCCCCTCCCTCTCCCCCTCTCTCTCCCTTCTTCTCCTCTTCCTCCTCTTCCTCCTCCTCCTGGCTCAGAGCCACCCCGACTGCCTGATGGGCTGATGGGAGCTGGGGAGGGAGGCTTTGTGTTTAGTGTGTCTTTTCTTCCAGGGACTCAAAGCACTTACTAAGCATTCATTTCCTTCATCCGCCTCAGCTGTTGTTCTGTTTGCTGTTTATATTTGATTAGGAGCTGAGGTGTTGTATTTAATCCTCAGGCTCCCAGCGAGGGGGAATTCCCCAAGCCAGCCACGGCAGGGGACGCAATCCCCGCCAGCTCCCGAGACCCTTGGGCCGGGTCCCTCCCAGGCTCCTGCCCAGCAACTCTTCTCCTGTCCCCGCCTCTGGCCAGGTACTTGCTCCCAGCATCCTCGGCAGGTGGCAGGAAAGGTGTCCTGGGAGGCCACCGTGGAGTTGTGGTGGACCCAGAGGCAGTGAGGTATGCAGGAGAGAGCTCAACACAGGAAGGCAGGGGGCCTGGGCTCCCCCGGGCGCTGCTGTGTGACCCCGAGCAGCTCACTTGATAACTTTAGTCCTGGTTTTACTAAAACATAGGACAGCAGGGATGAGACTTCTTAATATCACAGCCCAGCCTGTGGAGGTGCTTTGTAAATGCTAAAGCTCTGTGCTAATGTTCAGGGCACTATACCCCTCTCCATAGCATGAGGGGTGGGTAAGATGAGATGACCCCATGGGGACATCCAGCCCAGACTTCTCACTCTGACTCCAATTCTCAGATGAAACAAGCTCATTCCCTCCTCCCACACAGCCCTGAGACTGCACCCCTCCACCCAAGTGACCAGAGTGGAGGGCAGGGGAGGGAGATGACCTGGAAGTCATGGCTCAGGGAGCCACAGATGTCCTGACCTGAGGAGCTCCTTCCAGAACTGTGTGATGGGCCAGCTGTGTTACCCATGACCGCTCAGATGCAGGCAGGCCTTCAGAGTGTCCACAGGGGCAAGGGTGATGGCAGCCCACCAGGGCCCATCGGCCTGCAGGGCCACCCTGTTAGGCTGTGTGTTTGCTGGCATGGTACTGCCCTGCCTGGAGGAAGGGATGCCTTTTGCTGCACTCAGGGTTTCCACGTACGGGGCCAAGCCTTACCCAGCAGGTGCTGAGCCTGCAGGGAGGAGCCGTCCTCTCTCCCTCTCTCCCTAGCAGGCTTACCCTGACCCTTCTAGCAAGAGGGACAACCCTTTTTTCCTAAACACATAATTATAATAACACTATAGTTCCCAATCCCTTGTCCACAATTCCAAACTCCCAAAGCTCTGAAAATCCAAAGGCTTTTTCATACGTTATTTAGCAAAACCTGGCCTAATCTAAGTCCTTATTTTTCTCACTTTGAGTAAAGATTCATGTTTCAGTGAGGAAATAGTTGTGTTGCCCCAGATCTCACCAGGTTATACATGATGTTAGAATGTGCATATTACCGTTTTAAAACTTCAGAAGCACAGACATTCTGCAATACATAGACCATGGGTTCCCGCGAAGAAATAGATCTGTAATAACCAGCGCTGAGGATATAGGCTTCGCCATATCCCAACACCGTGCTGTGTGCTCACAGGCACCAGTTCATGTAATCCCAACAACTCAACTGATTTCCTGTATAGATGAAGACCCTGTAACCAGGGAGGATAAGTAACCTTGCCACAGTTACATAGTTAATTCAGGGGTGGTACCAGATTTGAACTCCAGCAATTTGCCTCCCTGCTACTAACCCTGGACAGATGAGGAAACTGAGGCCCAGAAAGAAGAAACTTGCTGCAGATCGTCTGATGGGTGAGGGTTGGCGCTGAGCCGGAGTCCTTGAGCGCCAAGCCCTGCCTCCTGTCTGTTGGGAGCCAGTTGGGGGTGGTGAGGCCACCTGCAGCATTCCAGGAACTCACAAGCCTCCTCAGGCTGTTTGTCCAGCCCATCCGGGAGGAGCTTAAAATAGAAGAAGTTCCCATGGAAAAGTTTGAAGACTTCACTGGATTGAAACCATATGACCCTGTGCAAACAGACCCCACCAGCAGGCACAGGGTCTGGGCGTGAGCTGTGCTCCCTACGGCTGTTCCCAGCCAGCCCCAGGGAGGGAAACTTCCCTGGGGGTGCAGAGAGGCCAGCGGAGAAGGGAGCCCCTGGGGACAGGGGACACCAGAGGGGCAGGGCTTTGCTGTTGGGAAGGGGTGGGAGATATCTTCCCCAAGGCAGAGAAATGTCCCCAACACTTTCACTGGCTCCATCTGTTTCCCACCTTCTGAAGATGGACAGGGAACTTTGAGAGAGCATTCACCCGTTCTCCCACCCTGCCAGTCATTTCTCTGTCCCCCTCTTATTCTCTCCTTTATTTGCACACCACAGTCATACAGCAAACACGCAGCACCTCCTCGACGCAGAGGGCTATGCGTGAGCCACTAGGGACCCAAGGACGCAGCCGACGCCGTCCTGCCCTTTGGAAATTCCCAGACACACTGAGCAGTGGTCACAGCAGGATGGTGGGGTGGGGCAGGGTAGGGGCAGTCTGGGGACACCCAAACAAGCCTGACCAGTCAGGGGGAGCTGCTCAGACAAGGTTTGAGCAGGACCCAGAAGGGAGGGAGAAGAAGGGGTGTTCTGGGCCAGCGGCCAGACCTGGTCACCCCAGCTGGCTGGCACACAGGCGCATGGAGAAGGGGAAACAGAAAAAGGGGCTGGAGGGAGGTGCCGCCCCGTTAGAGGGCCTCATCACCCCATGGAGTTTCTCCTGGGAATGCTGGGGAGGCAGGAGAAGATTTTATGTCTTTCTGGACATGAAATCTATTCCTCCAGTGCTCAGCCCTGTGCCAGAGGCTGAGCACTGTAGGAATAGATTGCTGAATCTCCCCACGCCTAGAATCAAGTCCCTGCTGTTCCTGGAAGAACGAGACCACCAGGGAAGTGGGAACCTGAACTGGGTTTGTTTTTTTTTCCTGTGGGGGAGGGATGGGGCAGAGTCTCACTCTGTCACCCAGACTGGAGTGCAACAGCCCGACCTCAGCTCACTGCAACCTCTGCCTCCTGGGTTCAGGAGATTCTCCTGCTTCAGCCTCCAGAGTAGCTGGTATTACAGGCTCATGCCACTATTGCCTGGCTAATTTTTGTATTTTTAGTAGAGATAGGGTTTCACCATGTTGGACAGGTTGGTCTGGAACTCCTGACCTCAAATGATCCACCCACCTCATCCTCCCAAAGTGCTGGGATTACAGGTGTGAGCCACTGTGCCTGGAAGTTTTATATGATATTAAGAAATTGGTGTACCATGGAATACTATGCAGCCATAAAAAAATGAAATCGTGTCCTTTGTAGCAATATAGATAGAGCTAGAGGCCATAATCCCAAGTAACCTAATGCAAGAACAGAAAACCCTATATTCTCACTTATAAATGGGAGCTAAATATTGAATGCACTTGGGAATAGACACTGGGGATCACCGGGCAGGGAAGAGAGGGAGGGGTCTGTAGGCTGAAAAACCACCTACGGGGTAGTATGCTTATGGTCTGTGTGACAGGATCGCTGGGACTCCAAGCCTCAGCATCATGCAATTTACCCATGTAACAAATCTGCAGGTGTACCTTTTAATCTATAATAAAAGTTCATTTTTTTTCCTTTTTAAGATGGAGTCTTGCTCTGTCACCCAGGCTGGACTACAGTAGCATGATCTCAGCTCACTGCAACCTCGACCTCCTGGGTCCAAGCGATTCTCCTGCCTCCGCCTCCTCAGTAGCTGAGATTACAGGTGTGCACCACCACACCTGGCTAATTTTTCTTTTTATTTAGTAGAAATGGGGTTTGTTATGTTGGCCAGGCTGGTCTCTAACTCCTGACCTCAAGTGATCCACACCCCTTCAGCCTTCCAAAGTACTGGGATGACAGATGTGAGCCACCACGCCTGGCCAAAAGTTGAAATTTTTTAAATAAGAAATTTTTAACTTTATTAACAATTGCTAAGACTTAGCATTACAGTTATGTTAAAAAAAAATCCCTCATTCTGCTGGACATAAAAACTAAAGTATTTATGGATAAAATAATACAGTGTCTGGCACTGTTATAAAATATCAAATTTTTTTTTAAGTGGGCTAAGAAGTAAAGAAGGACCAGGTGTGTGGCTTACACCTGTAATCCCAGCATTTTGGGAGGCCGAGGCAGGAGGATTGCTTGGGTCCAGGAATTCAAGACCAGCCTGGGCAACATATGGAGACCCCATTTCTAGAAAAAATAAAAAAAAAAAATAGCCAAGTGTGGTGGCACACATCCTTAGTCCCAGTTACTCTGGAGGCTGAAGTGGGAGGATCGCTTGAGCTTAGAAGCTCAAGGTTGAAGTGAGCCATGATCATGCCACTGCATTCCAGCCTAGGCAACAGAGTGAGATTCTGTCTCAAAAATTAAAAATAAAAATAAAAAAGGTAAGATGGTGATGAGGCTTGAAGCTGAGCACTGGGCTCACGGAGCCATGATAGTCCCTTCTTCTTGTGTGTGTGTTTCACGTTTTCATGATTTTAGTTACAAGTGGAGACAGGAACGCATGAGCTTCCAGAGCACCCACCCTGAGGGCCGCGGGAGCAGGGCAGATGAGCCCTCACTTGTTCCCACCTTGGAAGTCGATGGGGTCAGGGATCCCTTGGAAGTTGGGCCCAGGGGGCATCAGCATGTGACAAGTGGCTCAGCGGATCAGGAGCCTCACATCTCCAGCTCAGGCCATGGCACCCCGGGTTGTCCAAGCGAGAACTCCCCACTATCTAGTCCTCACATCCAGTCACTAGTCCCGTTATTCTGGCTCCAGAATCTCCCTCAGACCCGCCGGCCATGCCCCCTCCCCTCTGCTCACACCCTCTCCTTCAAGCTGCCATCATCTTTTGCCCTTCCCACTCCAGTAGCCCTGGCGGGATGCCAGGCCACCCTTTGTCCCCATCATTTCTCCCTGCTGCCCACTCTGCTCTAGTCCATCCCACGCCCTCATTTATAGGCAGGAAAACTTAAAAATGGACACTTGGCCGGCTGCGAGCTTGGTGCTCAGGAGGCTGATGAGGGGCACAGACCAGGCCCCTTCTCGGACTCCCAGGTTAGGACATTGACGCAGGGAGCCATGTCTAGGGATGAGTCCACCTGGGCAACCAGCCCTCCAAGAACAGAGCTTAAGCTGCAGTCCTGCCTGGATGTGGCAGACGTGGCTGGCTGGCTTCCAGAAAGGTCAGGCTGGGTGTTGATGGCTGACCTCACCGTCCTCCCCAGCTGGAGAGGTTACTGTGGCCACAGCTGCTGCTGTAGATAAGGTTGCCTGGGGACTGCAGTAGCCCCATCTCTGGCTCCTGTGTCACCCAAGCTTGGCCTGAGTGGGCCCAGAGCAGGCCTTGCCCAGCCCACTGAGGATGGCAATGATGTCCTGGGGGCCTCGCGTCTTCTAGGGTTCCAGAGCTGGGGATGGAACTGGGCCCTGGACAGCCGGATGGCAGGAAACGATGCCACCCATCCCCACCCAGAGCATCCCAAATTAATGACCACAGCAGAGGGAGAGCAAGGGGAATAACGAAACACGGAGGCAGCAGCTGGCCCGAGTCTGCATGATTGGAGAGGCCTCCCTGTTGCTTCGTTCCAGCTCCATGCAAATGCTTAATGAAGAAAACGGTTTTTCGGTGGCTCCCAGGAGTCACACACACAGCCTGGGCAGGCCCCACAGAGCAGCGGCGGCTCGGAGACTTGACTCTCCCAGGCCCCTCCCACACAGAGCAGGACCCACGAAGCAGCCTCTCAGTCACGAATCAGCCTGTGAGGCTGGCTCTGCGCCTGGGCCTCCTGCCAAGGGCGTGAGGAAGGGAGCCCTGGGTTTAGACACTGTCCCTGCCGCCTCTGGCTCAGGGCTCACTGCCTGTGGTCCTGCCTCTTCCCACCTTCAAGTCACCTTGGGCCTGGCAGTCCAGCTCAGGGGCCAGTCCTGCCTCCACGCTGGGGCAGCGAGCAGCCACCTCACTGACACTGAGCTCCTGAGTTTGGAGGAGCAGAGGACAGGCTGCTGAGAGGAGAGGGTGGCTGGGGACTGGGGGCAGAGGGAGCTGCCCAGGGCCCTGAGAAGGCAGCTGTGGTCACCTAGGAGTGACTCCTGGTGTCGACTGATGACTCAGGGATAGAGTCTGGGGTCTGGAAGCCTAACAGCCAGAACAGCCTGTGCAGGATCGGTCCAGCCAAGCTCCGGGAGCCCAGGCCAAGGGCAGAGCCGCCCCGCCTGGTTCCCTCCCAGGCTCTCACAGAGACCACCCACATGGGCCCTATCAGCTGGGATCATTCTCCAGCTCTCCAGAGCAGCCCACAAACCCACTGGCTCCGAGCTGCCCAGGGCTTCCTCCCTGGAACGGCTAAGCCCCAACAGCTGAGCCTGGCAGGCATCTGGGCCACAGGGAGAGATGGGGGAGAGCGGCACTATGCTGGACTGGCCTTTGACCCTGAGCACACAGGCTTCTGAGGGGGGCCCAGGCCTGAACAGCAGGGAGGGAGGGTAAGTAGCGGATTGTCACCTAGCACTAGCTTTGCTCTGCTCTGGCTTTGATCTCGCTCCCCTGGCCCTGGGCTCTGGCCCCATAGAAGGGTTTGCTGCCCTCATACGGGCACCATAACTCCTTCCCTTGAAACTGGGCTCAGGCTGGTCCATCTCTTGGGAGTGCCCCTGCCTCCCCTGCCAGTCTAGCTCCTGCCTGCTCTCAAGGTTCAGGCCCTTCGCAGGGCCCTGGCCCCTAGCATCCCATGCTCGGCATATGCACAGCACATCTTTCTGGAATGTGGGTCCTTCTGCCTCAGGCACACTGTAGACCACAGGTCCTGCAGCCCGACTGTCCCAGAGTCCACTCCCAGCTCTACTTCCTAGCTGCATTCTTGGGCAGGATACTGAAGCTCAGCTGCTCATCTATAGAAAGGGAAAAATAATAGCCACTTCTGTTGTTGTTGTTTTTGTTTGTTTTGAGATGGAATCTCACTCCATTCGTTGCCCAGGCTGGAGTGTAGTGGCGTGATCTCGGCTCACTGCAACCTCCACTTCCCAGGTTCAAGCAATTCTCCTGCCTCAGCCTCCCAAGTAGCTGGGACTATAGGCTTGTGCCAACACGCCTGGCGAATTTTCTATATTTTAGTAGAGACGGGGTTTCACTGCGTTGGCCAGGATAGTCTTGAACTCCCGACCTCATGATCTGCCTGCCTTGGCCTCCCAGAGTGCTGGGATTACAGGCATTTTTTCTGAGATGGAGCTTTGCTGTTGTCGCCTAGGCTGGAGTGCAATGGTATGATCTTGGCACACTGCAACCTCCGCCGCGTGGGTTCAAGCGATTCTCCCATCTCAGCTTCCCAAGTAGTTGGCATTACAGGCACCCACCACCACGCACAGCTCATCTTTGTATTTTTAGTAGAGATGGGGGATGGGGTTTCACCATGTTGGCTGGGCTAGTTTCAATCTGACCTCAAGTGATCCACCTGCCTCGGTCTCCGAAAGTGCTGGGAATACAGGTGTGAGCCACCGCACCTGGCCACAGGCTGTTTTTTAACAAGGATTAAATGAGACATCCATGGGATCTGCTTAGCTGGGGCTCAGGACATGCAGTGATTACTCCACACCGTGGTGATGGTGGCAGTGGTCACTGTTCCTGTCATGATCCCTGAAAAGAGCATTGGTTTCCTGAAGACAGGAACATGTCTTCTGTCTCAGTCTTCTCTGCCTTCCCGCCCACTCCTACTTCCCCCAGTGCCCTGCGGAGGGAGCCTGCCGGGCAGGGGTAGGGAGCCCATGAGAGCTGGTGCAGGTAGAAGGAAAGGGGACCCCCGCCCCAGGGAAGACAGAAGGGCTGTCACTTTCCCCAGCAGTGGCCACATCTGAACAGAAATGACTCTGTGTTGCTGTGGCCACTCCAGACCCCAGACGGCAGCCTGACATCCAAGCTCCCAAGGGAGCCAGACGCATCGGCCGCTGCAGAGAGGAGCTGCAGCCCTGTCAGGGCCCCACGTTGTCGTGGGTCCAGCTGTCCTCAGGAGGGAAACTGTCTTTCTAGCCTGGACACTTCTGGTTGCTTCTCGGTGGAAAGGTAGCATCTCACTTCCTTTCTGGAAACAACCCTTCCCAAACACCAACTGTGTGCCAGGCCCATTGCTAGCTGCAACCTTGGGCAAGTCCCAAACCTCTCTGGGCCATGGGCCTGTCATCTGGAAAGAGAGCACTCTATAAAAGATGGACTTCAAAGGACCGCGAGGACAGTCAAAGCAACCACAAAGCACAGAGCCTGGGCAGGGACGGGTATTCGGGAGAGGTGGCGGCCCCTTCCCTTGTGCCCGCCCCTGGAAACGCCATCCCCCACCTGGCTGGCAGCACAGGAGACCTGGAGCGGGGTGGGGGGGACCCGGTCTGGGGAAGGGGTGGTCTCCCCAGGCTGGGGTGCACTGTGTCTTTCTTCCCTGTGTGAGTGGTGGCTCAGGGCCTGGTGGTCTGCCACAAAAGCCCAGAAGGTCCACCCTTTCCGGTGGCTGGGGGTGGCCATCAGGGGCTTCAGGACAAGCCTCTGGCTGCTGTGTCCCCCGACCCTTCTTCTGCATCTTGGGAGCCCCAGTCCCTGACCTGAGTCTACGCTAACAAAGCAGGAGTCAGAAAGTCCCCTTCAGACACAGGTGACTGTGAGCCTGGGCTGAGCCTGGGACCTCTGCTCGGCCCTGGCCACAGGTGCCCGCCCTCAACCTTCCACAAGTCGGGGCGGGCACCATTTCCCCTAGGAGCAGCTGAGCAGTCAAGCCTCTTCTGGTTTATCTGGAGGAAGGAAAATGACGTCATGAGGTAAACCGCACGGCCTGAAACCACGAGGCTGGGAGCCCCAGTGATGTTTGCTTTTCAGCAAAAGTCACCATGTGCACAGAGGGACAGGGAGCCTGGGCCATTCTGGTCAGAGGTTCGAGGGAAGGACAGAGGGAGATTTTTAACACGGAACCACAAGGAAGGAGAAGCCCCTGGAGAGGCCAGACGTCAGAGGCCAGGCAGGGCAGCTTCCTGGGGTGCTGTGGGAGGCTGGTCACCTGCTAGGCAGGGCCGGCTCTGCTGGTTGCTCGGGAGGTCTCAGGCTTGGCCCCTGAGGCACTCAAAGTCATGTTTGCCGTGGCAGGCAAAATAACAGTCGTGAGAATAATAGCATCAATCACACGTCCTGACTACCTAGCCCACCGCCTCCTCAACACCGTCCCATGAGACGGGACCCTGCCAGGCAGACGCAAACTGCGCAGAGGAGAGAGTGGAGCCTGCCGGCCCCAGGCCTGTGCTTTCGCCTCTAGAACACAGAGCTTCTCTGCCCACATGCTGGGTGCCATCCACCCTGAGGCCTGCGTGCAGGGTCCCCGTCTCAAGCCCTGATTCCCGCCTGCTAACTGCCACCCAGGAAGCCCCCTCCCTTCTGCAGCCCTCTGTTTCTTCATCTGTCAAACGCCCTGTCTTTGAGGGAAGAGATTACATAAGGCAAAGCTTATTCTGGGCCCAACGGGTGGGCCCAGACGCTGGTCTTGATGGGCTGGCTGAGGCGGGAGCTCCGTCTCATGGCAGTAAGTGGGAGTGGCAGGTGGGTGGTGGCACCTCCTGTGGAGTGGGGGCCAGTGGGCAGCTTAAACGAGGGCAGAGAGAGCTGTCTGGGGAGGTCCAAGGGAGCCTCACTTTTCTTAGGAATCTCAGGGTCTCCAGGCCCTCAGGCCTCCAGGCCCTCATGAGTTTGGTGGTGGGGTGGGGGGTGGGGTTCTTAAAGGAAGTCCCCTGTGTGTCTGGGTGTGCCTGGGTGGCAGCGTAGGGGCAGGCGTGGTGCCCACACTGTCCATGTGTCCCTACTCGCCCAGGCCCCAGGCCCACTGCCTCAGGGTGGGGCTGCAGCTCAGCTTTGCTGCCTGAGGGCCTGCTGGGACTGCTGCTTCAGGCAGGAGGTGGGAGACGCCATGCCGGCAGGTTGCCCAACCCAAGCAACCCCCGGCCCAATTCCTCCCACGGGCCTCCCGACACCCAGTATTTCTTCACTGGAGTCACAGCTTTTCCGTTCTTTCTCTTTATAACACAAGGACACCATGAAAGAGGCCGTACTTCACAATCCCCAAATGTCAGAAGGCTGAGGGTCTTCCAGACGCCCACCACCAGGCCTCTGTTTTACAGCGGAGGAAGCCGGAAGGACCTAGTCCAAAGCTCACAGCAGTGCGCAGGCGGCAGCATGGGAGCGCGAAGCTTGGGCTCTCGCTGTGGGGCTTTCTCTCACCTGTCACTACCATTATCATCCTAATACAGCTTACATATCAGACCCTTTTTCAAGACACCACCAGCTACAAGCAGAGGGCAAGCCTGGCATTGAGAAGCACTGTGGGTAGGAGGGTCGGAGCTGGGAGAGGGTCATAGGAGTCAGGGGCCAGGGAAAGCTGCCAAAAAGAGACAGCCTCTGCAGAGCACGGTGGCTCACACCTGTAATCCCAGCACTTTGGGAGGCCAAGGCAGGTGGATCACAAGGTCAGGAGTTCGAGACCAGCCTGACCAACATGGTGAAATCCCGTCTCTACTAAAAATACAAAAATTAGCCAGGCATGGTGGTGCCCACCTGTAATCCCAGCTACTCGGGAGGCTGAGGCAGGAGAATTGCTTGAACCTGGAAGGCAGAGGTTGCAGTGAGCCAAGATCATGCCATGCACTCCAGCCTAGGCCACAGAGCAAGACTCTGTCTCAAAAAAAAAAAAAAGAGACAGCCTCTCCTGCTCCTTTCCCAGAGCTGACTCAGCACCTTACACGTGAGGATTAGTCATCAGCAACCACTTGACCCCAAAAGCCATGGTGCACTGGGTTGGTGTCCCAGTGATGCTTTTCTGACTCGTGGCCCAGGATGACACAAAGCCCCATGGGACAAGCCGGAGATCCCAGCGGCCCAGCCAGATGCTCCAAGATTCCTTTTGCCTGTAACCCAGAACTGGCCCAGCCTCTTGCCTGGTTCCTGGGGCTTTCAGCAAAGAGCAGTGGACAGTGGGAAGGGCTGACTGTGAGGCAGGGTTAGTCCTGGGGCCCTGGGAGCATCTCTTCCCTTCCGCCAGCCCCAGTGTCCTTGTCTGTACAATGACAGATTGGGTCAGATGGTTTCTGGGTTCCTTCCCAGCTCTGAGAACCAGGTTCTACCTCAGCTGTTCCCAGAAAGGACAGTGTGGTCTGGGCTGGGCATGGGCTTGAGGCTTGTGCCCCTCTTCGAGCCCCAAGATCTTCTGAGCTGGCAGCCTGTTCACCCTGATCTCCCATCCTTCCAGGTGCTGCTGGGGCTTGGCCGCCCAACCCTGATCAGAAGGAAGAGCCGTGTCTGGCTGGGCAGTGGCTCATGCCCGTAATCCTGGCACTTTGGGAAGCCAAAGAGGATGGATTTCATGAGCCCAGGAGTTTGGGACAAGCCTGGGTAACATGGTTAAAACCTGGTCTATACAAAAAATACAAAAAGTAGCCAGGTGTGGTGAAGTGCGCCTGTAGTCCCAGCTACTCAGGAGGCTGAGGTGGGAGGATCACTTGAAGCCAGGAGGTCAAGGCCGCCGTGAGCTAAGATCACAACACTGCACTCTGGCCTGGGCAACAGAGCAAGACTCTATCTCAGAAAAAAAAAAAAAAAAGCCACGGATGTCTGAGCGGCAAGGCCTCCCACAGCCCTGAATCCCACTAACCATCTCCCAAGCGAGCAGAGGGAGGCCAAGACAGGGCAAGCAGGGGACCAGGCCAGAAGCTGAGCCAGGCACCAGGCCCCTTCCCACTGCATCAGCTGTCTCATGTCTTCCCTGAAGGAACTGTCTCACAGGACAGCGGGGCGCAGCCAGGCAGGAAGGATTCTTCACCAGCCCCATCTCCATTGCCTTGGCTGCCATGGTTGCCAGCATGGACACTGCCCCTCCAGCTCTGGCACCAGGTCACCACCCTGCTCCTCATCCGTCCTCCTCCTCCACACGCGATGAATGAGCTTTTCTCATTCATTCATTCTCAGAGGCAGCAGAGCGTGGCCAGTAGGAAGGAGGATGCTGGAGCCAGACTGCCTGGCTCCAGCACCCACCAGCTGCTTCACTCCCTCTCCGCTGTAGCTCCCTGGCTGTAAAATGGGGATACGAATATTATCTTCCTCGTCAGGTCACTGGGATGCTTAAATAAGCCCATACTGTAAAGTGCTTAGAACAGGGCCTACCACATGGTAAGTACTCAGTAAATGCGATCATTCATTCATGCATGTATTCCTTCCTGCCTGTTTCTCAACGAGTTCAGATGACTCACAATAGAAACGCAAGGATAATAGGCCTTTAAAGTCAGGTTAAAAGAACACAAGCCAAGGCTGCAGAGGAGAGAGTGTTCCAGAACCCAGGACAAGCAAGCATCACCTGGACACAACCTCCTGGCATCTCATCCAAAACATAAAGGCTGCCGGTATCAACTCACCTTTTCTGATAAAAGGAAGCGTGCCAGCTTTCCAGGGGAATGGAAGATTTTTCTGGTTACGAGCGACATTAAACAATGCAATGGGTAGCCTCCCCCTCGCCTCACCCTGTGCACCTTTTTAATCAACTCCTGAGAAATGGGGTCTGCTTTTCATCCACCCAAGACCCCTCAAAGCGAAACCTTCGGCTGTCCCGGGAGAAGGGTGCTCGCGGAGCACGCCGGAGCTGGCCGCTTTCAGCACAAGCGGAAACTCTAGGGAAAAGCCAAGCCACTGAGTCCACGAGGGCCTTTCCTCAGATGCGGATGCAGACAGCAAGCCCCTTCCAGACGCTTCCCAGCAGCTCCAGCAGCAAGAGCCTCTGGGGCTGGGGCGGGGTGGGAATGCTGGCTGAGAAATCCCACAGCCGCCTGCGCTTCCCCTCACCGGCTTCCCCTTCTCTCCGAAGCGCCAGGCTTGGGAAAGGTGAGCAGGGCCCTCACACTGAGTCACCCGGAAGATCTGGGGGCCTAGCAGGGAAGGGTCTCATCCGTCTCCTTCAGGACCCTGGGGAGTAGCACGGTTCTAACAGCGGCCTGAGACCCTCTGCCCGGACACAGGGATCCCCAGAGAAGGGCGCCCTGAGCCCTCACCCCCAGCGGTGTATGGCTGTGCAGACACACACACTTCACCAGGGCACCGCTGCCTGGCTCAGCTCAGGGCATGACGGGCACCTCCTTCCTGTCCTGCCAGCCTCTGCCTTGTCTTTGAAAGACTCCCGGAGCCCCCAGTTCTTACCCACCTTTTAGGTGGGAAATTCCAACCTGGGCTCTGAAGGCAGCGGCCCCTCCCCCACTCCCCTTCCCAGACCCTACCAGGCTTCCGGGATGTTTGCCCAGCGGCCCGTGGGCTTCCATCTACAGCTGGGGCCTTCTGGCGGGTGGGGAAGAGCCCCCCCTGTCCGCATTCATCACTGCAGACAGCAGGCAGAGGAGCCCACCCACTGGGTCCCTGGGACATGGCTGCCCCTCTCCCAGTCCCTGTCCCTGTTCCCTGAATCAAAGGCAGTTGAGAAGCTGGCCACATGACTGGCCTCGCTTGCCCTCTTGGCTGGGGAAATTTCTTTTGACGGGTGGGAGAATGGGACTGGCCAGGACGTGATGACCTGCCACTTGAGGCCAGCTCATACACTGGTCATGAGAACAGTTTGCTGAGAGGGGTTTTTGAGCGTGAGGGAAGACCCAGCTGGTCTTGGACCCCAGGTATCAATGGGGTAGGGGCTGGTGTGGGACCTAGTTAGATGCGGACCTGGGGCTTGTTGGGGGGCAGGGGTACAGGTGGGTTGAGGTGCCAGGGCCTTCCTTTCCTGCCCCCCTCAGGCTTTATCACCTCTTACCTGACTGTGGCCACCCTGCCAGCACCTCCTTGCCCAATCAGTGCTTCACGCTTTGGCAGCTGCTATTTCCCGGAGGACCGCTTACACCAAGCGCTGTGCGCTGGTCAGCGGCAGAGTCTCTCCAGCTCATGAGTCTTCAGTGACTCCCCACTGCCCATGGAAAACAGAAGACACCCGAGGCCTTGCACAGAGGGCCTCACTCTCCTCCCTCCCCAAGAGAATCTTCTGCCTCGAGCCAAAGTCCTTGGGCTTTGTGGGCTCCAGGCCTCTCCTTCCTAGGGTGGTCTTCCCTTTCCCTATGCTCAACGCACAGCTCGAGTCCCACCTTCTCCATTGCAAGGGACGCCGCCTTCTGAACTGCTGTTGGGGAAAGAGCCTAGTTTTGCAGCCAGATAGGCCAGAGTGAGTCTTAGCTCTGTTCCAATCCCATTAACGAGTTGCAAGTCATTAACTTTGCCAAACCACAGCAGTAGCTAAAGCCTTTGGCTTTCCTGGTAAATGGAAGTAAGGCTCACACTGCAGGTGCCTAGCGTGCTGAAGACTGAGTGGAATCTGTTCTTTTGGCCTCCCCAGCATCCTTTCTCCTTTCTTTTGGTGAGGCCCACTGGATTTTCGGTTGGGTATGTGGTCCAGGGGTGGCTGACCTCACTTCCTTGTGTAAGGTTCCGGTGTAAAAGCATGATTGAGGCCTGGGCCATGAGAATGTTCTCTCGCCCCGGCCACAGAGTCAGATTCCCGGGGATGAACTTGTGACTCAAAACAGGCCAGTGGGAACACACTTGGGGCGTTAGCTGCAGTTATTGAAGCTTTCTTTCCATTGGAGTCACTAGGCAGCCAGAAGGAAAGCTGAAGCCTTTGGCCACTGCTGTGGATTGAATTGTGGACCCCAAAAAGATATGTTTAAGGTCTAATCCCCTGCACCTTTGGAGGTGGCCTTATTTGGAAAGAGGGTATTTGAAGATGCAGGCAAGTGAAGAGGAAGCCATGCTGGATGGGTTGGGCCTAATCATGTCTTTTTTTTTTTTTTTTTTTTGAGACGGAGTTATGCTCTTGTTGCCCAGGCTGGAGTGCAATGGCATGATCTCGGCTCACCGCAACCTCCACCTCCCAGATTCAAGCGATTCTCCTGCCCCAGCCTCCTGAGTAGCTGGAATTATAGGCATGCACCACCATGCCCAGCTAATTTTGTATTTTTAGTAGAGATGGGGTTTTTACATGTTTGTCAGGCTGGTCTCGAATTCCCGAACTCAGGTGATCCACCCACCTCGCCCTCCCAAAGTGCTGGGACCATCATGCCTGGCCACACCTTGTGTCTTTCTAAGAGGGAAATTTAGACATGGACGCACACAGGGAAAAGGCCATGTGATGACAGCAGCAGAGACGGGAGGGCAGCAGCTACAAGCGAAGGGATGCCAAGCATGGCTGGCACTGCTCAGGAGCCTGGAGAGAGGTAGGGAGACAGCCTCCTCCTCAGAGCCTCAGACTTCCAGCCTCCACAACTGGGAGAGAATCACTTTCTGTTGTGATTCTCTCATTAAGCCGCTCCAGTTCATGATGATTTGTTACGGCAGCTGCAGGAACTGAACACAGATACCAAATGGAGAGACTGTGTCTGAGACTGAAGCCAGCACTGTGGAATCAGCCACCAGGAGGGGGACGTGGATTCTCAACCCTGTGGCCACACTTGGATCCTCTAGGGGCCAAAGCACAGAGTCTACTGGACTTACTAGACTTTTCAATTCCCTGGACCAAATATATTCTCCGTTTTTTTTGTTTTTTGTTTTTTGTTTTTTGTTTTTTTTGAGACGGAGTTTCACTCTTGTTACCCAGGCTGGAGTGCAATGGCGCGATCTCGGCTCACCGCAACCTCCGCCTCCTGGGTTCAGGCGATTCTCCTGCCTCAGCCTCCTGAGTAGCTGGGATTACAGGCACACGCCACCATGCCCAGCTAATTTTTTGTATTTTTTAGTAGAGACGGGGTTTCACCATGTTGACCTGGATGGTCTCGATCTTTTGACCTCGTGATCCACCCGCCTCGGCCTCCCAAAGTGCTGGGATTACAGGCTTGAGCCACCGCACCCGGCTTATATTCTCCGTTTTACTTAAGCCATTTCAACTGGGTTTCTGGCTATTTCAAATGAGAGACGCCTGACTCTCCGTTATACAGAGACAATGAATGCAAAATGCATTGAAGGCCAGGCGTGGTGGCTGGCGCCTGTAATCCCAACACTTTGGGAGGCCAAGGCAGGAGGATGGCTTGAGCCCAGGAGTACGAGACCAGCCTGGGCAACATGGCGAAACGAAACCCCATGTCTACGAAACAAAATACATTAAAACATTTAAAAAGAAAAACTAAAATGCATTGCACGCTGCCTGGCCAATGGGAGGCAGTAGAGTGAATGTAGAAAGTAGTGAGTAGAATACACGGTATTTATCATTCCTGCTGTTGCGGTTGCTTCTATTTCCAGCTAGGCTGAGCACCCTTGAGTGGTGAAAGGGCTGTGTTTTCACTGTGCATGGGAATCAGGCTCTGAGGGCTTGAGGCCTCCTGTGGATGGAAGGACAGGAAGCAGCACAGGGCAGAGCGAGGCCAAACTGGGATGTGGGCCTGAGGGCCGCCCCCCGCCCCAGCCCCGCAGGGGTTCTGGAGCCAGAACTGCTCTTCAGAGTCCTCCCCCTTGGGCTGAGGATGTCAGGCCTTCCTGCTGTCGCATCCTTCAGTGACAGAACCTGGCTGCCCTGGGAAGAGGTGAGAACCTGGGAGAGGCAACTCCCTGCCACTGAGGACACCCCTGAAGGGGCACGTGACCGAACAGCCACCCTCCCAGCAGCCGGGGCAACAAGTCGTTCACTAAGGGGTGACCTGGGTGGGGCATCGCAGCACCCTCCACACTCGGTGCATAACTCTGGCCTGGCCCCCAATCAACACTCATTATTGACAGCAGTCATTCATTCACTCAAAACCCAAGGTGGATGGGGCGGTCACACGGCTGGGTGGTTGCGATGATGGAGCTCTGGGGGATGTCACCCTGGTGGAGGTTAGGGGTGGAATCAGAGCTTGACGGAAACACCACCAGGGGCGGGAGGGGATGTGGCCAGGTCGGGTGTGACCAGGATGGGTTGTGTGGCCTTGCCCAGGGCTGGCACTGACAAGGTCCAAGGCAGTGTCTGCGGAATGAACCAGGCTGCTGACCAGGGTTCTGGGAGCAATGCCCGTGACTTCCCTCTAGGCTCTTAGGCTCCCAGGCTGTAATATTTCTCTTCCTTTCTTAATGCTGATTTCTTTGTGTGTAGGGTAGAGTTCAGAGGCTGGCTAGGCCTTTAAAAACTCCTGTTTTGGGTCGTCCCTGCATCCCCAGGCATCTCCTCCTCCCACTGACATGCCCCCATGTCCCAGCCCCAAATGGGGACCCTCTGTCCATGCTCCACACACTCCGGATCCAGTGGTCTGTGCTGCCTGTACCGTGGCCAGGCCAGCCCCTGGCCCAGCCCCTATCTGGAAGCCAGGCACTCCCTCTTATCAGATGAGAAACCACAACTCAGAGAGAGGAAGCTAGCTGCTCAAAGTCACAGTCAGTGGTTGGGCCAGGAAGCGGGACCCACTTCTCCCTCCCAGCTCTTCCTCATGTGCAGTGCAGGCCCCCAGCTCAGGCCACGCTCCTCTGCCTAGCGAGGGTCCCAGCCCCTCCACCTGTATCTGGTTTCACACACACTTCCCAATGGCAGGGGCTGCCCAGCTGCTACAAGCCGCAGCGGTAGGGCAGTGACTTGGCTGAGGGGGACGTGGGGCTGTTCATCCCTCCCAGGGCTTCTCCAGGAAGTGACAGCCAGAAGGGCCCTTAGACGCCACTTGATTCAATCCTGCCCCCCTTTCCCATGTCACAGGTGACTGGAAAGTCCAGGTCCCTGAGGTGCGGAGGTCATACAGTGAGCCGTCAGCGGGGACAAAACCCGGCTTGCTTGTCTATTTTCTCTAAGTTGATCCCCTCCCTGAGTTTGCATTGAGCCCCTCAGAGCAATATTTCTTTTTCCCAAATGGTCTTTGCAGAGCATAACACAAGAAGTGGTTTCACTACACGGCCTGCATGCACTTCTTAAAGGCAGGCTGCCAGTAAGAACCAAAGGCAAGGTTGGGGAGGCACTCACTCCATGTGGGCCCTCCTGGCCTTTCTTTCTTTCTTTCTTGAGACAGTCTCTCTCTGTTGCCCAGGCTGGAGTGCAGTGGCGCAATCTGGGCTCACTGCAATCTCTGCCTCCTGGGTTCAAGCGATTCTCCTGCCTCAGCCTCCCAAGTAGCTGGGATTACAGGCGTGAGCCACTGCACCCAGCCCCTGCCTTTATTTTTTATAACCAAGACTGCTGTCTAAGAAGGTGGCTTTCATGAAGATCATTTCGCCCTGCGAGCAACCTGGCTGGGTTGGTTGTGCAGAGAAAGGGTCTACAGGCATCTGCAGAAGGGATGGGAGGCCCCATGGGCTGCCTGAACAAAGGGAGAGGAGTCTGGAGAACACAGCCGGGAGGGAGGGGTGAGGAGGAGAGAGGGGTGGTAGGGCCAGGGCTGGGAGAGGCAGTGGCTGGGACTTTGGCATTGGGCAGTGGGGAGGCCAATGCAGAGTCCCCCGTGAAACGACTGAAGGGCACATCAGAACCTGAGCAGGGTCCTGTGTTCCAGCAGAAGCTGTTTCCCTATGGACTGTGCCGTGAACACCCCACCTGCTCCCCGCTCCAGAATGGGGAAAGAGAAAGGAAGAGATGCCACACCTGGGTTATCACAGGGTAGCACAGAGAGAAATGCAGAAGCAGGGCCTAGAGCCTGAGGACCCCTGGAACCTGAGCCCCACTGTACTGCCAGGCTGGGGGACCAGCAGAAATCCGGGAGAGGGCTCTGGGTTCCTCTGCCCCTGGCGTCAGGGTTCGCATCGATCATGCTTAGACCTCAGGAAGCTGGGAGGCCCCAGCCGACATCTGGGTTCCACCGACATTTTCTGATTTACTCCTTTCTGTGTCTCTTTGCCAGAACTGTTATCCGTGTTTTCCACCGTGGGCACCTGAGACCAGAGAGGTTAAGTAACTCGCTGAGGCCCCTGATGGTGTGGTTGAGCTGGGGCTGAGAGTCCAGTGTGTCCCCTGAAATCCAGCCTCTTTGTTCTATACCATGTACCCTCTGGCCCTGCCTGACCCCCTCCCCAACACCTGGCCAGAGCTGGGCTCACTCCACTCACTGAATACTTATGCACTGCATGTGGAGGGGGCCAGTGCACAGGCATCGGGGCTTCGAAGACGCGAGTTCGAATCCTGCTCCGACATTCACTATCGCTGTTATGTTTGGTACATTTGACTCTGCAAGATTCAGTTTTCTCACCTGTGAAACGAGGCCTGGGACAGGTGTGAACAAATGTTCCTATCTTCATCATTATTACCTGCCCAGCAGTGCCCCAGGATGAAGCCCCTTTGGGAGAGCCTCATTGTGCTAAGAAGCTCCGACCCCGCCCTCCTTTCTGTCCCTTCCAGCTCTGAGATGAGGCGTTTTTAGGACAAGCCCCCAAGTTCACCCTGGCTTTTCCTGACGGCCCCATCCCTTGAGGAGTGAGCGGTCTACTCAGGGGAGGGGGAACCCCGGCAGGAACCCTGGAAAGGGCCAGTGACCACCTGGGGCCCCTAGAAGGGCCTTTGGGACTAAGACCATGGCCGGAAATGGGCCAGATGGAGGCATGTGGTAGTGGCTGGATGCTTAGTTCCCAGTTTAAATGGGGAACTGCAGAGACCACCCACCTAACCACAGGCAAAGGAACTTAGCCTTTCTGTACTCCTGCACCTTGGAGTTCCCAGTGTCTGAATTATATTCCCGGATCTTAGCATGATGAATGACCGCCTCTGTGGACTGAAAAGCCCTCTCCTCATCTCCTTTCCTTCCTGTTCCTGTGCGGGGGCTGTGGGATTCTGGAACCTGGCTGGGCCCCCTCTCTCTCTTCCCTTTTCTGCCCTGGGATCTGCTCAGCCTCTGAGCAGTCACCAATCCTGGGGCACTGGGTAGTCCTGAGCTCAGGGTGCTGGCTGGATTCAGAGGGCTATAGCCCAGATGCCCTTCCCAACTCCAGGAGGCTGTACCCATTTTACGGATGAGGCCCAAGTTTGCCGGAATCCATGCCGCTTGTCAGTGTGGCCTCTGAGCTTTGAGCCAGGGCCTGACTGACACAAAAGGCTGCCAGAGGATCTATAAAGGGAGGGGGGAAAGTGGGAGCAAGATCATCTTGTTTGCCTGTAGCAGAATGTGTCAATCACATTTCTCGGGCAGGGTCTGGAAATGCCTTTTAGCATTACTTGAAAAACATTTAATTATCTTGTGCAAATTAATAGTAATAGTGCTAATGGATTTGCTCAGTGCCAGGCACTAAATCTTTACATCTGTGAACTCATTTAACTGAATTGGTCCCGGGGTTGGGCCAGAACAGCTGCCCCTCCCTCAGCAGCAGTTCAGCCGTCCTAGCTCCGTGGCCTGGTCACCGTTTTCCCCAACCCCTGGCCTCCAGGAGCAGGGTTCTTGGCTCCTCTGGCTCTCACATCCTCATCTGAGCTGAGAAGAGGACAGGGTGCTCTCCAGCTCCACGCTGGTCTGTTTCAGGCTATTTCACCCTCATTAAAAACAACACCCACAGGCTGGCACAGTGGCTCATGCCTATAATCCCAAGTATTTTGGGAGGCTGAGGCAAGTAGATCACTTGAGGTCAGGGGTTTGAGACCAGCCTGGCCAACATGGCAAAACCCCGTCTCTATTCAAAATACAAAAATTAGCCAGACGTGGTGGTACGTGCTTGTAATCCCAGCTACTTGGAAAACTGAGGCAAGAGAGTTGCTTGAACCTAGGAGGCAGAGGTCATGGTGAGCCGAGATCGTGTCATTGCACTCCAACCTGGGCATCAGAACAAGACTTCTTCTCAAAAAGAACATGAAAAAACAAGCTGGCTCCCCCTCTGGGGGCTTTTCCCCTCTCCTCTCCAAGTTGTAATCCCCCAACTGGTCTCCAAGTCATGACCCCATTAGCCATGGCACTGACTCAGCCAGCCTCTGGGCCACCACCTGGGAAAATTTCAACAGGCAACCCATCCAGTACCCTTGCTTACCACTTCTTGACCTCTGCAATCCTGTGGACTTTCAGCTTTCCCTCAGCAAGCCACTCCCTGGCCAAAATCTGAGCCTTGACCCCACCTGGCAGGGGTCCGCTCTTAAAATCCCCTTTCAGACTGCACCTTCCTATGTACTCGCCTCTCCCTTAGGCCTGCAGGGACCACCCCCTCCTTCCTCCCCACTGCTCCTCCTTCCCTCCCTCCATGGCCCCAGTCTCTCAATTCTGTTACACATTCACTTGCATTCTGTTTCCACTCACCTCCAATGCCAGCATCTGACCACAGTGATAAAAAAGGGAGTGCCCGGTCCTTTTCACTTGGGACTGCTAGTGCATAATTTCTAAGTGAAATACGAGCACGATGAATCAAGCATTATATTATAAAAAATACATCCTGCTCAAATGGAGTTTATTCAGGGAAAGCAAGCATGATTAATACCGTTGAACTTTGTACTATAATTCCCATTAATAGGTCAAAAGAGGAAAAACAATTTTACTGACCAGATAGATGCCAAAAAAAAATGTGTTTTATAACATCCAACATATCTGCTTTAAAAAAAACTATCTTAGTAAAACTGAAATAGAAGGAGCCTTCTCTAAGGTGATTAAAAAATATCTTTGTCGCCGGGCGCGGTGGCTCACGCCTGTAATCCCAGCACTTTGGGAGGCCGAGGCGGGTGGATCACGAGGTCGAGAGATCGAGACCATCTTGGTCAACATAGTGAAACCCCGTCTCTACTAAAAATACAAAAAACTAGCTGGGCATGGTGGCGCGTTCCTGTAATTCCAGCTACTTAGGAGGCTGAGGCAAGAGAATTGCCTGAGCCCAGGAGGCGGAGGTTGCGGTGAGCCAAGATCGCGCCATTGCACTCCAGCCTGGGTAACAAGAGCGAAACTCCGTCTCAAAAAAAAAAAAAAAAAAAAGATTTTATTCAGCAGAACGTTTTCCTCAGTGGTTTAAAGGAAAAGAAAAAAAAAACAAAAAAAAAAAAAAGAAAAAAATTATTAAAAAAAAAAAAAAAATCTTTGTCACCGAGCACAGTGGCTCACACCTGTAATCCCAGCACTTTGGGAAGCTGAGGCAGGTGGATCACAAGTTCAGGAGTTCAAGACCAGCCTGGCGAATATGGTGAAACCCCCGTTTCTACTTAAAATAGAAAAATTAGCCAGGCATGGTGGCGGGCGTCTGTAATCCCAGCTACTTGGGAGGCTGAGGTGGGAGAATGGAATGGCTTGAATCTGGGAGGCAGAGGTTGTGGTGAGCCGAGATAGCGCTATTGCATTCCAGCCTGGGCGACAGAGCAAGACTCCGTCCCCCAACCCAAAAAAATCTGTGTCAAACGAATAGGCAACACCATGTGTGATACTGAAACACTAGGGGTATTGCTGTTCAAGTCAGGCACAAGAGGATGCCAGGATTGGCCACTGTTGTTTAACGTCATTCTGCAACAGAGAACCGATGCTGTTGATTAGAGGCAATTACCACGAGGCAATGATACCACAGTAGCAGTAAGCTAGAAAGCCTCAGATTGTAATTTTTAAATGCCATTCTCCACTAAATGGAACCACAGATCCTTAGAGAAAGGGGCGATCCCAGGACTGGAACAGAAATAATGCAAGATGAGATTGGAACATCTTTTTGTGTCAGAAAGTAAGGAAGTGCCCAAAGAATAATATGGACATGTCAAAATGACACAGGAGTCTGCCTGAAGGGGCTCCAACTGACTAAAACTCAGACTATTTGAGCGTCAAAATGAATAATTACAGTAACAGATCACAACGCTTTGATTACAGTGGAGATCCATGGGTCCAGATGGGTATAAGTGAATGAATGAATAAGTAAGTCAGGGAGAAAGAAAAACTCTTACAGTAGAATGCCAGCTGATAAATGTAGAGTGAGTGACAGAAATGGACAGTCACTGTTTGGCAACCATCTTAATGTGGCTCATTAAGGTCAGAGTCATCAAGCGATGGTAAGGCTGGTGGGCGAGATTTGATGAGGAGCAGGCTTTTGGTTTGTCTTGGTATCTCCTCACCACATACCTGTCTAATACAGAAAGATGGTGAGTGTATGGTGGGGAAACCTTGCAGGCACCAACCTGACCTGGTGTCAAGGTTAACATCACTAATGGTGGGACAGCTCAGAATCATAAGACTGATGTGATGCCCCAAGGAGAACATGGCATCTCTTCTGTGGCATACTTTCCAAGGATGCCCGGCCCAAGAGTGGCAACTGACAGACTCATTTTGGGGGCCATACCCTACTGAATAACTGGCCCATACTTTTGAAGACTGTCAAGGTCACGAAAGACAGGGAAAGATTGAAGATCTGTTTCCTATTTAAGGAAACGAATGAGGCATGACAACTCAATGCAACTCAGAACCCAAACTTGGATCCTGGAACGAAAGGCAAAGGAGGCATTATCGGGACAGTTGGAGAAATTTCGATGGGGTCCATGGGTTGGAGGATGGTGTTAAATTAATTTTGACTTCCTAATTTGAGGATTTAATCGTAGAACAAGGAGGAGAAGACGTTGTGTTGGGAAAGTATAAACTGGAGTACTTAGAGGTAATGAGGCATCAAGTCTATAACTTATTCTCAAATTCTCAAATGGTTCAGGAAAAAAAATATATATATACATATATGGAGAGAGAGAGAGAGAGGAATAGGGAGGCACCGAGGGAGCATATATATGGTAAAATGTTAAAAATCAAAGAAACTGGGTGAAGGGAATACAGCAGTTCCTTGTACTGTTCTTGAAATGTTTCTGTAAGTTTCAAGTTATTTCAGAAGAAATTATTAGTGAATAAACCTGACACCACCCCGGGTTACCCTGCAAACTAGCTTTTGCACAGCGCTACCAACAGGTGCCATTGCAAATGTGTGGTGCCTAATGCCCAGGAATGCTTTTACTTCTGCTCAACAGCCCCTTTCATTCCTGAGACAGAGTTTCCAGACTTTTACCTCTGTCCTCACGCTCCCACCTGTCTCTCTCCCGCTCCCTTTTCCCCCACTTTTCAGAGCAAACATAGGCCATCCTGAAGAGTCTTCCCTGAGTTTCCCTAACTTTTATTTACATCCAACTTTTGTATTTACTCTCAACATGCTGCAATATGGCTCCTCTGACCCAAATCTTCTTCTTTTTTTTGAGACAAAAGAAGGTTTGGATCAGATCTCGTTCTGTTGCCCAGGCTGGAGTGCAGCGGCGTGATCTTGGCTCACTGCAGCCTCTGCCTCCCGGGTTCAAGCTATTCTCCTGCCTCAGCCTCCCAAATAGCTGGAACTACAGGCATGTGCCACCACGCCCGGCTAATTTTTTGTATTTTTAGGAGAGATGGGGTTTCACCACATTGGCCAGGCTGGTCTCAAATTCCTGACCGCAGGTGATCTGTCTGCCTCAACGTCCCCAAGTGTTGAGATTACAGGTGCGAGTCACCATGCCTGGCCCCAAACCTTCTGACAGTGTAAAAGTCCCCTCAATATAGCATGTTGGGTAATGGGTCAGGTCCGGGACATCTTTGCCCTTAGAGACAACCCTCCTGGAGGCCACCACCCTTTGGTTCCAGCCTGCATAGGTTGCCCTTCATGACTGTTACACAGCTGTCATCTGGTTCTTTCATTGCTCACCTGTTTAGATTACGGGCTTCTTAGATCCTCTAGTGAAAGGATTCATAGGCAGCTATCTTTTTCGATCATGTCTGAAGATTTTGTATGTCTATTTCTACCCTCACTTTCTTACTTTGACTGAGTACAGGCTGAAGATCATTTTCCTCATAATTTTTAAAACAGCGCCCTTGTCTTCCTGCTTTCAGCGTTACAGTTGAGAAGTCTGATTTCATTCTAATTCTGGATCCTCTGCATTTGACCTACTTTCTGTCTACGCTGGAAGGTTGTAGATTCTTTTCTTTATCCCCATCCACAAATTTCATAATATTCCTTGGGTCTTTTTCATAGATTGTATTAGCACTTGGCAATTTTTTTTTTTTTTTTTTTCGAAACAGGGTCTCACTCTGTCACTCAGGCTAGAGTGCAGTGGCATGATCACAGCTCCCTGCAGCCTCAAAGTCCTGGGCTCAAGCAATCCTCCCACCTCAGCCTGCTGAGTAGCTGGGACTACAGGTGCATGCCATCATACCCGGGTGTTTTTTTATTTTTTATAGAGATGAGATCTCTCTATGTTGCCCAGGCTGATCTCAAACTCCTGGGTTCAAGCAATTCTCCCACCTTGACCTACTCCCCTTCTCCCAGGCCCAGTGCTCCACGGGTTTCATCTAGGAGACCTCTGAGGTCCCTGCCAGCTCTGATGGTTCCTAGTCCCCACACTTTTCAGAACACAGTCTCTGGAATGAATCTGCTTTCTAACATTCTTTAAGTTTATGCAGGGGCATTCATGAAAAACAGGCCTCGGCTTCCCAAACAGCTGGGATTACACATGTGAACCACCACGCCCAGGCTGGTAATTGTCTTGCTGAAAATCACTTCAGTACTTTCATATTGGTTACCCATGTCATCGATTCTGGAAAATTTTTCTTTCATTATTTCTTTGATTATTTTTTTCTTCCAATTTCCCCATTCTCTTTCTATGTAATTATTAGTATATAGAAGGATGTTGTTAAACCTCTTGGATTAATTCTCTGATTTCGTTTTGATTTATTTTCTCTTTTCTAATTTTTCACCTCTCTATTCTATTTTCTGGGAAAGTTTCTCAACTTTATCTCCCAACTTTTCTACTGTATTTCTTTAATTTTTCTATCACATTAACTTCAAAGAACTCGTCTTTATTTTCCAGTGACTCCCCTTTTACATATGTATCTTCTTGTTTTTATTTCACAGATACATAGCTTCTCTTATTTCTTTGAATAGTACAGGTCATTTTAAAAAGGTTGCTTTTGCCCCCTTAATAGTCTGTTTTCACTCTTGTTAGTCAGAGGTAGAAGCAGACCCAGAGTGCAGTGAGGCTGGTTCCCAGCCAGGGCCTCTGTCCTGAGGCCTCACACTTTGAACATTCCCTGTGCTGCTTTTTTCTCCTTCCCTTCATCAACACCCATCTTACTCCCCTCTCCTTAACAACCTGCCTTATGGGGGCCAACTCTCAAAGTTCAAGGAATTTGGAGAACTGGCTGGTGTCACACTGGCAACTTGAAATCAGTGGTGATAGAAGCACTGAAACCATGACAATGTGCAAATGCTATGTGTTGGGTTATTGCTGCTTGTGGTTTGGGGATTACCTGGGTAGGGGTTGTTTGGAGAACCAGATATTAAACATTCACCAATACGCCACTGAGTATCAGTGTCTCTCATCCTGTGTTCTTGTCCTAGGGAGTGGATTGTGCAGCAGGACGATTGCTTGGAGTTGTATAACAGGGCAACCCTGGTGGGGACTTATGCTCTGAGCCTGGGTTTGCTGTTGAATTCCGATGCAGCTCGCTGCATTAAAGAATTGATTTTAGTTTATGTGCTTGGAATTATGACTTATTATGCAAACAAGTGCAACCTATCTTCAAATTACTAGCTCTGGGACGCTTTTTTTTTTTTTTTTTTCAATACTCACCGTATCCACATGGCAGGGCACCACAGAACCAGCCACAAGCACCAGGGGACACTGACTGTCTTCAGGAAGCAAATGCATCTCTTCCAGAAAAGGTAAACTGAAGGCCGGGCGCGGTGGCTCACGTCTATAATCCCAGCACTTTGGGAGACCGAGACGGGTAGATCACGAGGTCAAGAGATCGAGACCATCCTGGTCAACATGGTGAAACCCCGTCTCTACTAAAAATACAAAAATTAGCTGGGCATGGTGGCACATGCCTGTAGTCCCAGCTACTCGGGAGGCTGAGGCAGGAGAATTGCCTGAACCCAGGAGGTGGAGGTTGCGGTGAGCCGAGATCGTGACATTGCACTCCAGCCTGGGCAACAAGAGTGAAACTCCGTCTCAAAAAAAAAAAAAAAAAGAAAGAAAGAAAAAAAGGTAAACTGAGGACTCCCTTGTCCCCTCAGTGTGGTAGGCAGCCTGGCACCTGCCCTACGTCATTGGTCTTGTAACCTCCTGTTTCTATCCCTCCTAGCTATCCCTGTAAAAACAGCTTGAAAGCCTGGGCTGCCCTTGGTTCACCCAAGTCTCAATGTGATCCCACACATAAGGTGACCAGAGGAGTCTGGGGAGTCCAGAGAAAAAGGGGAGTCTGTGCTCAAAGCCCCTGAGCAAAGGGCCTGCCCGGGGTCTTGCCTGTCTCTGCTCCTCCATGCCCTGTGCTCCCGTCTCCTGCAGCTGCCCTCTTTCCAGTGCCTTCAGCGCCAGCTTCTGCTGCCCAGCCAGACTGAAGATGGGCTACGTGGTGCACACTTCCTGAGGCAGCAGAAGGGAGAGGGAAGAATCAGGGAGGCAGGTTGTGAGGCGCCTGCTCTGGGCCTCTGACTGGCCCCTTGTGGACTCTGACTGACCGGTCCAAAGGAAGGTGCCTCACATATACCCTGGAGGCGGGGGGCACCCGGGCTTGGGAAGCATTAAATTCTAGGTATACTAGGTGAGCACTTACTCCTCTGCCCTGTTCTGACTTCTGTGCTTTAGTTTTCCCATATGTGAAATGGAACTAATCACCCTCAAAACACTCCTATAAGGTACTAATTACTGTCTGTGAAAGGCTTTGAGAATCTTGCATGGAAAATAACAGTACTAATAATGGATAATAACACTCTCCTTCTCCAGGGCCTTTCATCCATGGATCTCAAAGTCTTTCACAAACCTTAATTATTCTCACAACGCCCCAGTGCGGGAGGCTGATGGTCATTAGCCCTATTTTACTGGTGGGGAAACTGAGAAGCCAGGAGTCTGGCTTGAGGCCACACAGTAAGTTGGAAATCTTAGGAAGGTTGGAACTCACAGCCCCCGGCCCTTGGGAAGGGCACAGACGATGGAGGCTTTCAACCAGCCCAGGGGGAAGGTGCCCGTTGTGGGGGAGGAGCCCAGCGGCAGCAGCAGAGCCTCCCAGGCTGCCAGGGCCCCTGGAGTGGCTGCGGAGGAAAGACTTGTGTTTTCCTGGCCTGGCAATTTGGGGAGAGAAGTAGCATTTATAGGATTGTTCCTAAATGTCTTCAGGAAGCCGGTGGGCCTCCTCCAAAAAAGACACACTAGAGACTCACTTGTCCACAGAGTCCTCGATGGGGTTGGCAGCCTGGCATCCCCACCCCCAGGCCTCTGTTGCTAGTAGGACTAATGATCATCCACCTCCAACATACACCAGATCCCATAAGAGGCCCGTTTGTATCCTGTGGTCTCATCCTACCTGTGAGAAAGGGCATATGTTTCCATGAGGAAGCTGACTTATTTATTCTCACTCACTGTGGGCTGAGCAACTTGCTGCTGCCTTCACTATCCCTAATAGGGCCACAGGCCCTCTAGGTACTATTAGCACTAGGCACTATTAACCATCATTTTAGAGATGGGGAGACTGAGGTACACAGAGGAACACTCACTTGCTCAAGGGTGTGACTGTGACAAGCCACTGTTCTTCACTGACCTTTCCCTGCTCCCTCCCAAGCCCGAGTGAGCAGATGAGACTGGATGAGATCATGTCCAGGCCTTTGAAGTGCTCGGAGACAGCAGCTCTGCAGCCTCCCAGGGGAAGATGAAAAGCCCGGGGTCCTGGGCTCAGGGTGATCCCACAGAAGACTGAAAACAGGAGGGCTCACCTGGGCTGACCAGGGATCACCTGGGGACATGTCCCACCTCTGAGCTTCTCTAGGGGTGGACCATGCTTCCTGGAACAGAGGAGTGAGCCCAGCCCTGTATGGGGCAGAGAGGTTCTGAGACCAGAGCTGTATGTCAGGGCTGCTCTTCCCCTTCTCCCAGGCCCAGTGCTCCAAGGGGTGAACGTAGGAGACCTCTGAGGTTCCTGCCAGCTCTGACAGTCTCCGGTCCCTAACTTAGAGCCACACTCTCCAGAACACTGTTTTTCATAATTGCGCCAGCATTAGCTTAAAGAATGTTAGAAAGCAGATTCATCCCAGAGACGGTGGCAGGGCCTTGAGGATCCAGCAGCCTGTCAGGAGCCCTGGCTTTGGCTCCTGGCCATCTCACAGACATACTGTGTGATCTGCACAAAGGCCTTCCCGTGCCTTGCCTCAGTTTCCCTGTTGGTAAAAACAGCAATGGAGAATACCAATGGAGTGATCCTGAGGGAGCTTGTGAAACCCAAGACATGCAGAGGGTGGCAAGATGAGCTTTTGCTGGCCAGGGAGAGAGCGTGAAGGGAACATACAGCTTACAGAATGAGATGAGGGCAGTGCACGTAGCATTTTCTTTTGGGGAAGAGGCTGAAAGCTCTATTACAGTTTTGCTCACAGCCTGCCCAGCCTTGATAGAAGTAATATCTCGCCAGGCACAGTGGTGCATGCCTGTAGCCCCAGCTATTCGGGAGACTGAGGCTGGAGGATCTCTTGAGTCCAGGAGTTCTGGGTTGTAACTATGCCGATCGGGTATCTGCACTAAGTTTGGCATCAATATGGTGACCTCCCAGGAGTGGAGGACCACCAGGTTACCTAAGGAGGAAACGGAGCAAGTCAAAACTCCCGTGCTGATCAGTAGTGGGATCGTGTCTGTGAATAGCCACTGCATTCCAGCCTGGGCAACATAGTAAGACCCTGTCTCTTAAAAAAAAAAAAAAAAAAAAAAAAAAAAAAAAAGTAATATCTCATGTCTGAGTAGCCTTTTACCTAAGTTAGCAACAGGCTTTCTCTCCTACGTTACCTCTTTCCATTCCCCTGGACACCTCGGGGGACAGGTATAGTACTCTCAATTTACACACAAGGAAACTGAGGCTCAGAAAGATGCAGTAATCTGCTAGAGAACATGCAGGTAGTAAGGGGAAAACCCAGGCCTCGAAGCCAGCAGGCCCTTTGAGACATGGTTCTCTAGAAAGTTCCCCACCACCGAGTCATTCCTGGGGCCAGCACAAGGCAGGCCCATCCTAATGGTTGGGAGTGTGGTCGCCACGTGCCTGGGTTGAGGGTCCAGATCACAGACCGGCTTTCTGGGTCCTTTTCCTCCTCTCAAGGGCCCCAAGAGGTGGGCAAGGTCCCTCAGAGTGGGGGGCCTGGCCCCACACGGTGAGGGCAGCATAGGCGAGGTCCCTTGGGGTGGGAGGCCTGGCCCTTCTGAAGGTGAGGGCAGGGTGTGGCCAGCAGTGGGTGGGAGGTGCCCGAGGTTCCTGCTCCCTGGCTGGGCAGGGTGGGGCAGGGCAGGGCAGGCACTGGGAACAGGGTGACCTGGACACCGTGACCTTTGATCACGGAACGAGGCACACAGTGGCAGTGGTGGAGACAGGGAGACCCCTTGCACCTGGGGGGCCCTCATGGAGGCGAGCACCCTCCGAGCTTCCCACCCTGCTAGCTCTCACTCGGCACCACTAGGCAGCTTCCAGCAGGGATATTCCTTCTCCCTCCCAGCAGGCCCTCACCTGGAGCCTGCTCAGACCTGCCCTCCCCACAAAGCACGGTAGCAACTCCCCGGGGCAGAAAGTGTCTCTTCTGAAAGCAAGACAAGAGTTTAATTAAGCCCTAAACGCTCACAGTTGAGCCTGAAATTAGGGTGGTGAAGGGAGGGGGAGAAGGCAGGTGAGGACAGGGGGGCTTCAGCCCAGCCCTGCTCCAGCTGAGCAAAACAACCTGCAAGCAAACATTTGCAGAGCCCGAGGGCTTGGTTACAAAACCATTCTGACCTAGAAAGGGGAGAATGCCAGGTTCCCTTCCCCCCAGACTCAGGTCTGGGGATGGCTATTGGAGTCTGTGATGAATTTGGAAAGTGGAAAGAAACCAAGAGGGAGAGAGAGGCCACCTCTGAAGGTGGATGCTTGGATCTCGGGGAGCCATGGGTCTGCCTGGAAGGAAGGAACCGTCCCCACCCCAAGAGGGAAGACACTGAGGGCCACTGGGCTCTGGGTAAGCCAGTCAGACTGCACACAGGTGTGCCAGGGCTGGGATTCCTGCCCAGGACACACAGCACTGCTCTACCAGGTGGGCAAAGCTCATTCTGCTCCCCTAGGAGGAAGGGAGCGGCCAGCCCTGATTGACGCAACCAACTGGGCTCCTGGCTTCAGGGACAAAGCAACTGAGCTTGCTTTTACCCATGGCCGCAGGCATCTGGACAACTGGCAGCGCTGAAGGGATCACTGGCCTCAGCCCCTCTCTCTCCTCTCCCCCAGTCTCCCCAGGCTGCTGCCGAGACATTCAAACCGCAGCCTCCTCCTCTATCTGGTAATTGATCCTCTTTTGCCCTGCAACTTGGGTTTGGTCTTAATTTGCCAGGCACTAAAGGCAAGAAGAGACGGGCAGGAGGGCGTGTTATCGCTTGTCTCCGGGCACAGAGGCTGTTGCAACACAGCTCCTGAGCGCGTGTAAAAGTGCACGCGTGTAGCAGAGGAAGGGAACAGGCTGCACATGGGGTGGGGGATGGGTGTCCAGCTCTCCTCCCTTACGTGTGCATATGGCGGGGGGAGGTTCACCAGGCTGATTTCTGTCACAGAGGCAGGGGGCCCCAGGACACAGAACAGACCCAGCAAGGCCGGTGTCGCAGCAGCTGCTGCCTGAGCTGCCCAGCCTCCCTGTGCTGATGGACACCCACGGAAGCTGCTCTCATAGCTCAAGTCCTCACCTCTCAGCCGGTCTTGACGGGCACCTGCCTGGCAGCCCACTGACCACTTAGTGGAGACGATCTCACACCCTGGGGGCTAGAAGATGGTTGTAGATTCTTTGACTTTAAGGGACTATCTTCTAAAGAGGCCAAACGTGGGCACCTTGGCTGGTGGCTCTGGCAGAGCTGGGGAGGCAGCAGCTCACGTTCCGCACTGAAGCTCAGTCCATTTGCTTTCCCCCTTCCTGGGACAGATGCGGAATCCTAGCACAGTTTTCCCATCCCTGAATCACAGGTATTATTGGGGGTGACGACCGGTGGGCAAGGGGTCAGGAGAGGCCCGACGTCACTCGACGCAGCCCCCTACGCCGCCCTCCGCCTCAGCACCCCTACCTCTCTCAGTTTCCTGTGGCTGCTATAACAGATGACCACAAACTTGGTTTCAAACAACAGACTCTTCCTCTTTCACAGTTCTGGAGGACAGAAGTCCGAAATCCAGGTGTCAGTAGGTGGCGCTCCCTCTGGAGGCCCTGGGGGCACCCATTCCTTGCCGCTTCCAGCTTCTGGAGCTGTGGGCATTCTTGTGCCTGCATCTGTCTCTGCTTTGTCTTTGCGAGGCCTTCCCTGTGTGAGTCATCTCCCTCTACCCCATTCTTGAAAGGATACTTCCTGTTGAATATGGGGTCTGCCCAGATAATCCAGGAATCCAAAATGATCTCGTCATCCCAAGATCCTTCACTTCCTTACCTCTTATTTTTCCAAATAAGCTCACATTCACAAGTTCCCGGGATTTGGACAGAGACCTACCTTTCCGGGAGAGCACCATTCCACCCGCTACACCATTCAGTGGTCAGTAAGCTGTGGCTTAGACCCCTTTAGTGACGGGAGGCTCACTACTGCACGAGTTGGCTCCATCTGTGTCCAAATGGGTCGAATTATTTTAAAGTTCTTATACTTGGGTGGAGCCGAAATTCTGTTCAGCAGGAACTTTTACCCACTGGCCTTAGTTCCGGTCTTAGTATTTTAGGTACTCTAGCCTTCAGAGTACCTAAAATACATCTAAATAAATAAACCATCCAATCCCACCACCTCTGCCCCTGATTACAAGGCAAAAACAAAATGAGAAAAAGGATGAATGGGCTTAGTTTCGATGTCGGGGAAATGCACAGATCCTGGTCTGCCTAGCAGCTCTGTTCGCAGGACTTTGTGCCTGGTTCCTGGCTGTAACACTGGAGAGTGGCTGAATCACCGTTTCATGGGATGCTTTTGAGAAATGCATCCTGCAGATTTGCCGTTTGCCCTGGCATATTAAAGGCTCTGAGAAGTCCTTAGTAAAGAAAACCACCTAACCCAATGTTTCCCGAACTTGTTTGAAAATACAGTGCTGTTATCGACTACCATCTTCTTTTATCACCTTGCAAACCTTCCTCACTGTTTGGGAAAGTGCTTTCAGTGACGCCTGAGGGTCTTTTCCAGCTTTCACAATCTCTTTAGGTCAAACCAAATAGTTCATATGCTCAGAGTCCCAACCCTAGCACTGTTGTTAAGCATTTTGCTGGAGGTAACAAATAACCTGGGAAATTAGAGGCTCCTGCCCCAAGCCACAGACAGCCAGGGCCAGGCTGTGGGTGATGGCCTCTGCCTAGGGGCCCTGCGCCTCTCTGGCCCCTACCTGGCTCTGCAGGAAGCTGAGGGCCCTGTGGGAGGAACTCGGGAAAGGAAGGAGTATTTCTGTTGCTCTGTCTCCTGGAGATCCAGACTTCTCTCAACCTCAGACTCAGCACCGCTCAGCCACCCTTGTTAGGTACTGCTGTCTCTGAATCAGCTTTTCTGGAAGTTTTATGTGAAGATCTCAACTAAATTCTACCTTGGCTGGTGAAAAAAAACCAATCTCAAAGGAGTTGGAACTTATGACATGGGAGCAAGAAGAATACCTGGACGTCCCAAAGAAAAGGTGCTTCTAGTGGGGGAAAAAGAAGGACCTGAATGATGTGTCCTAAGAGAAGGAGAGAGACTGAGCATCACTTACCAATGGAATCGGTGGCGTGGGAGCTCTGAGAGAGATGGAAACGTTGGCAGGAAAGCCGAACTAGGAGAATGGATTGTCCTGAAAAGGCTCCCACATTTCTCCCCCTGCCCATCGTGAGATGATATGTGGGCTATCACCCTCTCCTGTCCTCTTTTGTATTTGAGATTCCTTAGAGTGGACACCCAGTCTCAGATCAACCTTTCTGAAGCGTCTGTTACCCAACAGTTTCACCTGCAGGAACAAAGTTCACGGTGCCCTGACATACAGCTGTTTACTGAGTGCCCTGTGCCAGACACCATGCTAGCTGCTGTCACATATATGTTGTTTAATCCTTTTAACCTCTAAAATTTTACAGGTGAAGATACCGAGGCCCAGGGAGGTTTGAGTGTCATGCCAAAAGTCAAGAAGCGAAGCGCGGAGTAGGGCCAGATCTGTCTGGCTCCTGACCCCACACCACAGCTTTCAACATGATTTAGTAACGCAGTCTCTGCATCCTGAGGGTGTTCTCCCTGGGTCTGACCTGAATCTCTCCTCCCCTCACCTGAGTTGGATCTCATGGAGTAACCAGGTAAGTAGGCCAGATCTGCTCCCAAACGGCCTTAAGAGACATCACCTGTCTTCCCGTGCAGGTAAGTAGCCTTCTAGCTACTGGGGTGGGGAATGTTTGCCTTCTGTTAATGAAAAGAAGGATGTGATAAATAAATGCCCAACCCAGCGCAGTAATCAGTGTCCCTAACAATAGGGCTCTATGTTTGGTCTTGGCTGCGGGTTCTAGTCATTGGCTAATGCCACTGCTGGGAGCCCCTGGGCATGTCAACAGGGTAGGGCCCCACACACACTTACAGGGGAGCGGACTGAGCCTTTCTGCCTTGAGCTCCCAGAATTCCTCCTAGGAAGTGAAGTTCCTGCAGACCTGCTTCCAGGTGCACCAGAGGGAGGGAGGTGCCCTGGGCTCCCAGGTGCATGGGGCAGTGGAAATGGTGCCCTGTGCTGGGCATGGGAAATGCGAGTCTGTGCCCAGCTCTGCCTCTGCCGCCCTGGGTGATGTGAGGCAAGCCTGTTTCCCTCTCTGAACCACAGTTCCCACATTTGTGTAATGGTGGGGGTTGCACCAGATACACTCTCAGGTTCCTTCTAGTTCTGACATTACAGGATCCTGTAGACGTAGCTTCTCCCAGATTTGCTTTATTCCAGGTGCCACAGCACAGGAGCCCCCAGCTAGTAGGTGGGAGACCCCAGAGCTTCAGCAACCCAACTGTGAGCTGCTGGACATGCCTTCCTGCCTCAGCCTCCCCAGACCCTTCCTTCCTTCCCCACTTCCATATGTATGAAATTTCCCAGTTTGTGAGACATTTTCAGAAACATGAACCCACTGGAGCCTCACCACAACCCTGTGAGATGGGCAGAGAAAGGAATGTCACACTGTGAGCACCACCCCTCCCGCGCTTTTCAGCGAATCTTCCCATAGCTAGAGAAATCCTTTTGGGGGAAAGGCAGAGTATAGCTAAATAGACGGTGGGTGGATATTTAGATAAATACATACATGTGTAATCCCCATTGTGGCCTGGAGATCTTGGTGTTATTACCATCACTACATCACAAAGGAGGAAAGTGAGGCTCAGATGGGTTCAGTACCTCCCCAGGGTCCCCTGGCTATCAGGCAGCAACACCAAGATTCGAACCCAGGCCTCTGTGGTCTAAGCTCATGGCCCTTTCTGCTGCTTTGCGCTAAGGACACAATCAGCATTCTTTGCTCCAAGTGAACTGGATGTATAGAGATGAAGTGACTGTCAAGGTTACCACAGCTCCAACTGGCAGAGCCAGGAATCAAACCCCCATTTTTTGCCTACTAATATTAAGGCTGTTTCTGGAAACAGCATAGTTGCCGCAAGAGAAAAACCAGTGGAGTCCCTCCCTCCTTCCCTCCCTTTCTTCATCCCCCGCTTGCTCTGTCTCTCCAGGAACATCCCCTCTCCTCTCACGTGTCCTGGGCAGGAAATCGCATGATGTGCTCCTTGGCGCAGATAACAGAGCCACCACTCCCCAGGCTGTGTGTGGGGTGTGTGGGGAGTGCGGGCCCCAGGCCGCAGCGCAACTGCCCAGGGACCCATGGCAGCTGATGCATGGGGTGCGGGGTGGGTGTGCTGACACCCTGGGGGACACTCGTGGGGATTTCTGGCAGCACCTGGTCCCACTCTGTGTGTGTCGTCCTTGGGGCGTCTCGCGGGGTCTGTGCAGGCCTCCCCTGTCCCTCTTAGCATACCCCAGACAGCTGGAGCGGCGGGGCCTCCCAGACAATGAAGGTGGACTCTTTCTCTGGAGTGTGCTTGCCTTCCTGTCACCTGGCCCTGCGGCAGAGTCTCCCACATCTCCCCTGAACCATGGCAGAAGACTCAAGCCGCCAGCCTCCTCTCTGAGCTCTTCCTGTTGCCTTCCATTATTTCCCTGCCACCAGGGAGATCAGCTTAAAACCAGACTTTTTGACTTCAGGCTGCAGCCCATTACGTATGTCCCATGGGTCATAGGTAAAAAACATCTCACCCTGGAAAGTAGCAGTCAAACCTGTTTGGAAATCTCATGCTTAACGCATAGCCCAGATCATGCTGTCGCCCTTCTTCTCAAGAAATTATCAATGGAGGAGTCCTACTTACTTCAGATCTCTCTCCATGTGCGTGTGTGTTTGTGCGTGTGTGTTTGTGCGTGTGTGTGTGTGCATGTGTGTCTGTGTGTGTGTGTGTGTGTGTAGGGGGTGGCATTTTGGCGTGAATTTATTGAAGTCTAAAACATAGGTAAGGTATACAAATCGTGTGCACAGCTCAGTGAGTTTCACGGAGCCAGCAGGTCTGTGCACACATTACCCAGCCAAGAAATGGTACTCAGCCAGCACCAGAGGCCTTCGGACCCCTCTCATTTCTCTCTGCCTTATCTTGACCCTACAAGGCCAACCATGTCCTGACTTCTACCGTCATAAATTAATTTGCCTCAAAAAAATGTATATAATGAAACAATATGTATTATTTTGTGTCTGGCTTTTTTTACCATTCTATTCACTAACCAGCTATATACGTGCATGTAGCATATACACATACCCATATACACATATACCCCTACATGTATGTACATATACATGTGTGTAACATATACATTTGTGTATTATATCACATATGTGTGAAAAATGTGTATAAAATGTGTCCTCCTTTTTGCTGAAATATTTAAAATAAAAAATCCAACCATTATGCCATTTTATCCTGTTTTTTTTTTTTTTTTTGAGATGGAGTCTTGCTCTGTTGCCAGGGTGGAGTGCAGTGGAGTGATCTCAGCTCACTGCAACCTCCACCTCCCATTCAAGCAATTCTCCTGCCTTAGTCTCCTGAGTAGCTGGGACTACAGGTGCCCACTACTACGCTCAGCTGATATTTGTATTTTTAGTAGAGATGGGGTTTCACCATATTGGCCAGGCTGGTCTCGAACTCCTGACCTCATGATTCACCCGCCTCAGCCTCCTGAAGTGCTGGGATTACAGGCGTGAGCTGCCATGCCTGGCAGTATGCCTAGTTTCTTTTCCATGGGGAATATCTTCAGATATTTGGAGATACTTCAGAACCATTCTTTCCCCACCTCGCCCCAGCCTCAGACTGTACGTTTTAGACTTTTCCTCTGGTCTCAGGCAATCCCACCCATTTACACTTGTGCCTGCATGCCCATACTTCCCTGAACCTGGGCCCTTCCTGTCTGCCCTGTAGCTTCCCTGCCTTCACTGACAACATCCTATCAGACTTCTGAGGCCAATTTCACTGCTACCACCTTCATGAGAACTTTTCTGATGTGTTCCATCCAATATTTTCTCACTCTGCATGAACCAGAGAACCCTGGTAGCTGCCTTGTGCTGTCAATTGCGTTCTGACTTGCTTAAAAGTTATTTGAGAATCTTTGTCATCGCTCACCAGCTTCCAGGTTCTTTGAAGACTGACCCTTTCTTACCCGTATTTGTTTTTCTGGAAATGTCTTGAAAAGAGTAGGTGCTCGGGCTGGGCCCGGTGGCTCACACCTGTAATCCCAGCATTTTGGGAGGCCGAGGTAGGTGGATCACAAGGTCAAGAGTACGAAACCAGCCTGGCCAACATGGTGAAACATCATCTCTACTAAGAATACAAAAATTAGCCGGGCGTGGTAGTGCATGCCTATAATCACAACTACTCGGGAGGCTGAGGCACGAGAATCGCTTGAACTTGGGAGGTGGAGGTTGCAGTGAGGCAGGATTGTGCCACTGCACTCCAACCTGGTGACAGAGCAAGACTCCGTCTCAGGGGTGGGGGGTGGCAGGGGGAAGAGTAGGTGCTCACAGTATGTGCTCTGTGTTTACTGGTACATTAGGACCTTTCTGGTTGTAAGTGACAGATAACCAACTCGAATTGGCTTCAACAGGAAAGGGATAATTTCTGTATAACTGGAAGTCCAGGGAGACAGCCACTGGAGGTGCAGTGGGGTTTAGGCCACAAACAATGTCATGAGGAACTTGCTCTTCTCCACTGCTCAGCTTTGCAACTCTCTAGGTTGGCTTTCTTCCTGGTAGCCCGTCTTCAAGGAGTAGTAAAGAGTGTAGTGTCTCAGTTGAAAAAAAGAGCGCATCTCCAAGAGCTTGAGCCATAGTCTTAAATGTGACTCTCAGAAGCCAGCCTTGGGTCATTGCTATGATCCTGAACCTACAGCTAACTGTAGCCAGGGAAGTGAGATGTCCTGCTTGATCAGGGCTGGATCGTGTGTCCATGGGTTCACCCCAAGAGCTCAAGGTAGGATCACTTACGGCACATGAAATGGGGAAGTGGAGATTCTCCAAAGGAAAGTTGGGTGCTCTCACCAGAAGAAGAGTTCACTAACACCACCTGTACCAAGACTCCGGGGCCAGAATGCCTGCAGTGAAATCCCAGCCTCTGTTGCTTTTCACCTCTGGAAACTTGGGCAAGTTGACCTCTTCTGACTTCAGTTTTCCTCATCGTTGAATGGGGATAATAATTGTAACTACTTCATAGGGGCGGTGTGAATATTAACCGAGTTAATGCAGCATGTATGACCCAGTTAAAATACTGTCTGGTCCCGGGTAAGCCCAATAAAAGGTTTTTATAGGTGTCCCCATAGTTACTGCCTCATGCTCCCAATATTTTGTGTGTTACTCTATTCTTCTCAGCTAAATTGGAAGTTGCCTAAGGGCAGGGCCTATCTAGGCTTCCTGCTTCTCTTATGCCTCTGAGGACAGGCTGAGAGTGGCTGTGAGACCCTGGCAGCATCCTGGGCCCCTCACCGCATCAGGAGTAGAAAAGCCTGCCTGAGCCTCCTTGTCTGGACCTGGAGCAAGCGGGGCTCCCATTAGCCCCTTCTTCCTTGCTTTTCCAAGTATTCTAGAACGGGAAGGTGGCAGAATCGTGTTTCAAGTGGGCCGTGAAAATGCCCGGCAGGAGACTCGTCCAGATGGAAGGGCGATGGGGGAAAGCTGTACCTCCTTTAGGACTTCTGTGTCTACCTTGCTTTACAGTGTACCTTACATTCAATCCAGCGTCTTGGTGGCAGATGAGGAAGCCGAGGTCTGGAGAGGTCAAGGGGCTTGACCCCAGTCACACAGCCAGGCAGAGCAGGGCTGCCCCTGGAGCTCCATTTCCCAGCTGAAAGCCAAATCCCGTGCTGCCCGCCTGGTGCAAATCCTAGAACCAGAGAAGCAGCGGGGGAAGCTGTCCTGTTTCTCTTCTCCCAACCTGACAAATGTGCCTACCAGGGGTGCCTTCTGTTCTGACTCCTAAAGATATTTCTGAATAATAGCACTGGTCACTTTATCTCTGGAATGTATCCAGCTTTAAAAGAAACAAAAAGCCGGCCGGGCGCGGTGGCTCAAGCCTGTAATCCCAGCACTTTGGGAGGCTGAGGCGGGTGGATCACGAGGTCGAGAGATCGAGAGCATCCTGGTCAACATGGTGAAACCCCGTCTCTACTAAAAATACAAAAAAAATTAGCTGGGCATGGTGGCGCGTGCCTGTAATCCCAGCTACTCAGGAGGCTGAGGCGGGAGCATTGTCTGAACCCAGGAGGCGGAGGTTGCGGTGAGCCGAGATCGCGCCATTGCACTCTAGCCTGGGTAACAAGAGTGAAACTCCGTCTCAAAAAAAAAAAAAAAAAAAGAAAGAAACAAAAAGCCAAAAGGCTGGTGGCAGGGAATTACCCTCTTCCTGCCCCCTTAGGGCACTGATTCCACTCCTCTCCCAGGGCATGTGGGGGTGGCCAGAATGGCCTCATTTGCATATGCTTTCTCAAAAGTTTTGCAACAAAGTTCAATATAACTCTAAAGGTGGTCTAAGGAAACAAAAAGGTTTCCTTGCTGTTGTTTGCTTCTTGTTTTTGTTAAATTGAGGGTAACATACATAAAGTAAAATGAATAAAATGTTGTAATCCGAAGGGCAGAGCCTGATGGATGAACTTTTACATACACACAGACACGTGATACCCCACCAAGATGGAAACTGTTCAGTTTTTTGGTTTTTTTTTTTTTGATGGGGTTTTGCTCTGTCGCCAGGTTGGAGCTGGAGTGCAGTGGCGTGATCTCAGCTCACTGCAACCTCTGCCTCCTGGGTTCAAGCGATTCTCCTACCTCAGTCTCCCTGGTAGCTGGAGCTACAGATGCTTGCACGCCCAGATGATTTTTGTATTTTTAGTAAAGATGGGGTTTCACCATATTGGCCAGGATGGTCTCGATCTCTTGACCTCGTGATCCGCCCGCTTCAGCCTCCCAAAGGGCTATGATTATAGGCATGAGCCACTGGGCCCCGCCTGAGACTGCTCAGCTTTAAAACCATGATCGATTGCCTCCAGAGTGACGCTTCTTGCCTTCATTTCTTCTCCATTGGTGTACAGCCCATACATGAAATGGGAATCGAGTTGGGTGAAGGCTTATGGGTCACACCTCAGAAGACTTTAGCTAGGAGAGTTGCTCTTAGAATTTCAAGGAGGTCGTGTAAGGCCACAGGAGAGAAAGTCCTACCTGTTTCTTCCCCAGGTGTGGATTGCTTTTCACCGGCGGTGAGAGGCTTTTCTCTGCGCCACACCTGAGAGATACAATACATGCCTCAGTGGCTCGCGTGTCAGCGTTAGTGGCTTTGTGTATCAGTAACAAGGGGAGATATGGTTTGAAAAAGCTGTGCAGGCTATTCTGATGTCCACTTCCACAGTAGGTGAGGTGTAAGACTCACTGATTTACCTTATTTCTCTCATTCTGAAACTTCATCCCTTGTTAGATGCTTCATGGGCTTACTGGGATCTATACTGGTTACTCCCCATTTGTTGAGTGCCCCACTAGATCCACTCTCTACCCTTCTTTGCCCTTCTCTGTGCCCTGGGAGGCCAACCTTAGTGGATTGCATTGATCAGCAGCCCCTGGCCTTTGGCCAGAGAAGGAGGCAGGTGGTGGTAGAGATGGTCTGGCATTTCTTGCCCCCATGCCTCCCTCCCTTTCAGCACCATATCTCCGGCAGTGGCTCCTTCCCTCTACCTGCTGGATGGCCCCTCTTTCATGGTCCAAGGGCTGGCTTACTAGGCTCCAATAACATGACTGCCTCCTCTTTTCAACTCTAGGGATGGTCATAATTTCCTGCTGTTACTAGGCTCCATGTGCCTCAAGTTCCCTCTTAACTCTACCCATACCTCTATAAGGAGTTTCTCCATTAAAGCCTCATCCTTTGATCCAACTGGGTTAAAGTATATTTCCTGTTGGACCCATGACTGATTCACAGGTCTTTGGACAAATGGGAACACTTCCATATTCAATAGTCATTGATTATAAGATACATCTGGCTTTCAGAAATGTTACAACATCATCAAAAAGTATGGTTTACTATAAAGATATGATGGCAGGTTCATTCAGGCATGATGGATGTAGAGGGTAGTGTACCATTAAGAGATGTAGGCCGGGTGTGGCGGCTCATGCCTGTAATCCTAGCACTTTGGGGGCCAAGGTGGGCTGATCACTTGAGGCCAGGAGTTTGAGACCAGTCTGGCCAACATAGTGAAACCCCATCTCTATAAAAAACACAAAAATTAGCCAGGTGCAGTGGCGCCTGCCAATACTGGGGAGAGTAGGAGAAACACTTGAACTTGGGAGGCATATGTTGCAGTGGGCCAAGATCAGACACTGCACTCTAGCCTGGGGGACAGAGTGAGACTCTGTCTCAAAAATAAAAAAGAAAAAAAGAAAAAGAAAAAGAGATGGAATTTGCTCCTAAACTTACAAGGCCGGAAGCATGGCACACAGCAGAGCACTGGGTTTAAAGTCAGGTGAGATGGCTTTGAACTCAGGCTCTAACACCTACAGGCTGGAACATTTTGAGTAGGCTGTTCTGCCACTCTGCACCTTGGCCTCCTCTCTGGCAATCCAGAGTCACTCTGCTGTCCACATCCCTTTCAGAGATGTCATGTGTTAGTACAAGTGAGGTCACGCGTGTGAAAGGGCTTCGTCAACTATCCCGTGCTGAAATGCGTGGGCCTGTGCAGCTCAGAGGGGGCTTCGTCAACTATCCCGTGCTGAAATGCGTGGGCCAGTGCAGCTCAGAGTGGGCTGCCGTTCTGGGATTCCTCATCTCTCAGGCACCAAACACTGGCCAGGATGAATAAACAAGGAGACCGTCAAAAGTGGGGCAGGGAGGTCTCAGGGACCCAGAGAGGGAACGGGAAGACAGCCCACCTACCCTTTTCTTCCTACTCCAGCTTCCCTCTTCCCCTTCCCTTCCCTCACTTGACATGGCCTCTTCCCTAAGCTGAGGGATGGTGCTGGGGCTGTTTTATTTATTCAGTGGAGAACTAAGGAGCACCTCTAAGTGCAGCATAAAGCCATGCACTGGACAAAGACCATGCCTTCCAAGACCAGTAAGAGAGAAACAAAGAGGAGGCAGGACATGCCCTGTCCTGGGTAAGAGGAAGAGCCTGGTGTCAGAGAATCTCAGCTGCATTCCTCATCCATCACTAACTCACTAACCAGTTCTCCGGGACAAGTTATTCAATCTCACTGTCTTCATCTGCAACCAGAGAATAATACCCGCCTGCAGCGTTTGGTGTGAGGATTCCATGGAACAAGCCCTGTGTTCAGCATGGTGCCTGGTTCTGATTTTAGCACTCAGCAAAGGGTCACCTCTATTCTTAGCATTCCAGGGAGCCAGAGGACCTTTCTAACTGGATGACTCTGAAATGATTTCCCAAGGAGAGGGCACTGAACTAGGCTTGGAGGCTGAATTCTCGGTTTGGCCGGCGCAGTTTGCCGAGGCACTCGCTGAACCGGGGGGAGGAGGTCAGTCCCACCGCAGGACCAGGGCACAGCGCTGTGTGTTCGGCGCTGGGACGACTGAAAGGGGGTGAGCGGGCTCCGGAACGCAGGCCTCCCGGCGGGCAGAGGGAGCCAGCACGAGTTCTGGAGCAGAAGAGGGCCAGGATCAAAGCGCTCGGAGGCAGGCCAGGGCGCACCAAAGGGAGGCTAGTGAGTTGCATCAGCACAGATTCCGTGATGCTCTGCAGACGTCTCCAGGCTGCTGGGCTTTACGGGAACCCACAAGAAAGGAAAGGACCGGGGAGCTGGCAGGGCGGGGGCGGGCAAGGGCGCGAGGGTGCGCTCGCCCGCGCGCTCCCGGCGGCGCCTGGCCCCGGCTGGGCGCGCCCGGGACTAAGGAGGCCGCGGAGGAAGCTCCCGCTTCCCTTCCCCCTCCTCTTTTCCCCCCGCGTTACTGGAAGGACTGTGTGGGAGAGACCCAGAAGCACCCGGATTTTCGAGCGCAAGGTGGGGGAGGGCGGGGCAGCCTTTACTGCTCAAAGGAAAACCAAAAGTGCGTCTGTTCGCGCCGTTCAGACACGCGGTTGCTACTGGGAGGGCCCAGAGCGCTTTGGCCGCGCCTCTCTTTGCAGCCCCCCAAGACTTGGCTAGGGCAGCCTGAGGCCCGCGTGGCCCGGGGAGGCGCTGAGAAGCGAGTGGGAAAGTGTCACGATTTCTTCTGCGCCCCTCCCGTCCTCACCCCACCCCCAGTTTTCTGGGTTTCGCTGCTGCCGCTGGGGAAGGGCTGATTCGTTTTGCGTCAAAGGACTGCATTTACTCAGTCCTGCTGGGAGAGGCGCGTAAACACCCAGGCAGGCCAGGACTCAAGGATGGGGTGGGGGAGCAAATCACCCACGGCTGGCGTGCGCGTTCGCCTGCCCCACACCCGTCCCCTGGGCCCGCGGAGTTGGGGACTCTGCCCAGCGGGCAGCAGCGGAGGTGCGAGGAGTCTGGCTGGCCTAGCTTCGTCGCGCACGCGCGCGTGTCCTTGGGGATAGTGTTCAGGACAGAATGTGTTTTATAGCTGTAAACAATGACCCCGAGTATTGTTTGGGATTACCGTATCTTGGGGCCCTTGGGGCGGCCAGATGCCGCCAGCAGTCCCGGAAATGCCAGCGCTTTATATAGAGCCCCAGGAAAGCTTCGCGTTCCCGGCTCTATTTTTCTTTCCTACCAACACCCCCACTTTACAGATAAGGAAACTGAGGACTGAAATTGTGTGACGGTGCACAGCGAGTTGTCCGCAATGGACTCTCAACAACTCTTAACATTGGGCCCTCATAAGGACCCTGTGGGGTACAGATGCCTGGTGCTACTTAAGAATTGGGTAAACTGAGGCTTACACAGACCCTGGGTGAGAACCTAAGTTCCCTGACTTTTGCTACGGTACTTCTCCATGCGCACAATCATCTCAGCAGAAGGATTGGAGCTCCAGAGCAGAGAAGGGCCTTAGGTCATGTCGCCCAACTCCTTCGCTTTATAGGAGGAAACTGAGGCCCAGAGAGGTTAAGGAATTCGTCCACGATCTCACAGCTCGTAAACACCGTAGTCGGGCGTTCCTGCTCCTAGGTCTGTACTCGGTACCCTGCGCCGCGCCCCTCCCAGTCCCGCCCAGAGAGGGAGGGAGACCCTAGAGTCCGGCTACCCGCGCCCTGAACTTCGCTCCAAAACAGCTGAGGACGACAACGTTGGGGCACACCCTCTCACTGGCAACCTTTTTTTTTTTTTTTTTTTTTTTTAATTCGTAACAGTCGAGTTTGCTATAAACGCCCGATTACTCTTATTAGATGCGTCCTAGTTGCCCGCGTAGAGGGCGGCCGGAATGTCTTGACTGGTTAATTTCATCTTCAAGGCTACTCCTAACGAATTAACTGTACGACCGAAAAAATGAAAAACAAAAAACAAAAAGGGAAGCAGCAAGCAGCCCGCCACGGAGGGAAAAATAGGCAGGCCAGCCCCGCCCGGCGGCGCCGCGCCCAGCAAAGACCCGGCCGCAGGGCGGCGCGGGCACCCTGCGCGCCCGGGGCGCCCGCTGCGCTCAGCGGCGCCGCGAAGGGCGCCTACGACCGCGCGCGGCCGCGCCCTCCCTGCAAGCGGGCTCTGCGCGCCGCGTTCCCGGCTTCCCGGTGGCGCCGCACCGAGCCGCCCGTCTCGCCGTCAGGGCTGTGATTATTTTCTAAAATCCGGAGCCAAGACCCGCGCGGCCGCTCTCGGGGCCTGCCCCGCGCCCCTTCCCAGGGCGGGGGAGAGGCCGCAGCGCATTAGGGAGCGGGCGAGGGAATCCCTCTCCCTCCACGTCACCCGAAAGCAAGGAAACCCGCACTCGCGTCCTCTAACGCAAATGACCATCTTTGGCAACGTGCGCCAATGGAACAGACCAAGGGCGCTGGGCCCGGGGGGTGAGCGGGGGGCGCGGGAGGGCCGGGGCTGCCTCTGCGCCCCCGAACCGTGCGGGCCGCCAGCTCCAGCCCGGGCCACCGCCTGGCTTACTTGCGCAGACTGCGCGGCTGGCGTCAGCGCGGCCGGGAGCCGGAGCCCGGAGGGGAGCGCTGCGCCGGCCTCCTCCCCTCCCGCGCTTCTTCCTCCTCTCGGCCTCCTCCCACTCCCCCCCCCCGCCCGCCTCCTCCTGCGCTCCTCCCTCAAGGTGGAGTCTGGGGTTGACGTGAGTGAATCCACATGGTACAGGGCTGGAGAATAAAGAGTGTGGAGTTGAACTCGTGCCATTGTAGTGACTCATCTCGGGCAGAGCGCTAGGGCTCGGAGCGAACCAGCGAGCGAGCGAACGAGCGGCGCTCGGCGGGGACCGAAAGAGGGAGAGAGAGGCGCGGCCGGGCCAGGCGGGCCGGTCCGGGAGCGGGCGCCGGAGCGGGGAGCGGGGCCGCGTCCCTCTCAGCGCCAGCTCAGCTTCAACCCCACCGGCGGCTGTTCCCCTGGCGCACTCGGGGCTGCGGGACAGGCGCACGCCGCTTTCTCCTAGTCAAGTGTCCGAGCCGCCCCGAAACTCCGGCGGCGAGTCGGCCACGGGAAGTTTATTCGCCGGCTCCTTTTCTAAAAGGAAGAAACAGAAGTTTCTCCCAGCGGACAGCGTTTCTTTCCGCCTTTCTGACCGTGTCTGAAATCGGGAAGGAGGGGGTCCCTGGGGCTGGCAGGCCAGGCTCGCCGGGCTCCCAGTCTTTTTTAATTTCCAATTTTTGATTGGGCCGTGGGTCCCGGCTGAGCTCCGACTGCGCGCGGGGGCGGGAGGGCGCGTGCAGGGGAGGGACAGAGAGACGCGCCGACTTTTTAGAGGGAGGGACCGGGTGGACAACTGTTCCCGCGGCGCTCGCAGAGCCGGAAAGAAGTGCCGTAAGAGGCGCTCGGGGGACGCAGTTCTCGGGGTGTCGCCGCCTCCCTGTCCTCGCCCGCCGCGGAGGGGGAGAAACCCAAGGAGCGAAGCTCAGAGCCCGCGGCGCGGCCGGCGGACGACCGAGCGCGCAGCAGTTGGTGCGCGGCCGCGGCGAGGGCGGGGGAAGAAAAACACCCTGTTTCCTCTCCGGCCCCCACCGCGGATCATGTACCAGGATTATCCCGGGAACTTTGACACCTCGTCCCGGGGCAGCAGCGGCTCTCCTGCGCACGCCGAGTCCTACCCCAGCGGCGGCGGCGGCCAGCAGGTAGGTGCGGGCCCCGGTGCACCTGGCGGCGCGGGCGGACCCCTGCCCTCCTCTCGCCGCCACTGCCTCTTTTGCTTTCTTTTCCTTTTCTTGGCGAGAAAATACCTACCGGCCACCGTTGTAAGTTCTGGATTTTCGTCCTGCCCTTCCCCCCTGCCCCTTTAAACTAGGGGACGGGTGAGTGGGCTTGAAGAGACAACACCCTCCCCCCCCATTATATTTTACCCAGACAAACTCCTGGAATTGTAGGCCCCCTACCAGGAGGCTGTTACCTCCTTCCAAGAACTACCCTCTCTCCCCACTCCCCCACCCCCTGCGCCTTCTCTCTGGGTAGTGGACAGACAAGAAAATCTTTGCACCCACTGGCACCTCTGGACATCCTGGGACCGTATTCCTTCAGGAAAGCCCTCTTCCTCTCCTCCCCGGTCTCCATCAGTCTTAGCTCCTTTCTGAAAGGGGTTGGGGACCCAGAAACGTGGTTGGACTCCTTCAAGTAACTAGAGTGAGGGTGAGGGCTGCCGCTCTGGGAATCAGGTGCGAAGGTCAGGAAGGAAGAAGCCAGCCTTGATTGGCTCCTGCCGCCTGTGTGCCCGTGCCTGCCCGTCCGCCCGTCTTCTGTAAGGGTCGGGGGCAGGAGCCTGCACTGCCCCCCTCCCCCAGGAACGAAGGAGCACCTTGAGGGTCTGGGGGTACCTGGATCAAGGAGGCCGGCAGAGAGAAGAGGGGGTCGGGTAGGGGAAGAGACATCACGTAGGCTCCTGGGTGGTTCTGGAAGCAGAAAACAACTTGTTTCTAAAGCAGCCGGACTGGTTTGCACTGGAGGGATTGTGCGTGTGATCTGTGTGTTTATAAATACCAGGAAGGTGCTGCTGGGGGTTGGGGGGGGGGAGGGTGCTGATGGCGTGCCTGCCCTCTGCTGCAGCTCCTCCACCCGCTGTGTATCGAGAGAGCTGGGTTAACGCAGACACAATACAACATGAAGCCCACCGTGATCAGCATCTGTGGAGTCTAGCAAAGTTGGCTGCAGCAAGAGATGCTCCCTAAGGCGGTGTGGCCTTGGCCTCTAGAAGGGGCTGGGTGGGCTTCCAGGGAGGGGTGGACTCAGCTGGAAAATATTATGGAACATGGGTCTCTTTTGGATCTGATGAGGGATCCCTTGTTCCAAAGTGATTCCCTGTATCTGGTGAGTCCCCAAAATGGCTTTTCTCTCTTCCCTCTGCCTCCCCTGGTGCTTCTATAAGCACCCACAGTAGACAGCCTAGTCTGTTCATTGAGCACCAAGGTGAGGAGTTTAAAATCTGAAAGTTGTTGATTATGTTTGCTTCCCAGTCCTGTTGGTGGTTTGTAGTCAATGTAAATATTATGAGGCAGGCAATAGGTGGAAGTCTATACCCATTCCCTCCCTCTCCCGGTCCACAAACCCCAAACGCCTGTCTCCTCCTCCCTGAAATCGGGAAGGGATCTTTTGATTTCTTCTCTGTTCTTTTCCCTAACGTGTATTTGGCAGTGATCGTTGGAGTATTGCAATCTTACTGCCTGGCTTAGCATAGACCCTGGAGCCTGGAGGGAAGTCGGACCGGACATCGGTGCCCCAACTGTGTAATCTGTGTCACTAGGGCTTTGAGCTCAGGATCTGAGTGGAGGCAATTCCCTGTTTTGGAAGAAAATCAGACAGGAAACCAGAGCGAGGAAGAAGGAAGAGAACTCAGTCCAGCAGAGTGTAATAGGGCCTCATTACCGAAGCAAAAAGCAGCTGTTGGTTAATTCCTAGCATGCTGTAACACATGAGGATTTTGCAATTAGCAATAACCAATGCATGGGGCTCTCACATAGACGCCTGCCCATTCGGCCCGGCAGTGTGTGAAGCGCCTTTCAAACCAGAGGGATTGGCAAGGTAATGCTGATTTAGACAAGTTTTTTGGCCTGTCTGCTCCTTGGTCTGGTGGTGGTTGGGTGGGGGATGAGGAGGAACAGGGTGGATTTTTCCGTCATCATTCCAACTGTGAACAAAATTGTTCTGTGGTCCTGAGGACTGACCTCAGAGGCTTTTGTCACAAGTCTGTGCTATGACCTTGCCCGATCTTGGGCTCAAGGTAACTTTACTACATACCAGATAAAACATGTAATCACTTTATTTCTCTCAACTTCCTTCACTGGGAGACTTTCGTGACAGTCAGTGGATGGGCCTTTCTCTTTTACGGCATCTCAGTGCACCCATCCATATGAGACGGTTCTCTGGTTTTTCTTTGGGCAAGTGAATTTTGTTTTTTCAGGTCTCTTTTTTGGAGGTCCGATAGTTCTCATCAGTTTGCTGCCAGTTCTTCAACCCAGAGCTTTCCCTTCCCCTCTAGCTCCATGAATCTGGATCTTAACACATGGCCATGAACTCCAGTGACTTTGGGGGGTGGAGGGGAGCAGACGATTCTTTGTTATAGCTTCTGTTCTTATATATGGCAGGAACTTGAGGCATGAAAAATATTTCCTGTTCCAGTTATAGTTTTAGTCTCAAAGGTTGGTCATTGGTAATTTTGTTTTGTCAGTAATCGTTGCACACACCTCCCCCTCTTGGATTTTTCTTTTTGCTTTTTTTCTTTGTTGTTTTCTCTCTCCTAACTTTCCTAGGAAAACATCTCCCAGATATATGCCCTGCCTGGCAGCTTGGCTATTACGGTTTCAGGGCCTGAGCATTACGCAATCCAGCCAGTTACACAAACATAGGTCATTTCATAACTTGTTTTCATCAGCTGGGTCCCCTTTTAATGAAAAAACAAAACAAAAACAAGACCTAGAACTTTTCCAGGGCTGCTATTTGTTTCTCAGATAACTTATGAAAATAAATCAAGGGGAGTATTTCCTTTTTGGAATTAATGATACCAGACTAGCACTTTTCTTCCTCAACCACCCCTTCCCAAGACAGACAGACAGACACACACACACACACACACACACACACACACACACACACAAAATTCCCCAGAGTGAACTTTTGCCAACTGTACCAGACTGGGACATTCCTCACATCAAAGAACTTTTACCAGAAATGACTGTGATTCCCAAGTCAGCCTCAATTGTACCTCTCTAGTGCCCTCTACGGGAAATTTTTAGGAAAATTATCTTGGGAATGTATTTTTCCAGTCCCAAAGAGTGTTAAATTGGTGAGTTTGGAATTCTTAGGATGCTTTTTCTTTTTAATGAGGGACAAATAACTGCCACATATTGAACCGTGGTTAACTGGGAACCGCTTGGCTTTGAATTCCTTTTTTGTTTTGTTCTAAATAAAACCTGTTTGAAAAAGGAATGCTTTTTTTCTTTTCCTATTTTGATGTCTATCTGTTCATTACGGTGCCTTCACAATTTGTTCTAATTCCCAAGGCTTGTTTTCTTACGTGCTTTTATTAGGAGGGGGTTTGTTCACTTGGTGGGAACGTGGCAGGCACAGATTAAGGGTCTGAGTGCTTTTTTTTTTCCCTTGATCTTACAGATGTTGTAGATTAGGATCAAACAGAATGTTATCCCAAGAATTTGTCTGTTCCGCTGATTCTTGATGGTGGAAGTCAGCTTCACTTTTTCATCAAAGGGAATGGGGTGAAATAGCAGTCATGCATTGTCCGAGTGGCATTTGAATTTTCCTATCCAAAACCCTGAGTGCATTTCCACTACCTTTTTCAGCGTCTTATTATTCAAGGTGAGGGTAAAATTGGGAGACTTTTCTATCTTAATACAAACACAACAGAACTTATTCATCCAAATCACTGTCATCCCCTTCCTGTTTTTTCCTTGAGGAGACAAAGCTTATCTGAATGCTGTGGCTGTGCTCGGACTCAGAAAGGTTTTGCAGTTCCCTCTCTTGCAATTGCTTTCAGCATATTGTTTTGAAAATCCTCCTGCTAATAAATCTTTGTCTTTTGAAGAGTGAAATTGACATTTGGACATTACCAAAAGCCTCTTTGGAATCAAGTGTGACACACAAAGTCTGGGTGATCAGGCTGGGTCCAAAGTAGGGTGTGACCCCACGTCCTGCAGACCTCAGGAGTCTACCTGGGAGAGCATGCCCACAACAAAGGGCACCAAAACAGGCACCTTTGCCGTCAATAACTTGGATTTTTTTTTTCACGTTTGTTAAATAGGAATAAAGATACTAGATGTGAGAATTAAGGAGACGAATGTTCTGGTCTATTCGTTTAAACAAAAGAAAAAAATAGCATCATTACTTTGTGGATATGTCTCATCTGTGTTGTATGTGGCCACAGTATTTCAAAATGACAGCAGCTGCCCTGATTGAGGCAAATATATCTGTTCCAAACCTCATCTGGCAATTCTAACCCTTCTCTGCTCCTTGGGCCAAAGAGGGAAGGTGTAAGATTTTGCCTGACCCACCTGGTCCCTTGGCCCTGTCCCTGTCCCTAGAGACTTTCCTAGACTCACCTTCCTGTGGCTCTTAAGAGAAGATGAGAGGACATGTTCTTTCCATGGAGTGCAGAGCCTCTGAGGAGCTGTGGGGGCTATAAAGGGGCCTGCAGAATCGTGGAGTGACTTCCCCAGTGCTTTGGAGAGGGGCTTCTGGTCAGAAGAGCCCTGGCAGGGAGCTGGGAACCTGGGCGAGGGCTGCCTTCTCTTTCTGTTTCTTTTCTTCCCTGCAGCAGGCAGCCAGGTGTAGAGTAACTCTTTCAAGGGAACCCAGGAAAGCCTGGAGGCTGAAGAGAGGCGAATCATCTGAGAGAGTATTTGTATACTGTAACTAACTCTGGGAAATCATGACATATTAGCAACAGTTTCCACAGTGACATAGTGGCATTTCTTCAGAGAGGAATGAAAGGTCAGAGGTCAAAGTGATGTTCATTGAAGAACCTGTGAAGACTGGTTAAATTCCCTGTAGAAGGCTTCGGGGAACAGCCCAGGTTCAGTAAAAATACAGAGCATTTGTGTTAAACGGGGCCCCGGTGGCGGGGGTGGTGTGTGATGGGAAATATGAGAGCATGTGCCCTTATCCTTTGCCCTCCTCTGGAGCTAATCTTATGGGATGTTAGAATTTTCCCTTTTCCATCTTGGGAATCTTAAGAAAGCGTTCTTTAAGGGAGAGAACCCAGTCCTTTCCTAGATACACTCAATCATACCTGCTTGCCTGGTGAGGCAGGTCCCAGAGTTCACAGGGCTTCACGGCTTGAATACTTGATAACCCAGACAAGAATCCATCTGATGGAGAATTGCCTGGCTACGAGGCTGGGCCAAGAACCCCAATCCTGACTCCCATCTCACACACCACTTCTGCCCACTCAGGAGTCTCTGGGATAAGCCCTTGGCCCCGTCCAGGCCTGTAGGGGCCCAAACCCTAGTTCTAGTACCTGCCAGCAAAAAGCCATGGATTCGGGGCTGAAGCCAAGGCTCCGTCTTAGAGTCTCATGAGGCAGTTCTCCTGAATCAGCAACACTTGCTGAAGTTTGGTGGCCCTAGAAGGTCCATGTTCTCAGCCATCTTTCTCATTGGTAGTGGAAGGAGCACACACATACTAAGCAGCCCCATGGCACCCTCGCAACAGGGTGCAGCAGGGTGATGGGGGTTTCCATGCCTGAAGACCACAAGGCTTGTAGGGGCTTGAAATTCGGCTTAGGGTCTGGAGATTAGAGCTAATGAGTGAGAGCCCATCTCCTCAGTTACCTGGGTTAGAGGAATATGTCAGTTCTGATTTTGTGCTTTCTTGTTTCCTGTCTGTATTATTTTCCCTCCAACCTGAGCGTGAGAGATGAGAATGAAACTCCTGGACAAGGGTTGGCAAACTATGGCCTGAGTATTTTTCTAAATAAAGTTCAGTGTAACACAGTCATGCCTACTTGTTGACACGTTATCTAGGGCTGCCTTGGCACTGCAGTGGCAGAATCGAGTTATAGCCAAGACTGTATAGCCCACAAAAACCTAAACTATTTGCTCTCTGACACTTCACAGCAAAAGTTTGCTAGACTATGCTCTAGGAGGTGGATGGAGACTACTGTATCCTTTTATAGGCATTCTTGCCCACCCAGAAGTTGACAGGGTGACATGGTTAAATATTTGGAGGCTTTGCCAGGCTGGAATGCTACATAGGCATTCAGCATCTTCACTGTGTTCTCGAGGAGGACATATTGGCTTCAGAGCCCCCAGGAGCCAAGTGAGGTTCTGGGTTCCCTCGCACCATCCCGTCACTCCTGGCACACTCCTGGCACTGCAGCAGGTCTGAAACTGCCCTGTAGCCCACAGCCGAGCAGCTCTGTCTTGGTTTGTGTTTAATGTTAACTCGTTCATAGAGAACCATGATTTATCTCCAGTGTGACATTTGGCTGATTCTCGGGTCTCTTGGCATAGAAGAATGTCAGGCTAACTTCTGGGACCACAAACTCCTGACTTCACCTCTTCTCTCCTATCCCAGTGTCTGAATAACACGTTTCTGAATAACACGTTTCTGAATAACATGTTAGGAGTTGAGACAAGGCCCATCTGCCAGATCTAATTGAAACTTGTGTGTGTCTCCCAGAGAGGCTCCTCTTGGAGACAAAAGCCTTCTTTATCAGAGCCCCGGGCCCCTCTGGGGATGGGACATTGTTTTCCTTGCACTTTAGAGCCAGTGTGTGATCCAGATGGCCTTACCTCCTGTCTGAAACAAGGTGTACATGCATTTCAGAGGCGGTCATTACCTCCTGCCTGGTTTTTATTGCTGTCTTGTTTTGTCTAGACCAAGCCATTGCTGCAAGGAATCTGGCTGATGTATACCAGGGAGCACATACCATGGACCTGCCCTCCACAGCGGGTGGACCGGAGGGCCTGAGAGGGGCTAACAGGCATGCACTTACTCCCAAGGGATCTTAGTCTCTCAGCTTTGCTTCAGGGTTTTTGCTGGGTTCGCCAAGCCTTAAACGGGAGCACTTTTATTTGTTGGAATGAGGAGTGACTTTCTTAGGTGCTTTCCTAAAAGGAAAGCTGACAGCTTCCCCATGGAGGAGGGGGTCATATTAAACCATTGTGCTGGATGCCTCAGGTGCATTTCAAACCCAGAACCTGGCTTGGGGAGAGAAATGGAATTTGAAAGTTGGGTGCTTCCCGGGAGTGGGAAGCTGGCACGTCTCCCCAGAGCCACCTGTGCAGAGTACACAGGCATATGTCATGGTGGTGGTGGTGGTGGTGATGATGATGACCTTCCATTTGTTTGGAGCAATCTTTCTCAATCTCCTCGGAGCTAAAAAAAAAAAAAAAAAAAAAAAGAAAAGAAAACCTTATCAGATGCCTGCCCCAAACCAATTATTTTGGACTTTTAATGGTGAAGCTCTGACATTGGTGGTTTTTAACAAGCTCCTTGGAATATTCTGTGTAGCCAGGGTTGAGAACCACTGGCGTGCTTTTATAGCCTGTGATTACAAGTAGCTACTCATTTAATCCTCATGACAGTACAGTGAGTGTGATGAGTATTCCCCTTCACATCCATGGAATTGAGTCCTCTGAACCCAGGGCAAAGCATTCAATGGCTAAGCCGGGCCTCAACTCCAAGCCTCCTGACCATAAGTGCAGTGCTGCCTCCGCCCCTCCCATCCAGCAGCCCAGGAGAAAAATAGCTGTCTGGGACGTGGTGCTTCTACACACACTCAGCCGTGCCCGCTGTTCTCACGACTCTGCCTACTCACAGCCCAGCCCCAGTTGGCCATTTTTCCTCCTTGAAGATCATTTCCCACTTGGATGCTTTCCTGCTCACTGCACCCTTCCCTCCTCCACATGCACACACCTGCTGCTTTTCAGTCAGTGCCTGATAAAAAGCCCACTTTTCTTTGCCTTCAGAAATGCAGCCCAGAATCTGTCACCCTGGGCAGTTCTCCTCAAAGGATCCCAGAATCCACTGTACCAGGTAACTTTCCTCCAGAATCCCGGAACCCACGGCTCTAGCGGCTGTCCTCGATCCCAGAATGCAATGCGCTAGGTAACTTTCCTCCAGAATCCCAGAACCCATTGCTCTGGGCAGCTCTCCTCCCGAATCCCAGAATGCATTGTGCTGGGTAACTTTCTTCCGGAATCCCAGAACCTATTGCTTTAGGCAGCTCTCCTCCCGAACCCCGGGATCCACTGCGCTGGGTAACTTTCCTCCGGAATCCCAGAACCTACGGCTTTAGGCAGCTCTCCTCCCGAACCCCAGCATCCATTGCACTGGGTAACTTTCCTCCAGAATCCCGGAACCCATTGCTCTGGAAGCTGTCCTCCATCCCAGAATGCATTGCGCTGGATAACTGTCCTCCAGAATCCCAGAATCCTACGGCTTTCGGCTGCTCTCCTCCCGAACCCCAGGATCCATTGCGCTGGGTAACTGTCCTCCAGAGTCCCAGAATCCTTTGTGCTGGGCAGCTCTCTTCACTGAATGCTCTTGGCCTGGGATCCCCGGGGCGGTCTGGGAAGTGAGGCAGCTTGTTCCAACCATACAGACTGGGGTCAGGCAGACAGCAGGGAATTGAGCAAGAAGGGGTCCCCGGCTATGTCAGCTTACAGTGGGGGTACTCTAAGCATTATTCACCCAGCAGGAACCCCAATGTTGTGACAGGGCAACAACAATCGTGCCAGCTTTGCTGTGAATGCTTCTATCCTGGTTGGTCTGATTGAACCAGCATAGGGGGGATACTGCAGCATCCATACTAATGATTATGGGGTTCCATTTGGGGCCAGACAGATCTGTGGGACCTTCTTGGTGAGAGGGAAGGTCTATAGGGGATGACCCGACACTCTGCTGAGGGCAGTGGGGGTGGATAACCAGCACATAGGGCTGGATTTTGAGGAAGAAAGAAACAATGGCAAAGGAGCTTCTATGTCACTGTGTTCAGGGGCTCTGGCCTCTTTTTCAGGCTGAACTGGGTTTGAATCCTGGCCCTGCTGCTTATTAGCAATGTGGCCTTGGATAAGTTACTTAATCTCACTAAGCCCAAATTTCTGTCCCTAAAATGGAGCTAATGGTCATTCCTCCCTCAGAGGAAGAATTAATGAGATAATCTAGGTAAGACATGGTGTCTGACATTTAGTAAGTGCCCAGGAAGCCTTAGCTATTGTCATCATTTAACCCGCTTTCCAAGTGGGGAAGAAACTACTTGGAGAAGCTTTATGTGGACACAAGAATCATCTGAAGATGAAGGTTCACCTGGGTTCCATTAAGGGGACTTTCCACTGAAAAGCTGGAAGTGGGGGGCTCTTCTCTCCTCCCTGCTTCTTCCACTTTCCAGTGGCTGCCTTGGAGAAAGGTCAAGACCAACTGCTAAGGAACACAGCCCATTTTAGTTTTTATGCTCTGTCATCATCTTATATTTTAAATAGAATGCTTCCTGCAGCATGTTCCAGAGAGCTCTGCAACGTGGTCTGGGCATAAATTAAGAGATGGGGAGAAAACTCTGTGCTAGCAGCCCCAGAGTTTCCCACAGAAACATCTGTGAACATAGATCAGTGCCTGTGTAGCTGCGTAGAGAGACACACTCAGCCGGTCTGCCCCAAGCAAGATGCCGGTGACAGGAAGGGAGGCGGGACAAGGACAGCAAGGGATGTCTGGCTGCAAATGCTGCTACTTGTTAGTCTCATGGGTTAGAGGGCATCTTTTCATGTACCTGGCTGTGCCCTGATGGGATCATAGCCCTGTCCTGAACCTCTTTGGAAAGTGACAAAAGCAGACACAGGATGCTTTCTTGGTCATCTTTGTTGGTCCAAAGCTACTGGTGTGCAAATCTCTTCAAGGTGTCCTAAGAAACAGTTGGTTTCTGAGGTGACTCAGGCTCAAGAGACCCAGGTGCCACATCCTGAAGATGTATAGCCTGGAGAGCTGCCAAGAGGGCCTGCCGAGTATGAGTGCTGGGGACCACATCTGTCTTGGAAGTCATTTGGGATTTGACAGTATCCTGACTGAGCCACCTGGGGATGGGGTTCTCAGGACCCAGTCAGGGAGCAGCTCTGACGTGAAGCCCCAGGAATAGTTAAGATTCCCCGCTTGACTCTTGGATGCACAGGAATTATCCAGGCCCACCTGGGGTCCTGACCTTGCCCTCCAAACACTGACCTGCTCTGTGTTAGTTTTTGCCTCGGCTCTGTTCAGTTATCATTAAGTCTCCTGTTCAGCTTAGTATGTATTGGCTCAGTTGTATTGTTTTTCTCATTTCAGAAATTCCGGGTAGATATGCCTGGCTCAGGCAGTGCCTTCATCCCCACCATCAATGCCATCACGACCAGCCAGGACTTGCAGTGGATGGTGCAGCCCACAGTGATCACCTCTATGTCCAACCCATACCCTCGCTCGCATCCCTACAGCCCGCTACCAGGCCTGGCCTCTGTCCCTGGGCACATGGCCCTTCCAAGACCTGGCGTGATCAAGACCATTGGTACCACCGTGGGACGCAGGAGGAGAGATGAGCAGGTACAGCTCAGACCATTGGGAAGGAGCCATGTCAGTGGCCATCAGAGCCCCAGAAACACAAAATGTTTTTCTGCAGACTGGTAGGGAGGGGGGATGTTAGGGTTAATGGTACGTAGGGTTAATGTTCTGAGAGCAGGGAAGACAAGGGAGCCAGGGGCTGAAGAGCACGTCATCCCCATCACTGGAGGCAGAGCTGGGGAACCGAGAGTCAGGCTGGCTCTGTCATCTCGCTTGTGTCCCTTAGAATCTCTGAGTCTCACTGGGCATGGTGGCTCACACCTGTAATCCCAGCTCTTAGGGAGGCAGAGGTGGGAGGATAGTTTGAGCCTAGGAGTTCCAGACCTGCCTGGGCAATAGAGCAAGACCCCATTCTCCACAAAAAAGAAAAAAAGAAAGAAGAATCTCTGAGTCTCAGTTTCTCAGCCACAAAACGGGGACCACAGTTCCTGCCAGCCAGGACTTGGCTACCGATGGGAAGGACTATTACCACCTGCCCACAGCAGGATCCTTCTCTGATCCTTGGCAGAAGGGCCATGGGACAAGCAGCCAATGAACCCTGGCTGTGAGCTTTTTAGAAAGAGCCCTTAGCTGGTCTAGTGCAGACCTCCGGGCGCAGGCTCTGGGCCGGCACTGCCCACATGACTTCCCATCCTCCTCAGTGTTCCACCTCAGGGCAGGAGCACATTCCAAGGCCTGGAATGCGCGTTCCAGCCATGCGATAACTCTGGCCTTAGGAGTCTGTTCAGCAGCGGGAGCTGACGGGAGGATGAGGCAGGGGAGAGCATGAGGCAGGGGAGGCAAGACATCAGCCCTTTTCTCCTCAAGGGGATCAGCTTTGAGAAGGAATTAACCTGGCTGGGGAGGGAAGCCAGAAAATGGGGGCTGGCGCTCTGCTATTTAGGCAGCACCTACCTGGTACTCAAGAGGCTCATTGCCTGGATCTACAGTGAGGCAGGGCAGTGCCAGGTCCCCTGGGCCTGGAAAGGGAAATCAGAATCATGCATAATTCCAGAAAGAATGGAATAAAGCTTTCAGAGAGCCCCATCTGTCCCCCATCTCAGATGATATAAGCAAGGGCCAGACATACCTGCCTGTGGTCACTTCCAGTGAGTGGGGAAGTATGGGCTGGATCCCAGTTTGCTGGACCTCCTGTGCAGTGTTCTTTCTCTAAGGCTATGCCACCCCGAGCCCAGGGAAGGGAAAATACTTTAGCAGTGGAATCCCTTTTTCAAATGGAATGTTATCCTGGAAAACTATTCCAGTGACAGCATCAGAACACTTGCTGTCCATCTTCACTCTGTGATCCCAGGGCTCCAGTGTCACATGGTTCCCTGTGGATCATGGTAGATCCAGACCCCAGGATACGTGGAATTACAGAGATCACCACTCCAGGAGCTGTAGGCTTTCTCAGGAGCTCTGCTCCTCTGAGGACAGAGCTGGGTCTTGCATCCACTCCTTGTTGGTTTGTTCTGTTAACGGCAGAACCGCAGTGCAGAGCCACTTGGGGAGGCGTGTCTGCTACACTGTAACAGATTCAGTTGCATGTTTTGCTTCTGCTTCTGGAGCAAGTGGCCAGTATCCTCCTCACAGTTGCTTTCCATAAGTGCAGTTGTAAATAATGCAGTAGCCATGCTTATAATGTCCTTCCTAAATATGCTTCCTTCAGGGAGTCCAAGGTGCAAAGCCTTACAGTCACCAATGAGCTGGTCTCTCCCTGGATATAAGTGATCCTGAGTGAGAGCCAGGCTTGGCAGGGACTTTTTGAGGCTAGCAGGACCACAAAGCCTGAGGATGTGCTGAATGCTCGCCATTCTTTTTTTTTTTTTTTTGAGACAGAGTTTCGTTCTTGTTACCCAGGCCGGAGTGCAATGGCGCAATCTCGGCTCACCACAACCTCCGCCTCCTTGGGTTCAAGCAATTCTCCTGCCTCAGCCTCCCGAGTAGCTGGGACTACAGATGTGCACCACCATGCCCAGCTATTTTTTTTTTTGTGTATTTTTAGTAGAGATGGGGTTTCACCTTATTGACCAGGATGGTCTCGATCTCTTGACCTCGTGATCCACCCACCTCGGCCTCCCAAAGTGCTGGGATTATAGTCATAAGCCACAGCACCTGGCCTTTTTTTTGGAGACAAAGTTCTCTGTCTCCCAGGCTGGAGTGCAGTGGCGCAGTCTTGGCTCACTGCAGCCTCCACCACCCAGGTTCAAGCAATTCTCCTGCCTCAGCCTCCTGAGTAGCTGGAATTACAGGCATGCACCATCATGCCTGGCTAATTTTTTTGTACTTTTGACGGGGTTTCGCCATGTTGGCCAGGTTGGTTCTCGAACTCCTGACCTCTGGCGATCAGCCCTCCTGGTCCTCCCAAAGTGCTGGAATTACAGGCGTGAGCCACCGTGCCTAGCCGTGTTCCCCATTCTCTTCTGGGCCTGCCTTACACCAAATTTAGAAATTTATATTCAGCAGGGACTTTGGAGACCATCTTTTCTCATTTCCCCTTTATACCCGTTTTATAGATAAGGAAACTGAGACCCAGAAAGGCGAAGGGCTCCATTAGAGTCACACAGTGAGTTAGTGGCAGAGCCAGCACTGGAACCCACTTCTCCTGACCTTCAGCCCCGTGGTTTTCCCACCACACCACCTAGGCGTGCCTCATACACTCTGTCTGGAGAATTTCCTTCCTTTTTTGAGAGGCAGGGAGAGAACAAGGAGCATTTTATCCCACATCAATTGGGAATTCACACAATCACCCGGCAGCTTTGAGGCAGCCGGGGCAGTAGCAGCCTCGAACCTCGGCTGTTTGGGTTCCCGGCCCTCAGGGCTTTGCTCTGAAGCTTACTCCAGCCATCCCCAACCTCCCCAAGCTGCTCTGCTAGGGAGGAGCCTGTCCCCAGAGCCGGCCTGGTGCCTCATAGGCCTCATCTGGAGCCCGCCTGGGAGGCTCCCTCTGTGCCCCGTGGCAGCGACGCTGAGCAGGTGGGGAGGAGAGGGGTGTGTGGCTTGTGGGTGGATACGTGGTGGTGCTGACACACTCAAGCTGGAACCATGTTGATCTCACTGGCCCTGATCACTTCCTATGTCGACAGCTCCCACGACTTGCCCCACACCTCACCAGTCAGGGGAGAGACTTCTAGGTCAATCAGGAGGCCAAAAGTTGTCCAGAAGCAGCCAGGCGGGGAGGAAGGCTTGGAGTGGGGTCAAGGCCAGCCTTCTTCTTTTCTGCCTCTCATTAGCGAGAGATCTGGGGGGCTTCCTGAGCCTTACAGGGAGCCCTGGTGGCCCTTTCAGTGGTGAGCCCTAAACCCAGGCCTGCAGCAGTGCCATAAGGTTTTCTTGGCAACTCTGCCAGGCTCAAGTCAAGACAGGTTTAGGAGCAGCAAGTATCCAGGGCCTTGGCCAAGTGGCCTCATGACCTCAGCCAGGCCATGGCCTCCCCTCTGTGTGAAAGGCATGGGATTGCCCTTGCTGATGCTGATTGTCCTCTCTTGGCCGTTCAGAACATCACAGCAACAGACCGCCAGGGTTAGAGGGAGCATCGTGGGACTCTGACTTGGTTTCAACCAGAACAGTGGCTCTTTCCTTCCCGGGGTGACCCAAAGTCTAGGCAGTATCCCCTCCATGGGACAACTTCTTCCTGCTCCTCCAAAAGCAGCTTTGACTTTGCCCCCAGGTGTCCCATGAGAGCTGACTCAAGTCTTATTCTCCTTGAGATCTAAGCCCCCAGAATAGCACCAGGCACTTAGTAAGTGTGCAGCCTGAAGCACACCTTGATACCTTAGTAGGTATCAATGTCTGATAACTGAATGGGTGGTCTTTCCCTTGGCATTGCTTTCTGCTTTAGCCCCCAGCTGGCTTCTTTTGTCACCTCTGCCTGGGAGAGGCATTGGGGTCACAGGTCTGCAAGGCTCTGTGTAACCAGAGCATTGGTCCTGCTCACTAGAGCCGAGTTCACGCCCTATGGCATGAGAGACAAGTTCCTAACTATCTTATTGGAAGAATGTAGACCCTAAGCTCTTTGCAGGGGAGTCTTCCTTTGTTTGGTTCGCAGATAAATCCTAAGCCTCTAGAACTGTATCTTGCACATGGAAGCAGGTGCTCACTTGTTGAGTGGACGGGTATGGTGGGCAGCAGGATTATACCTGCTGGGGGCTCCTCTTCCTTTTTCATGTCCTGTCCAACCTAGCACTGCACCAGGCATATAGGGGAGTACTTGGGGTTGAACTGTGAGCAGCTGGCACCCTGGGATTGGCAGAGGAAATCGGGAGTGGAGTAGCACTCTTGGCCCTCCCAACAGCAATATAACATTCCCCCCTGGGTGGTTCTTACCTGTGTGGGGACTCCAGGCCCAGCTACTTAACCAAATAGGGATAATGAGGCTTGCAGAGCAGGCAAAGTGATGGGAGGAGTAATTAGCCAGGGTTTGGAAGAAGCTGCTTAAGTGGGTGGGGCCACGCCTGGCTGGCAGGAGCTGGAGGGGACTCTTGGAGAAGCATCCCCAGCTCCTTCTCTCTGGCCTGGGCACTGAATCAGGGCTGATGTGACAGGTGCTGCCATCATGCCAGGGCCAGCGAATCCCTGACCCATTGCTGTCCTGCTTAAACATGGACTTTAAACATGGACATCACCTTCTGGGGCAGATTCAGCTCAAAGAGCCCTCCCATGCAGCCAGACATCAGTGAGCCGCATGTTCTGGGGGCCTCTGAGTCCAGCCATGCTTCTCTTACCCTTCTTCCTCCTCTCCCCATTTCCAGAAGGGCTTCTTGCCTTACTTTAAATACAGTTTTTTTTTTAAAATGCTCTGAACCATTGGCCCTGTTCTAATCATGATGCTCTGAACCATTGGCCCTGTTCTAATCATGATCGTTGGGTTTGGCCTCTAGCTGTCTCCTGAAGAGGAGGAGAAGCGTCGCATCCGGAGGGAGAGGAACAAGCTGGCTGCAGCCAAGTGCCGGAACCGACGCCGGGAGCTGACGGAGAAGCTGCAGGCGGTGAGGAACACCTCTGGGTGGGCCGGAGTGAGAGCCCCAGGGGTCCTGATCCTCTCTCCTGCAGCTGTCTGCTTACCCACAAGCACCCTACAGATGAGTCAGTGGAGACAGAGCTTTCCTTTCTTTGGACACATGGGTCAGCATTGTGCCAGTTGAAAAAAAAGAGGGAGGAAGGCAGATGGCCTCTAGCACCAGCCAGGACCCAGAGGGAAGAAATGAACAACCTTCTGGGGGGAGTCTAGCCACTTTTTTTACCCAGTGCCTGAATGCTCTCTGCTCATGGACCTGTGAGGGCTCCTGGGTGAGGGTGGCAGAGGGTTTCAGTATCACAGGTCCCTGCGAGCCAGAGCAGATCCAGACCTGCCCCTCCGGGGCTGCTTCCCAAGGTTCCAGCTACTCCCATGCCTGCTGCTGTCAGGAGTGGCCTAGCCTGGCCTAAGCACTCTGGTTGGGCCGGGGGAGGTCTCGATGGAGATGGGTCACGTGGCAGCCGAGTTGTATTTTCTTGGGGTTTTCTCATTTCCTTTATGGGCAGGCGGGTTCCCCGCCTCTATCATGAACTCAGAGCCATGGCGGCCATGGCACTGCATGCTGCCCTTGTGAGTCACTCTCCCATGCTGCCTAATTGCCCAGGCCTGGGGGCCCACAGCCCTGCCCTTCCCTGTCTTAGGCTTGACCTGACCAACGTCACGTAACTCCTTTCAGAGCCTAGCCCTCCGGGAAGGGCTGTGTGCTGTGTGGAGGGCCCGAGCCAGGGTTGACTCTCCTGGGTGGAATGCTTTCAGAGTGTGGAGATGAGAGACTCTACCGGTGGTCCTCACCGTGACCGCCCAGGATGGGGCTTTGAAAACATCCCCTTCCCCTCACGTTTTTTTTTAATTATAATTTTTTTGAGATGGAGTTTCGTTCTTGTCACCCAGGCTGGGGTGCAGTGGCATGATCTCAGCTCACTGCAACCTCTGCCTCCTGGGTTCAACTGATTCTCCTGCCTCAGTCTCCCAACTAGCTGGGATTACAGGTGCCTACCACCCTGCCTGGCTAATTTTTGTATTTTTAGTAGAGACAGGGTTTCGCCTATTGGCCAGACTGGTCTCGAACTCCTGACCTCAGATCGTCTGCCCGACCTCAGGTGATCCACCCACCTTGTCCTCCCAAAGTGCTGGGATCACAGGTGTGAGCCACTATGCCCAGCCCATCCCCTCACTTTAGTTAAATGTTCCCAGGCACCACCTACCGGCTTAGGCTTCTCTTTCTGTACTGCAACCCTCACGCTGGGGTGTTGAATGAATTGAATTGTGTGAATTCTGTGATGCCTGTAGTAATGTCCCTCGGAGGTGTGAGAGCCGGGGAGGAATTCTTTATTCCCAGGCGAGGCAGATCCACAGTCCACTTCCTCAGTCAGCCCTCCCACCACTACCCTTTCTCTGGTTGGCACTTCAAGGAGCTGTGCCCCACATGGCGCTCCTTACCACCTGCCTGAGAATAGTCCTGCCACCCCCCCGCAGGCCCCTCTCCTTTCTTCCTCTCCTCCTAGAAGCCTCACACCCTACTCCCCTGCCTCCCCCGCCCTCTGGCCCAGCCACCCAGGCCCCTGAGCCACATCCTCCACAGGAAGCCTCTCATAAGCTCATGACGTTCATCAGACCCTTGAGACAGATGGAAACTTTTTTTCACTCCGGAATATGCTGTACTCTGCTTAACGAAGCCCTTGCCGGTATCTCCTCGTCCATGTTAGGGAAAACAGGGGGAGACTGCTGACACGCACCCTGTCCCCTCCCACAGAGGCCCCTCCACGTGCATTTGCTCGCTTCTGCTTCTCTGGCTAGAGATGAAAGAAGTGGGGTGAGGTCCTCGTGGGGTGACCCTGGCGTCCTCACAGGCCCTCTCAGGCTGTTACGTTACTTCTGTGTCAAGCATGGTGGCTGAACTGAATGTTCTCTGAGGGTTCTGGGAGTCCTGAAATATGTACTTAAGAAAGTAGAGCAAAAGACTGGGGGTGGTGGCTCACGTCTGTAATCCCAGCACTTGGGGAGGCTGAGGTGGGTGGCTCACCTGAGGTCAGGAGTTCAAGATCAGCCTGGCCAATGTGGTGAAGCCCTGTCTCTACTAAAAATACAAAATTAGTCAGGTGTAGTGGTGGGCGCCTGTAGTCCCAGCTACTATGAAGGCGGAGACAGGAGAATAGCTTGAACCCAGGAGGCTGCAGTGAGCAAGATCATGCCACTGCACTCCATCCTGGGCAAGACAGAGTAAGACTCTGTCTCAAAAAACGGGGGGGGGGGGGGGGAAGAAAGAAATTGATTGTAGCCAAAAAAGGGAGGAGAGGCTGTGATGATCTCACAGGGATTTGCTGAGCACTTATTAGAAGCCAGGCACTGTTCTAGGCACTGGGGATACAGGAGTGCACGTGACACAGTCTCCACTCCCTTGTAGCCTTGGGCTTAGCGTGGATCCATCCATAGCTGAGCCGGCGTGGGGTTGGGAGGAAGAGAAGGCGAGGGCTGCACAGAGCCGCGTTCCGTGCCCCTTCTCCATGCAGATCTCTGCAGTACTCACCCCTCAGGTACCAGGGGGCAGTCCTGGCCCCAAGGCTGTAGAACATAGTAGTAGCATATAGATTCTGGAGTCAGATACAATGGAAATCCAATCTGGGCTACCCCACCTGCTAGCTCTGTGACTTTGGAAAATTAACACAACCCCTCTGAACCTCATTTTCCTCCTCTGCAAAATGGGGTGATGGTAACGTCTTTCTCCAAAAACTGCGGGAAGATTGAATTAGGTCACCTATGAAATGCTTAACCCAGTGCCTCGCACACAGTAGGTGCTGCGCTATGGCAGCTGCAGTTGTTATCGCGCCCCCGCTCGAAGCTAACTCTCCTTCTTTGGAAATGAAAGGAATCTTGAGCCTCCAGGTGACTCAGACCAGTGGGGTCTGTGGTTAGGTGTGTGAGCCTGTGCTCTCACAGTGTCTGAGGACATTACTGGTATTCTCTTGCCTGCCTAGATTGGAACTGCCCCCCAGCAGGGTCCCTGGCACGTTGCTGTCCCTCACATCTCTCTCTTTCCCTGGCAGGAGACAGAAGAGCTGGAGGAGGAGAAGTCGGGCCTGCAGAAGGAGATCGCTGAGCTGCAGAAGGAGAAGGAAAAGCTGGAGTTCATGTTGGTGGCTCACGGCCCCGTGTGCAAGATCAGCCCCGAGGAGCGCCGATCGCCCCCAGCCCCCGGGCTGCCACCCATGCGCAGTGGGGGTGGTGTGGTGGGCGCTGTGGTGGTGAAGCAGGAGCCCCTGGAAGAGGACAGCCCCTCATCCTCATCGGCGGGGCTGGACAAGGCCCAGCGCTCTGTCATCAAGCCCATCAGCATTGCTGGGGGCTTCTACGGTGAAGAGCCCCTGCACACCCCCATCGTGGTGACCTCCACGCCTGCTGTCACTCCAGGCACCTCAAACCTCGTCTTCACTTACCCTAGCGTCCTGGAGCAGGAGTCGCCCGCGTCGCCCTCCGAGTCCTGCTCCAAGGCTCACCGCAGAAGCAGTAGCAGTGGGGACCAGTCATCAGACTCCTTGAACTCCCCCACTCTGCTGGCTCTGTAACCCAGCGCACCTTCCTCCCCAGCTTGGGAGGGGGTCCTCCTCGCTCCTCCTTCCCAGGGACCAGCACCTTCAAGCGCTCCAGGGCCGTGAGGGCAAGAGGGGGACCTGCCAGGGAGCTTCCTGGCTCTGGGGGATCCAGGTGGGACTTGGCAGTGAGTATTGGAAGACTTGGGTTGATCTCTTGGAAGCCATGGGACCTCCTCCCTCATTCATCTTGCAAGCAAATCCTGTTTCTTGAAAAGCCTTGGAGAACTCGGTTTGGCGGACTTGGACATCTCTCTGGCTTCTGAAGAGCCTGAAGCTGGCCTGGACCATTCCTGTCCCTTTGTTACCATACTGTCTCTGGAGTGATGGTGTCCTTCCCTGCCCCACCACGCATGCTCAGTGCCTTTTGGTTTCACCTTCCCTCGACTTGCCCCTTCCCTCCCCAGTGTCAGTTTCAGTCCCTCTTGGTTTTTATCAAATTTGCCATGACATTTCATCTGGGTGGTCTGAATATTAAAGCTCTTCATTTCTGGAGACGGGGCAGCAGGTGACTCTTCTGCTGGGGCTGACTTGTCCAGAAGGGGACAAAGTGCAATACAGAACCTTCCCTACCCTGGTGCTTCCCAGTGCACCATCTCCAGAACCCCAGCAGGGCTTCCTGAGCTCTCAAGGAGATGCTGCCATCACGGGGAGGCTCAGAGGACCCTTCCTGCCCACCTTCGGAGACGGCTTCTGGAGGAGCGGCTTGGCCAGAAGACAGGGTGTGAGTGAGACAGTGGGGTACAGGTTGGGTTTGCCAAATGCCTAATTACCAGGCCAGGAATAGTGCCAACAAAGACACACAGGTGTCCTAGCCAGCTTCCCTTCACCTGGTGTCTTGAGTAGGGCGTCTCCTGTAATTACTGCCTTGCCATTCTGCCCCGGACCCTTCTCTCCAGACCAGGGAGGCACCCTTCCCTAGGAGCTGTACATTATACTCCAAGTCCCTGCCGGCTTCTGCCTCTCTCCCACCTTGGCTCTCAGGGTGACGCCACCCACAAAGATTTAATGAGCGTGGGCCTGGACCTTCCCCAGATTGCTGCCAGGCAGCCCCTCCCCAAGCCTCAAAGGAGCATTTGCCATGGATGGAGAAGCAGGGGAGGGAGGCAGGAGGCTGTCACTGGAGTGGCATCTGCAGTGGCATCTGCAGCAGCCGCTGCCCCAGCACCCGCTCAGCTCAGCCTGTCCTGGCTGCTCGCCTCCCCGCAGGCCACCAGGCCTGTCCTGCCCTCTGTGGTCATCTGCCACCTGCTGGCTCAAGTGCTTTCTCTTTTACACTCCCCTGCCCCCATCCCAGTGTGCTCTTCTGGCCCAGGCAGCGAGCAGGCTGTGAGCAGCTGTGCCGAGCTGTCGCTGTCGCTGTTGCTGTGGCTCATGTGCTGTTCCTGGTTGTCTGTGGAATCTTTCCGGCTGCTGGAATTGGAGATAGGATGCTTTGCTTCTGACTGCGGGAGAGCTGTCCCCTTTCACAGGGTTGGGGAAGGGTCCCCCTGACCTCCAGCAGGAGCACAGCTCAGTGGAGTCCCTGCCACCCAGCCCTTGGAGCCTTTTCTCCCCAGAGTATGGCTCCTGCCGAGTTTCTGGTCCAGCAGGGCCTTGACAGGAGTCGGGGGAGTAGCTCCTGGCCAGAGCTGGCCTCTGCGGAGCTTGTGCTCTGTGGAGACTCCGCTGCTGGGGATTCAGCTCTAGGGATCACGGTATCCTCGTTTGAAAGGTAGACTAATTAAGTTCCTCTGTGGAGAAAGCAGTGACACGTTCACACAGCTGTTCCCTCCCACTTGGAGTCCACGCATGCTGGTCATTATTTCATGAATATTACCCGCTTCCATGCAGTAGACACACGGAGCGGAACATCTGTATGCTTAAAGTACATGGCCCAGTAGGACTGGAAGTAACATGTACAAGTGATGCAGAAAGCAGAGTTTCAAAGAAAAAGGATTTTGTTCAGATACTTTAAAAATGTTACTCCTGTATCCCTTGGCTGTGATGCTCCCCCCTCCAGGTTTCCCAGGGGCTCTGGGAGGGACCCTTCTAAGAAGCTTGGGCAGTTGGGTTTCTGGCTTCAGATTAATCGAAGCAGCAGAATGAGCCAGGTGTAATCATCTCAAGTGGCATTTGTAGCCAAGTGGGAGCTATTTTCTTTTTTTGGCATATAGGTATTTCTTAAATGAAGCTGCTTTCTTGTCTTTTATTTCTAAAAGCCCCCTACTCCCCACTTTTCGCAGCAGAGATCCCAGTGCAGGTCGCAGCCTGATTTGTGGCCAGGCTGGACAAATTCCTGAGACTCAGCTTGGCTTCAGTTCAGATTTCAAGCTGTGTTGGTGTCGGGACCAGCAGAAGGCAAAGCACCAGCCAACCCGCAGGACTGTAAGGGGCCTCTGAGCTACCTTCCCTCTGAAGACCCCCAGGCTTTGTGGTAGGAGGTTGTTTGGCTTCCCCAAAGCCAGAGGTGATTTGATTTGGGAAAACTGAATATTCACATCTAAGTCAGCATATCCTGAGTTTACTTCCTTATGGCTTGCCCTCTCAGTTCTCTCTCTTATACACACACACACCGTTGCTTCAGAATCACCAGTCACCTCCGTGGCTCCAGCTGTGGAACAGCTGCAGTGGGGCTGTCTTTGTGCTTGGATTAGGAACTTCTGTGTTTCCCATGGCCCCACTCTACAGGCAGCTGATGTGGACTCCGGTTGAGCTGCAGGCAGATCTGGGAGGGCACATGGCAGGCACTCTGATCAGCTCGTGTAAAACACACAGTCCTCTTGACCTCCTGGCCAGTCTTTCTGGCAATAGTCGTCTCCATGGCCAGGTGAATGTGGAAGCTGCTGACACAGGAAGGAGAGGAGATCCCAGCTGAGACTTAGGAAACGGCTGGAGCCGGCTGCAAGCAGATAATTCACTGGGGAGGTTTTCAGAAAGAGTCAAACATCATTCTGCCTGTGTTGGGGGCCAGGTGTGTCGCATAAGCATCTCAAAGTCAAGAGCCACCTGGGGCTGCTCCTTCTCTTTCTCAGGCTTTGGGGAAAGGAGTCTCCCTCTGCTCTAGCTTGATTCCAAGTGTGAGGGTGGTTGAACTCTCTGAGGCACTGGGACTTCTTTTTCTCTCTTTTTCCTTAACGGACCAACAGTGCAAATGCAATCTCACCATTTAACTTTCAGGTTGATTTCCTTCCCTGATCAGACATCTTTGTGCCCACTTTAGGAAGGAAAATAATATACTTACTATGTGCCAGGCACTGTTAGGAGCTTTTATATATATCCTCTTTAGGATGAGACTAAGGGATGAGGACATCTCTTTATAAAAGGCCCCTAAGTAATGGTTAAACAGCAACGCTCGGAGGTGAGATCTGCCTTCAAAGATGCAAGGTAAGATTGCCTTCAGCCTCATGTTTGTTCTCAAGGACTTACCCCTGCAACATTCTCCCACCTCCATACTTCTCCTACCCTACCATGTGCTCCTGTGCACTCCTCTGACGGTCCAAGGGGTAACCCGAGTCCTTAGAGAATTTGGGGACCAGTAGGATATGTGGTGTGTAGAGCTTTCTTTTAAAAACTTAAGGGGTCTTTGCTACCTTCTGCTTGCTGAGTTGTTTTGGCATTCATCTTAAAAGCCAGCATCTCACTATTTACTGACAGGTTGGGCTGTGCGTGTGTGCGCATGTGTGTGTACATTTCCAGGCGTGCCCATGTCCTGTAGCTTTTTAAAAGGAAACCCAGTCATCCCACTACGAATCTGGCATCTTCTTATGCTTCTAGTGTTTTGACCATACATCAACCAAGGGGTTTAATTTATCCAGTGCTTGATGACATGTTCAGGAGGGCTGGATCGAATTTTGAGAGGGTTATGGGAAAGGGAGGGGGAGAAGAAATGGACATTTATTTTATTATTTATTTTAAATGTTTACATCTTCTTTATGTTGTATCAAGCCTGAATAGAAACTGATAGCATTAAAATACTCCATTCCTCTCTTCTCGCTTCCTTTTTTAAAAAAAAATTAGGATAATGTATTTTTGTTTCTAAAGTGATTTGTGACTTGTGCTGTGTAAACTGTGTAAAAAGGTTCTATTTTTAAATGTGGGTTGTCATTCCTCTGGGGACAGTGGTCGCCAAGACATGTATATTGTAAGAGAACACAGTGGAAGATCCTGTCCTGATCCTCAAAAATTACTTCTCTGTATGATTAAAAGTTTATTCCATTTATTTTAGTTTGTGTTTACTTGATTTCCAGGAAGAAAACATTTGATTTTGTATAAAGAGTAGGGTATCAGGGTGTCTTTTCTGCCGTGGGAGATGTGTATATATATATAGCATTTTGGTGTATAATAGAAAATAAGCTTTTCGCATCTGTATTTGAGATACGTCAATGGCGTGGAGTGAAGTCAGCTGTAAGACCCTGGAGAGAAACAAGCTGTACATGGTTCATGTAGCTCTATGGGGAATCTAATTACCGTTCTGGGCACCTTTTTCTTTTTTAAAGCAATGGTGACATGGTCCCATTGGAGTCTCCTAAACAGACCTTCCAGGCAGAACAGCAAGCTTGAAATCTTTGTGTCGTTTTGAAAATTGAGGAGTAGCTCTGTTCGGAAGCCTTTCTGGTGGCGTGCTGTTGCTGTTGTTACTTTGTTGTTTTACTGTATGTAATATGAGCCTACAGTATTTGCACTAAAGAAAGCTTGTTAGAAAAAGCTTGCTGCTATGGAAGAAAGAACATATTAAAACTTCTTTCCTTTGCGATCTTTTCGGGGGTGGGGGGTTGGCTTTTCCACTTTCAGTTGAGTAGCATTTTGTAGAATAAAATGAATTAAGATTGAAGAGCCTCTGATGGTTGGTTTATTCTGTCTTCCCATCTCTCCTTTTTCTTCTGTTCCTCTCTACCTTTGGCCCTCATGAGTAAAGTTGGTTTTACTCCTGGTGGGGGTGGCAGGGGGTGCTGGGAGAGCTGGGAACTTCTTTCTGCTTGCTTAGAATCTCTTTCTGCAAAACTGGGCTTCTGGGAGGACGTCAGGGCATCTCTCCCTCCCCCTTTCACTTTTCTTTTTCCTTTTGACCCCCTCCCAATCCCTCCCAATCCTGTTTCCTTCTCAGGACCTAATTCTCAGCCAGCTGCCAACTCTTGCCAAGCTATGAGCCAATAAAAGTATAAGGTACTATCCCTTCCTTGGGGTATTTTGTTTGAACAGGTTGACTCTGGAAACCTGGATATCTTCAAAGAACCAATTAAGTGTATGGCTAAGGGTGTCAGGGTGGTCAGATGAAATCATGTGCAGGAAAGGGCTCAGAAAACCATGTAAATATGTTGGATGATCACATCTCCAGACTTCTTTTGAAAAGTCACAGGTTGTTAGGTGTTGAGCACTTAAAAGTGTCAGCTCAGGCCCTGTTATCCTGTAGACCAGGAATCCCAGGGTGACCGGGGAACATCTGCTCTGGGGTGCTCTTTCCTTGTAGTGTGAATGATAGGGGTGAAACCCTGTCACGAGTTCAGGCCCATGGTGGCTGGCAGCTGGTTGAGACATAGCCCAAGAAATTATACCACCTGCTCCAACATGCTTTAATATTTTATTTTATTTTGAGATAAGTTTTCACTCTGTCAACCAGGGTGGCATGCAGTGGCACAACCATGGCTCACTGTAGCCTTAACCTCCCAGACTCAGGTGATCCTCCCACCTCAGCCCTTGAGTAAGTGGAACTATGGGCATGCGCCACCAGGCCTGGCTAATTTTTGTATATTTTGTAGAGTTGGGTTTCACCATGTTGCCCAGGTGGGTCTCAAACTCCTGGACTCAAGCAATCTTCTTGCCTCAGCCTCCAAAGTGCTGGGATTACAGGCGTGAACCACCGTGTCTGGTCTCCCACATGCTTTAGACAAGCTCAGTGTACAGGCCTCATTCTCTGGAGACACCAAGAGCACTGCACTGGGAGTAACAGGGACCCTAAATGCTAGGCCTGCCCCCACTACTCACTGGCTATTGAGGTTTGGAGAGAGTCGTTTAATCCCTCTGTCCCATAGTTTCCTGATCGGTAAAGGAACAGGGTCATGATAATATTCTAAGAGTACCCTAGGAGGAATAAAAATATGCTTTCCTTTTCCTTTTATTTATTAATTTTTTGAGATGGAGTCTTGCTCTGTCACCCAGTTTGGAGTGCAGTGGCATGATCTCAGCTTACTGCAACCTCAGCCTCTTGGGTTCAACTGATTCTCCTGCTTCAGCCTCCCGAGTAGCTGGGAGCCAAGATCGCACCATTGCACTCCAGCCTGGGCAACAAGAGTGAAACTCTGTCAAAAAAAAAACAAAACAAAAAAACGAAGAGGGCTGGATGGACTTATCCTAACAGTTCACAGCACACAGTACAGGTGTGCGCCACCACACCTGGCTAACTTTTCTAATTTTAGTAGACATGGGGTTTCACCATATTGGCCAGGCTTGTCTCGAACTCCTGACCTCAAGTGATCCACCCGCCTCTGCCACTCAAAGTGCTGAGATTACAGGCATGAACCTCCACACCTGGCCTCCTTTTCCTTTTACATGAGCCAGGGGCATTAGGGAACAGGGCCACTCAGAGTCATAGCATTGGGCCTTGTAATGACCTCTTCTGCCTGAGTGGACAAAGAAACCAGAGGAATCTGGAGGGTTTCAGTGCTACCTGTACTTTCTCGAGTAAGTGGTATGCCTCCTTGTGATTTAAATGCCGAGGAGGCAGATGCTCAGGAGGTCTACATCCAGCTTCTCTGGGCTTTAGGGATGAAGTTGTCAAGAGAGACGCATGTGCTCATGCTTTGATGCATGGCTTTCATGCCTAGGCCCTTCCATAACGTTCTTCATCTTCAAAATCCACTGTTTATTTAAATTCCCATCTCTTCACCCATATGGCAATCAGAGAGGTTGATGACTGACAGTAACTTATTAAATGGAGTCAGAAGCTTCTCTGCGCAGCTGTAAATACCTTCAAAGCATGCAGACAGTTTTTCAGTCTTTTACGGAGAGAAACAGTAAGGGGCAACCTCCCCTGGGTTCTCAACCTAAGACTAACTGTTGGGGGAATATTGCAGTCACCTGTCATTCTATGCTGCCTCAGCCCAAACCAGTTCAGTGAGCTGGGGTATGGTTAACTCCTGATGACATTTCCAGCAAATGCGCAGTTTCGAGGACGAAGCAGTCTGCTTCCTCAGGAAAGCTGTCTTGGTGAGGGAGCCCTGGGACAATCCCCTTTTGCGGGACCCAGAGTTCCCCAAGCGAACACAACTTTGTCTCCAGGCTTTTCTGTATTCATGAGACCCGCCACTATGTAAGGGCAAAGGAATTTCTCCTGGAGCTGATATTTTCCAACATGCTGAGCAACGAGACTGGTACATGAGGGCCTGTGGAAAGAGGTGAAGGGCTGAAGTTGGGGAAACAAGTAGCTGAAGTCACAGACCTTGTGACAGTGTCAATGGAGGCAAATTGATTATCGTGAAGCCACTGGGCTCTGGGCTCCAGTGCCATTTTGAAATGAAGGATGTGATGTTCCTTTTGGCTTTGTGTGTTTAAAGGGTGGGTGAGATACTTGTACATGGGTAGCTCAGCGCCTGCTGGCCACAGGGCCCTGCCAGGCCCCCACGCAGGTCTGATGGCCTTCTGGGCCACCTGTGCATCTGGTCTGGGAGGCTGTACTTGCACCTGATGAGACAACAAAAGGTTGTTTCCTGAGCCGCTGTGAACTGTTAGGATAAGTCCATCCAGCCCTCTTTGTTTTTTTTTTTGTTTGTTTGTTTGTTTGTTTGTTTTTTCGTGGGTAGAGGCCACAGTGAAATGCATCTGTAATCCATCCACAGTCTGTGAGTTGTTGTTCCTGGAAAGTTCCACTCACTTGAAGAAAACAAATAGAACCTTCTTCAGGCTCCACCTCTGGAACTGGGTAGTTCTTAATCAAACTAACCACCTTAACAAGTCCTTCTGTGAGCCCAAGGAGAAAACAAACCAAAACACAAATGCTTCGCAGCGGCCTGGACTGCAGTGGTGGCCAGCTGAGGACTCTGAGGACACTGCGAGGATCTGGCCCTGCAAAGACACAGGGGATCCCCTTCTTTCTCCAAAGGCAAAGCATAGGCTGCTGCGGGGTTCAGAACATAACCCTGCCTTGTCCCTCGGGACGTTCGGAAACTATTCAGTATTGTATAGGTGACATATCTTTGTATTGTGGTGGAATTTGTGTAGAAGAAAATTAACCATTTTAGAGGGAACAATTCAGTGGCATGTGTTACCTTCACAATGTTGAATATTACGACTAGTACCTCTCTCTAGTTGCAAAATATTTTCATCACCTGGAAAGAAAGCCCCAGCGAGGCAGTAACTCCCTAATCCTCCCTCCCTCATCCCTGGCAACCACCTGGCTTTCTGTCTCTGTGGATTCATATTTAGGTAGTATTTTTGAGAATCCCAGTGACTCTATTTTCTGAATGAAAAAAGCATCATGAAACATGAGCATGGAGAATAAACTAATAGAGATGAGTGCTACTGGTTCCCCTTATTTTTGTGCTTTGGAACCTTTTCATATGCCTTCACAACCATGGTTCGATTCAGTTACCCAAGAGAAAAGCATTGCCGGATGTGTTGGAAAATCTCAACTCCTTGAGAAATTCTTTCTCTTATTTATTTATTTAGGAGACAGAGTCTTGTTCTGTTGCCCAGGCTGGAGTGCAGTGGCATGATCTCCGCTCACTGCAACCTCTGCCTCCTGGGTTCATATGATTCTCCTGCCTCAGCCTCCCGAGTAGCCGGGACTACAGACATGTGCCACCATGCCCAGCTAATGTATTTTTAGTGAAGACAGGGTTTCACCATGTTGGCCAGGCTGGTCTCGAACTCCTGACCTCATGTGATCCTTCTGCCTTCACCTCCTAAAGTTACTGGGATTGTAGGCATGAGCCACTGCCTCCAGCCAGAAATTCCTTTTTACTTACACAGCAGTGTGTCTGGTCCACTGGCAAATACAGTTACTACCTTGATCCAGTGCAAATGGCATGCATTTGTTTCTTTGATAAAGATGGAATAAATCTGAAAAGACAATCACTGATGAAAACAGACATCTTTTTTTGTGTTGTAAACATAGGAGAACTACATTTTTAAAAGGGAGTGTGCAGTTGGAGACTGTCACCGTTACGTTCTGACAGGAATGAGGGAGACAATAGTCATTCAAAAATATTTTCGTGTTCCTACCTAGTGCCTGGCACTGCCAAAGGCACTCTTGGACACACAGTTCTAAAAGAGTATTGATACCAGTGTTAGAAGTGAGGTGTCTCTTTATTTTACAGTCAAATGTTTTCATTAGAAATAGCAATGAACTACAAACTAGAAGCTGCCCTCAAGAAGTTTCCAATCTGGTTGGAGTGGAAGGAGAAGGAGCACAGACATTTTGGCCTGTGGCAGTTGGGGGGATTTCAGAGAAGATTCTGGAGTAGAGGACCCTAAATTAGAGCCTGGAAGGGGAAGAGGGATGACTATGGGTAAGATAGAGTGGAGCCGGGCACAGTGGCTCAAGCCTGTAATCGCGGCACTTCAGGAGGCCCAAGGCAGGTGGATCACTTGAGGCCAGGAGTTCGAGACCCACCTGGGTAACACGACAAGACCACATCTCTACAAAAACTTTAAAAATTGCCTGGACGTGGTTGCACACACTTGTGGTCCCAGCTACTCAGGAGGCTGAGGTGGGAGGATTGCTTGAGCCCAGGAGGTAGAGGCTGCAGTGCATTGTGATCGTGTCACTGCACTCCAGCTTGGACAACAAAGCAAGACCCTGCCTTAAAAGAAAAAAAAAAAAAAAAAAAAAAAGACGGATGGAGAGGAGAACAAGCGTGCCCGCCTGAGGGAACGTTCTGAGCAAAGACAAAGGGAGGAGAATATGGGTTCGTGTGTGAGGCTGTGCAGGGGACTGTGTCATCAGTCTATCAATGACTTTTATTGAGTGGCTATTTGTGCTAGGCACTGTTCTCAGCTCCAGGAAGACAGAGGGGACAAGGAAGCCCTAGGGCCCCCACCCCCACCCCCACCCCAGGCCATTGTCCTGGCCACCGGCCATTGTAGGATAAGTAATTACAAGCTCACGAGTGTCTCGGAGATGTATAAGGCATCATGAGGGCAGGTACCATGGGGACTTTCCCTAGTCTAGGAGATGGCTAGAAAGGGCTTTCCAGTATCAGTGGCATTTAAACGGACTCCAAAAGTAAGAAGACATGAGAGCTTTATTTCTAGGTACTGGGAGCTGCAAAAGGGGCAGCTGCATGGGGGGTGACACAGCCACAGCCATTCCAGAGAGGTTATTGCATCAGGTGTGCAGGACAGGTGGGCGGTCGCGGGTGGGGGGAGGCCCCGAGAGAGTCCACGCTCGCAGTGATGTCAGAAGGACGTTCCTGGGGAAGCCGAGTCCGAGAGGTCTGGTTCCAGGAACAGAGAAACTGGGAGGCAAGGTCCTGAGTTCGGTTTTAGGCATTTAACGCCAGGAGCTGGAGGATGCGCAGATTGGTGCCACCGTCACGCCATGTTTCCCCCCTGCCCTGGGCCTGAGCCGTCTGTGTTTTCCCAGCCAATGCTCTCTTGTTCCTCAGAGGGTCTCCCGAGACTGCCTCCCTCTTCTCAGGCGCCCCAGCTCCCTTACTTTCCACGGATGGCATCGCCTTCCACCTCTCAGGAAAGGGAGGGCATCAGAGGGCATCTCCTCAATCTCCCATTGCTGCCACCTGTCTCTCACCTTCCCTCCTTCTCCTGATTTGACAGGGAAGGGCCCCTCCTGTCCCCAAGCCCCTTCCTTCGCACAGCTCTGGGTTCCTCCATGCTCCTTCTTCTCAGGGACCCTCTTGCATCAGCTTCCTCCTCGTCTTATATTGCGATGGATGTCTGTCTCTTCAAGGGTGCTTTCCCGTCAGCATTAAATGTGATCAAGTGTCATCCATCTTAAACCTGACAAAAACCCTCCCTCCACCCCACTCACATTTCAGCTTCACAGCTGAGAGTCTCGGGAAGTTACCTTTACTTACTGCCTCTACTTCCTCACTCCCACTCTTCTCTCAGCCTCCTGAAGTCTGGCTTCCCTCCTCTGCCTGAGCCTCTGTACTTGCTGGTGATAAAATCCTACACAGCCATGTCTCAGCCCTTATCGCCTTTGATTACTGCCCAACATTTAGCACTGCTGACCACTTTTTCTGTGAAATGCCTTTTTTTTTAAAACTTTCCTCTCCCTGTCCTTGACTCTCATCTCTCCCTCAATCCCCATATCAAGGCAAATACCCCAAGTCCCGTCTGTTCCCATGTAAATGTTCTATCCCGCCCCCGCTGCCTCCCTCCTAGTATAAGCACCTCTCGTCTCTCATCTAGACAACCACAGTCATCTCCAGTCCCCCCTCTGCAGCCAAAACAAACTGATACGAGTGTTCACAGCCTGCTGTTTCCTGCTGCTGCCGCTGCAGGTTCTGGGTCCCTAAACCCAAAATGATTATTTAAGACTCCTGCTGAAAGCCTATTGGAGAGGAATATCAGTTAGGATTCCATTCAGCCGCCTGTGCCTGAAAACCCAAATAAACAGAACCTTGAGCATACAGGATTTTCTTCTCTTATCTAAAAGTCTGGAGCCAGAGATTGGGGGGAAAATTTCCTCTTTGGGACGAATCATTTTGTGCATTGTCTGTGTCTCTGGGCTCTTCCTTCTGGGAGGTTCTTTCTGGTTCACTAACCTCCATGGCCACCCTTGAAATGGGCATTGGGAATGGGCTCCCTGAGTATTCACAGCCTCCTTCTTGCTGCTGCAGGTTCTGGGGCCCTGGGGTTGTTTTAGAATTTAACTGTGAAGGTTACGACAGACCATAGTCACTGCTTTTTAAAAAGAATTTCATACATTTTTCTTAAAAGCTTGGCACGTTTTCAACTATTTGCTTCTAGTCAGTTTCTTAAGCAAAACCCACAGCTAAAGATCTAGTGTAGACATCGTTCTCACACCACATGGGAACCCAGGGTGGCTTGAGAAGGTTAAGTTCAAACCCTCTCTGTGCCTAACCACACCAAACCACCAAGTTTACTTGGATGTGAAGACCTCTGGATAGATATTCGAGGAAATCTCTTCCCAGGGTCCTAGAAGGGTCACTGTTCCCCTGTCTTCTAACGCACCTTCACCCTCTGGGGCTTCAAATGGAAGACAGAAGATTAGGACGCACCTCTGACATCCTGCCCCACCTGCTTTCTCTCTGGCCTCCTCCCTGCCATCCTTTGGACTAAACATCAGGGGTTTCTCTTCTATTCTTTTCTTTAGGTAAAGCCCATGGTGAATTCCGTCAGGGTTTCTTGATATCTTACAGAGGGGGCTAAAGACACCAGAACATCCTTTTTCTTTCAAAAAGAATGTCTTTCAAGACTATTGTCTGGCTGAAAAATCGTAGTTTGTATGTCAGAAGCTATTCGTTATCTTTCTCTGTGGTTTTTTTTTTTTTTTTTTTTTTTCCTTTGATAATGCTAGTCCCTTCCCCCAGGGAAGCAGATGTTTGAGTTGACCAGGAAGAAGGTCACATGCACAGAAATGTGAAAGAGAAATGCAATTAATCCTATTTTTCAAAATAGATCCTGTTTACATCATTAAGGGCTTTCTATTTTGCTTAGGGTAAGTCCAAAATGTGTAATAGAGTCGATCTGGTCCGAGCCCTTCTCATCTCTTCAGCCTCCTCCGATCAGTTTCCCCGCCTCACACTCTTGACAGCGACTGCCCTGGACTTTTCTCACTCCTTCAACACAGGCTGCTCAGGACCTTCCCAGGAGCCTTAGCGTTGGCCAACTCCTGCTCATTTCCCAAGTTCTGATTTCGAAGTCCCACCAGGTCTTGGGAAGGATTTCCCTGACTCACAGCATCCCTTAGAGCACCTTGCATCCTTGTGGTGAGTTCACTAATTTTTTCACATGATTATTTTTGATGAAACACCTCTGTTTTCCAGTAGACCACCAGTGGCAGGAGGGCAAGAACGATGTTCTGTCTGCTGGGAGCCTCCTTAGATCATCATCATTACTAGTCAGGATTACACAGTGTGTTTCTAAAATGCAAATCCACATAAAACCCTTCAGTGGTCACTCTTTTATTCTGGTTAAAGTGAAAGTCCTTGATGTCTTTTCAAGGCCCTGCATGACCTGGCCCCAACTTCTTCTGCCCTAACCCCATCTTCTTCAACCTTCATCTAGACCAAAACATCTCTCAGTGTAATGAACGTGCTGACTCTCTTGCCTACAATCTTCGGATAGGCTCTACCCATTTATTTATTTATTTATTTATTTATTTATTTATTTATTTTTTGGGTAGGGACAACTCCTATTCATTCTTCAGCTCTTTTTTTTTTTTTTTGAGACAAAGTCTCCCTCTGTCGCCTAGGCTAGAGTACAGTGGCGCGATCTCAGCTCGCCACAACCTCCACTTCCTGGGTTCAAGCGATTCTCCTGCCTCAGCCTCCCAAGTAGCTGGGACTACAGGTGCCTGCCATCATGCCTGGCTAATTGTTTGTGTTTTTAGTAGAGATGGGGTTTCACTGTGTTAGCCAGGATGGTCTTGATCTCCTGACTTTGTGATCTGCCTGCTTCAGCCTCCCAAAGTGCTGGAATTACAGGTGTGAGCCACTGCCCCTGACCTCTTCAGCTCTTGGCTGAGAGAGAGATTGCTTGCTTGACTGATTGACTTGTCCACTCATCCCCGTTCTAGCTGCCAGGAACCACCCTGAGTGCTGAGGAACAAGAGCAAGACAGACCCAGGCCCCCCTCCTCCTCCCTCACCTGCCTCACCTCCAGGCTGAAGACAGACCCAGGCCCTGCCTCCCCTTCCCTCACCCGCCTCACCTTGAGGCTGAATTAGTTGTGTCTCGGGCCCCCTGGCTCTCTGTAAAACTGCTAGCATTGCCTTATCACCGTTTTAATGACACTTAACCTGTCTCTCCCAGCTGCTAGCCTATGAGCTATTGGTTGAATGCATCTATGACTCCTCAAAGCACTTAAAAGGAATAGGAGGCTGGGTATGGTGGCTCACGCCTATAATCTCAGCACATTAGGAGGCAGAGACAGGAGGATCACTTGAGGCCCAGAATTCGAGACCAGCATGGGCAACATGGCGAAACTCTGTCTCTACAAAAAAAAAGTGTTAAAAATTAGCTGGCCTTAGTGGTGCATACCTGTAGTCCCAGCTACTCAGGAGGCTGAGGTGGGAATATCACTTGAGGCTGGGAGGTCGAGGCTGCTGTGAGCTATGGTCACGTCACTGCACTCTAGCCTGGGCAAGAGAATGAATCCCTGTTTCAAATAATATAAATACAAAACAGCAATAGGAAATGGCATAGAATGGAGGAGCTGAGCCACAGGTGCTGCTGGTGGGGGCACAGGGCGACGTGGACAAGGGACAGGGAAGGAGACAAAGGCCGAAGTGGTCCCTTCTCCTCCTCCTTCCTCAGAGAGTCGTGCAAAATAACTTGGACAGGATTTCTCCATGTTGGTCAGGCTGGTCTCAAACTCCTGGCCTTGTGTAATTCACCCACCTTGGCCTCTCAAAATGCTGAGATTACAGGTATGAGCCGCCATGTCCAGCCTAAAATGGTTAAGTTTTATGTTATGTGAATTTCACATCAAAAAGAGACAAAGAAAGAAAGCTTGGATCTGGAGAGAGGGGAGAATCACAGGGGCTTTTTCCTCTCCGAGGTCCTGATGATGTTCCAGTGACTCCTCAGTGACTCCTTCCAGTGACTCTGGGGCTGGCCAGGTCTGTTCCAGGTAAAAAGGGGGCCTTCCAGAGCCACCTGGGTCCTCTCTGGGCATGGGTAAGCTTGGACAACTGGACACTGGCCCCTGTGCATGCCAGGGCACTGCAAGAGCATCACGAGCTTCTCAGACACAGGACCTAGATGGATGGAGCCTTTCCTGCATGGAGCAGAGGGATGGATGCCTTGGAAAGCTTCTGCACCAAGAATGAGGCCTCAAAGCAAGGGTGAGGAAATGTGAGAGTGTTTGTAAGGGCATGGGACTGGCTCGTCTAGCTGAGGAGACAGTGTAGTCAAACAAAAACTACCCGAAGTACGGAACCAGAAGTGCTTCTCTACCAACTAATAGTTGTCACTTTCATCTCTGATTTTAAATAAAAGTCTCGGCCGGGTGCAGTGGCTCGCACCCGTCATCCCAGCATTTTGGCAGGACGAGGCCGCCAGATCGCTTGAGCTCAGGAGTTTGAGACCAGCCTAGGCGACATGGCGAAACCCCCATCTCTACAAAAAACACAAAAATTAGCAGGGCATGGTGGTGTGTGCCTGTAGTCTCAGCTACTTAGGGGATGGAGGCAGGAGGATCATTTGGGCCCAGGAGATTGAGGCTGCGATGAGCCATGTTTGCGCCATTGCACTCCAGTCTGAATGACAAAGCAAATCCTGTTCCCCAAAAATAAAATAAAGTTTTTTCATTGCCAGTGGGAATGCAAAACAGAACAAACACTTTGGAAGACAGTTTGGTGGTTTTTTTTCACAAAATTAAACATATCGTTATCAGACGATCCAGCAATTATGCTCCTGGGTATTTACCCAAGGGAATTAAAGATGTACATCCACACCAAACCTGCACACCAATTTTATAGCAGCTTTATTCACAATTGCCAAAACTTGGATGCCACAGGGATGACCTTCAGTAGATGCTGAGTAAATAAACTGGGGTATATCCAGAAAATGGAATACTATTCAGTGCTTAAAAAAAAAAATGAGCCTTCAAACCACAGAAAGACATGGAAAAAACTTAACTGCATGTTTGTATGAAAGAAGACAATCTGAAAAGTCTGTATACTGTACGATTCCAACGATATGACATTCTGGAAAAGGCAAAACTATGGAGACAGCAAAAAGATAAGTGGAGTTATCAGAGGTCTGAGGAGAGGGAGGGATGACTATACAGAAGATAGGATTTTTAGGACATTGAAACCATCTCATACTATAATGGTGCATCCATGTCACTATGCACTTGTCAAAACCCATAGAACGCACAACTCTAAGAGGGAATCCTAGTGTAAACTATGGAATCCAGGTGGTAACGATAAGTCAGTGCAGGTTCATTGATGGTAAGAAATGTGCCCCTGTGGTTGGAGCCTTTGACAGTGGGGGACTCTCTGCATGTATGTGGGCAGGGAGCATCTGCGATCACTCTGTACTTTGTGCTCAATTTAGCTGTGAACCTAAAACTGCTCTAAAAAAATAAAGGCTATGCTTAAAATTTGGTTTGAGACCAGCCTGGGCGATATAGTGGGACCCCACCTTTATAAAAAATAAAAAAGTGGCCAGGCATGGTGGTTCACCCGTGTAATCCTAGCACTTTGGGAGGCTGAGGCAGGTGGATTGCCTGAGCTCAAGTATTTGAGATGAGCCTGGTCCACATGGAGAAACCCCGTCTCTACTAAAATATAAAAAATTAGCCAGGTGTGGTGCTATATGCCTGTAATCCCAGATACTCAGGAGGTTGAGGCAGGAGAATTGCTAAAACCCAGAAGCTGGAGGTTGCAGTGAGCTGAGATCGCACCACTGCACTCCAGCTTGGGTGAGACTCTGTCTCTATAAATAAATAAATAAATAAATAAATAAATAAATAAATAAATATTTTTAAAAAGTTAGCCAGGTATGGTGGGGGGTGTGTCACTAAGGCAGGAGGCTCGCTTGAGCCTGAGAGATCAAGGCTGCAGTGAGCTGGAATTGCACCACTGCACCCAGCCTGGGAGACAGAGTGCGACCCCGTCTCAAAAAATTTAGAAAAAAAAAATTGGACCTGAAAAAGGGAAAATAAAACCTATTGGTTGTGAGTGCTCACTCTGCAGCAGTAGAGGTTTTCATAGAGTTACTGTTTTATAAAATGGACGATTAGGAAGTTGTTTTGTAAAGAATTTATGGACTAAGCTCTTGCAAAGAAGGACTCGGTTTAAACTCAAGGCAGCATGCTATTGCTGGGATGTGAGAAACAGATGACAATCAGTAGCCCATCTCAGACAGGTCAAAAGACCTCTGGACCTGCAAGAGCAAGGCGCAGTGTGGGTCGTGGAGGCAGCAGGGCTCCTACTGCTTCACGTCCTGCAGGGCTGGTGGTGGGCTAGGGCCATCCCTGCCCGTCCCCTGTGCACCAAGCTGAGAGCCCAATCCCTCAAGCGGTGGTGAGATGGAGCCCAAAGGAACCTAGACAGCCCCTCTTGATTTTTCATGCTGAGGATGGAGCACAGAGCTGGCCCAGAGGGATCCCAGCTGGGGGTTTTAGCAGGCACTTTGGAATTGGCCATTCCAGGGTTTAAAGTCCTCATTTGTTGAGTGACCTTGAACACGTTACTTAACCTCTTTGAACTTTCATTTTCTCATCTGCAAAATGAGGATAATATATCTAGTTCATAGGGTTGTAACAGGATTCCATGAGATAATGTGTTAAAGTCGTTCAAATATAGTAAGGGCCGCAGAGTGGTTAATGCTATCATAATGTAGCCATTGTCTTTATTTATCACCTCATGTGCCTCATGTCCGTATTATCACTCTTTGGGAGGGGGAACCCAGAGAGGTGAAGCAATTTGTCCAAGGCCTCATAGTAGCTAGCTGCAGGCTGGGCTTCCTCCGGGGTCATGATTTCCACCCCTTCCTGAGTCGGGGCTTTTCTGAGAATCCCTAACAGATCAGATGACTTGATAGTCTGCACCACACACCCTGAGCGCCGCCTCTCTACACCCTTTGACAATGGCATTAGAACACCACAGGCTGCCACTGTCTCCAGCTCAGCCACTAATGTACTACTTGCCAGGCAAACTGAGGACGTTCTGTTGAGCTGCTTTGCACCAATCCCCTGCCCCCTTCCTGGGAGAGGGTCCTCCCTGTGGGAGGTAGCTGTGCTCCTGAGTGGGTCAGCATACCTGTCTGTCTCCATGAGCCATTGGAGGATTCTGAAGGCCCTGGCATGCTGGTCCTGCAGCCACAATCAGTATCCAAACCCACCCCCACAACCTGCCTCCCTGGAGTGGAACCAGACCCATCACTGTTTCTGACTTTCTGATGCCTACTTCCACCTTCTCCACAGGGCTGCCTGGCACACATGTTTTCACAATGGCCCCTGAGATCATGAAGGACACCTTGGCATTGTGACACAGAGCTAAGAAGCTCTGGCCCACATGAGGCTGTCTCCGATGCCCAGCCCTGGGCATTTGGTGACCAGCAGGTGTGCTCAGCTCAGCCCTGGGAAGATCTCCCTGTTGGTGTCTCTGCTACTCTGAAACTCCGGCTCCTCCTGTCCTCGCTTCTCACATCAGGGGCCATGCTCCCGGCATTTCAGAGCCCCTAGCCTCATAACCACTGCCCCAGAGCCAGCACCCCTTTCCTTCCTGGGCAGTAGGCCACACATGGGCCCTAGGAGCAGGTGTAAGGGGGTGACAGGTTGAGAGTGACACCAGGTGGCATGGAGACCCTGAAGGGGCCCTTGCCTACCAGGCCCAGCTGGGAGATCCCTGAAGGGGCCACAAGGAATTTCCACTAGCACTGACACAGCCTCACCATGCACCAGCTGTTCTATGCACCTAACACACAGCAGCCCATGTGGTAGACACTATCATTACCCCCACTTTAGAGATGGGAAAATTGAGGCAGGGACTAAATAGCTGGTCCAAGGCCACACAGCTTGACACTGGCAGAACAGAGATCTGAGCCCATCATGGGAGCCAGCGTGCCATTGATACCCTGCAGATGACACCCCCACTCCAATCCTGCTCACCCCACCATTTCTCTCTGCCACACTCAGGTTTGTTATGTCTTCAGCTGCATCCTCAGACAGGTACTGTCTCTCCAAGTCAGGACAAGCTCATGAGATGGATGGCCACTAGTTGAAGTCCCTCAGCCTGCTTTCCCCACCCACAGGCCCAGCACCCCCACCCAACCCACTCCTGGCCCTGGCTTGGATATCATACCCTTCAAGGGTTTTGTGCAGAGCACCCTGCTGCCAAGGTGACCTGGGCCAGGTCTGTGGCCACTTGGCTGCGGCACCTCTTGGAGACACTTGTTAACCCTTCAGCACCAGGTCCAAAGTCAGGGTCCCTGGGAAGCTTCCTTGGCTCCAAGTCCCACTAGGCTGCCTAAGTCTTTTCTGGAACTTAGAACTGCCTTGGGGCAGAACTGGTGGATGGGGGGTCATAAGAAGCTCAGAAGTATCTGGGGATGGTGGGAAAGGGTGTCTTCCAGCCCTGGCCCTACCCCTCCCCGCCTGCATCTGCTGCTCTAATGACAGACCCTGCCCCAAGCCCCTGCCCCCATTTCTCATCTACTTCAGCCCCTCTCTCTGAGATTCATGTACACCGGGTAAGGAAGTGCCTACCAAACCGCTCCGCATGGGACCTGGCAGGCAGCAGCTCCAGGCGTGGGCTTCCCTTCCTTTGTCTTCATCTCTCCACATAGCTGACCACCGTCAGTGGCAGATTCCTGCCTCCAGCCTCTACTCCACATCACCTGCACTGCTGGATAAAGGATAGACCCCTTTGGGGCCATGGTCATCTGCAATACTTTTCTCCCTTCCCTCGACCTAGAAAACTCCTTCTTTTTCTGAAGAACTCAGCAGAAGTATCACCTCCACCGAGACTTCCAGGGGAGTGGAAGGCCCCTGCCTCAGTGGCCACAGTGCTTTGCCCACACTGCTCAGAACACTTACTGAGAGCTTTTGGCATTGGTGATTTATTTGATGTCTGTAGCCGGGGCCCCACAAAGATGGGTACATGTGTCTCCTTTTTTTCCTCTGATTACTTAACAAAAATTTTTTAAAATATACAAATAATTAATGAATAAGGTGAATATTGTCAAAAAAAATTTTAGATGCACAGAGTGAAGCCCTAAACCCTTTCCCAGAAAATACTATGGTTAATAGTTTTGTGTGTTTCATTCTGTCTATATTCATTTTCTCTGTAGAAATTTATCTGGTATTTTTTTTTTACATAAATGAGATCAATCTATATGTATTTGTCCTATAGCTTACCTTTCTCACATAGTAATACATTGTGTGTGTGACAGAGTAATGCTTCCCCAAATACGTACACATCCCAATCTCCCAAATCTTCAAATATGTTATCCTAAATGGCAAAAGGGCCTTTGCAGATGTGGTTGAATTAAGGCTCTTAAGATGGGAAAATTACCCTGATTACCAGGGAGGGTCTGATATAATCCTATGGATCCTTATAAGAGAGAGACCGGAGGGCCAGAGAAAGATTTGAAGATGCCACGCTGTTGGCTTTGAAGATGGAGGAAGCGCCCATAAGCCAAGGAATGCGGGCAGCCTCTAGAAGCTGAAAAAGGCAAGAAATGAACCCTCTCCTCGAGCCTCCAGAGGAATGCAGCCCTGCACACACCTTTATTTTAGCCCAATGAGACTCTTGACCTATGTAAACAACACAAGTTTATGGTTCTAGGACCTCCTAGAACCACAAGGTAACAAACTTGTGTTTTAAGCTGGTACAGCTGTAACAAATACAGTGTGGGTATATAGCAGAGGGAAATAATGCTGACGGTAGCAGTCAGCATTTACTGTGTACTGCATGCTAGATACTGTTCTAGTGCTTTATGTGGTGTATTAATCTACTAGGGCTGCCACAACAAAACATCATAGACCAGAGGCTTAAACAGCAGAAATTTATCTATGCACAGTTCTGGAGGCTGGAAGTCCAAGATCAAGGCACCGTCCGTCAAGGTTGGTTGATCCTGGGGCCCCTCTCCTTGGCTTGCAGATGGCAGCTTTCTTGCTGCCTCTTCCCATGGTCATCCCTCTGTGTGTCAGCACCACTAATGTCTCTTCCTCTCTTTATATAAGGACACCAGTCAGGTTGTATTAGGGCCCACCCTAATACAGTTTAACATATTTGCCTTGTTAAAGGTCCTATCTCTAAATACTATCACATTCTGAGGTGCTGGGGGGGTCAGGATTTCAACATATAAATTTGGAGCAGGAGTGCCCATAATTAAGCCCACAACATGTGGATTACATCATTCAGTCTCTACAATAACCCAGTACAATAGAATAGATAAGAAAATTGAAGCACAGAGTGTTTATTTGCTGAAATTTACACAGCAAGTGATCACACCAAGTCTGAGAGTTGCCTGTTCATATCCTTTGCCCACTTTTCTGTGAGGTAGTTGTCGGTTCTTTTTTGGTTTGCAGGCACATGAGTCAGCATTTATTGAAGGAAGGAATGAGTGGGAACAGCTATTAGTCCTAGAAGGACATGGGCCAGGCTGGGACAAGCCTGGAGTCTGGTCATGCTCCCCCTGCAACCCAGACTGGCAGTGAATGCTTCCAGAGGAAAACTAAAAACCAAGCAGGAGGTGGGAGCATGCAGAGAGTTGGGGAAAGGGAAGGTGTCACTGTCTATTCACCAACCGAGCACAGCCCTGGGAGGCTTTCTGGAGGTAGGGGATGTTCTGGTCCATTTTCTAACCCTCAGGAAACTGTGGCCAACAATTTAGTAGCTTGGGGTGTCCAAGCCACAAAAAGCTCTTTGTATTCTGAGAAGTATGCACAGAGCCCTGTTGCCATTGGGACAGGAGCCCCTCACTGCCTGGGGGACCCTAGAAAGCTTGTGGTGTCCCTAGGACATTGCTGGGATGCTACTGTCAGATCCCTGCACCTGAAATTCCAGGTTCCAGATTCTAGGTACTGAGATGTCCCAAGAGAACTCCTCCTAACATGAAAGATCTGTCCACTCCAGCTGCCAAGGAGAGATGGCCAACTGTCTCCTGGATGCAGGTGGCCATTCAGAACCCATGGCCAAGGCAGGGCTTGCCTCCACCCACCTGGCAACTCATTTCGTTTACTGTGGTGAAGAGGACAGATGCCGATGGGGCCCAGGCAGCTCTCTGGCTGGCCACCCAAATCAATGGGAATGCCCTAGTTACCTTTCAGGGAGGACAGAGAGTGAAGGCTTCAAAGCACTCAGCCCTCAGAGCATGGAGCTCCAGAAATACCTTCCTGTGTCAGCCTTTTGGTTTGCTGTGGCCCAAGGACTCACACACACACACACACACACACACACACACACACACACAGAGCTACTTGTCTCCTTCCCTCAACTCCATCCCAGTCGTTAACAGCAGAAGGTAGAGACACCCAGCGACAGCTCTATCTTGATTAAACATGCCCCGTAGAAGGGCATCAGGGGTCTGAACAGAAGCTGAAATCGTTCCTGATTCAGATCATAGGCTCTTGGCAAATGAGTGGCACCCTTGGCATCAAGAGGTATGAATATCATTCACCCCATTCTTCCCACTCAACTATCCAGTGGTTGAATTTCCTCTATAACATTCCTAGGACAGAATGCCTACTCAGGCTTTGCTTGAACTCCCCCAGTGATGGGGAGCTCACCACCCTCCAAAATAACATCCCCAGGCAATTCTTGAGGTAGGAGGGTTCATTTTTAGCCTGGTCCTTTCTTACGCTGTCCCGTCTGTTTCCTGCGTGGTCCCCACAGGTGATTGTATTTCAAGACAGCTAACAGCTCTGTCCCTCTATGGAGAAACCGTGTGGGGGTTCAGCAGAAGGAAATACATTCAGTCATTTCACACCTTGGGAAGGTTTGCCCTGAGTTTCTGACCCACTACAGAGAGGCCATCCTTCTCTATGGACCCACACGTGGGCCCAGGACAACAGTATAGTGGACCTCTGGGCCCTTGTGACTGTAGACCAACACAGCCTGGCTTGCTGGGAGGGATCAGTTCACTGTCTGGGTCCTGGTGGAGCTTTTCTGGGTCCCTAGGGCCTGGAGAGAGGGACTCCGTGTTCTGAAGGGAATGCTGTACTGGGACTCTGACCACCAGCCGAGCAGGCCTGTATTTTCCTACTTCCCAGTTGGGGTCCTGTAAGCCAGCTGCTTACACTCCCTGAGCTTGAGTTTTTTTCATCTACGAAATGGAGAAACGTCTATTGTGTTGTTAGGAGGATCGGATGACATCACTTAGGGGAAAATATCCTGTAAACCAAAACACACTCTGCAGATGATTAACCAGTCTAAACGGTAAGGAGGAGAGCTCGCGGAGCTTGGAGCTTGGGATTTCTTTGTCCGAGTCTTGCGGGTGAACGCCTGGCGCTGAGTCGGTTTTAGGAGGACTTTGAACTCTTCCTCAAGCCCAGTGGATGTTTCCTGGTACCCAGGGGCTCCCCAGCACAGAGCTCAGACCCACTCATCCTACGTGACCCCCGACCCACAGAGGGCCTCTCTGCGAGGAGACTCTGGGGCCAAACTCACAAGATGGAGTTTGGGGTGGAGGTCGGGCAGGTGGGGCCAGGCTCCTGTTCTCTCCCCTCTCAGGTGCCCCAGGGCGGCCGGCCCCGGTCTGCACCTGCACAGCCTCTGTTCACTGTGGCCTGCCATCACTCCCTGCCCAGCCTTTAATTTAGACAGAGGCGAATTCTAATCCCCTAATTAGAATGGACTTTAATGAGAGGAGGATGGAGGAGTTGGGAGTCAGGGAACCCAGCCTAATGACAGCGGAGGAGTTTGGAAGAGAGAGGATCTCTTTTAATCCAACCCTTCATTGAACAGATGAGGCCCCAGGGTGGGCAGAGTCCAGGCTGGCTGGTGGCACTGGAGTCTCCCGTCTGAGCCAGGCTCTCTCCTGCAGCCTGCTGCTTCTCCTGGGCTCTCTGTGCAGATGCCCAGCCTTCAAGCCTATGGCTGTGGCTCTAGCCTGGCTCTCTGGACAGCCCAAGTCCTGTGTCTGGGTGGAGATGGCTGCGGCCCTCGCCCTCCTGGAATCACGGGAGAAGGAAGGGCAGGAGCCTCCACAAATAGCAGCATGTCGCCACCTGCCCAACCCCAATCCGGTTCATCCTGACTTAGCAGAAGCGCTCGTGAGATGTCCTCGCAGGCGGGGCTGGGCCAGGCAGCCTGTGCTTCCTCATGCCACACGGTGCCCCGAGGGTGGCAGTGCCGCAAACAGAGGGCATCCTGCCAAAGGGCCTCGGAGCAGGCGGGTAGTGTATGTGGCAGACCCTGAGGAGGAAGGAGAGCAGAATCTGGATTGAAGGGGGTGGGTGGTGTGAGCTGAGGTGGGGGGCAGGCGTCTTGTTCCAGGCAGGGCATGTGCCCACCCCGAGGTGGCAGCAGGGATCCCAGGGTGGCATTGGGGGGAGGCGGCACAGGCCAGCAGGGACCTCTGCCCAGGTGTGGGGAAGGTGCTGGGCTGTGCCCAGCAGCCTCCTCTCTCTTCTTCCCCATTTACCCTGTCCTCTCTGCCTGAGCTCCCAGCTATGAAGCAGGAACAAGTCTCATCCCTTACCTGCCTAAGGGGACATTGAGCAGGAGTGAGATAATGTCTGCTGCAGCACAGCCCTCCACGGAGCCAGGCAGTCTCTAAACGGAGTCTATTTTTACTGCCTAGCGCTCAGCCGGCTCCCTCTGGGGGCCCCTTGCTGCTCCCTGGCCCCTTCTGCAGGACACAGGCCCAACCTTGGCTTGGCAGAGGGAGGATCCTGAGAGCCAGCGCCCAGCTCTCAGCCCAAGGCCTGAGCCTAGATCCATTCCTTCACAGCCTATTGTTCAGGGTTCAAGGAGCCGCCCGCCTGCCCGCCCGCCCCTGGCATTCTGGTTAAACCAGGAGCCTGGGCGGCCAGGCGTGGCCCAGGCTTAATGAGCAGGGTGTGCCCGGAGGAGTTGTTGGGAGCAGGGCGACAGCTGTGGGCAGGTCCCTCCCCAGCGGGTGGGTGGGTGGCTTGCACAACAGTCCTCGGTGCGCTGGCGTGCTGCACGGCATTCTTCCCATGTGTTTATTTTTAAAAAACAAACGCTCAACGTTGGTGGGAGCAGTGAAGATGTTTCTAAATATTTCAAAGACATTGTGTTAACGCGTTTTAAACCCCCAAGTCTATTGTCTTAGGAGAGTCAATTCGAGTCTGTAGGACTTCCACCAGTTGCAAAGAAGGCAGAATGCCAACATCATAACAGGTCACCCCTTCCCCGTGATTTTCAAAAGGGAGAACCTTCCACAGTCACTTGGGGATTCTGGGCAGGTGGCCCCACCGGGCCGTCCTCCATGCCTGGTGTCTGTGGACGGGGAGCTCCCTGCTCTCAGGGCACACACAAGTGCATCATCCCAGCCACTTCGCATCCTGGGCCTGTTGACAGGAGGGTGGAATTCCAGGCCTGCTGGGTTTTCATGCATGGGGCTGGTAACCAGGATCTCTGGCTGCTCGCGGAGTTTTGGACCCAATCAGTCCTCCAAGTAATGACCAGGTGAACTCAAGGCACTGTCTGTATGTCACTGGGTATCTGGGGCAGCCTTTGCTCTATTTGAGAGACGCCGGTCGGTCTCCTGCCTTGCAGCAGAGCGTGGTTTGGTTGGTGGTTGGAGGTGGGTTTGTCATCCATTGCTAAAGTGCCTCTGTGTGCCCCTGGAGCCTGGCATTCTGGGTCCTGCTGTTAGTTGGGAGGTTCCCAGCTTAGAAACATTGCTGTGCTCATCAGAGGCCTTCATGGGAAAGCTGTGGAGAACAAGGGCAGGTGGCCTGAGAAGAAAGCACACTCTGAGGATGTGTCCCCGAATTCCGGATGGATGCCACTGAAGTCTAACAGCATGGAGGGAGAATCTGGAAACACCAGACTTCAGAGTCGGGTGGGACCCGGCATGGAGGCTGTTCCTCTCGTATCTCTGTCCAATATCATAATCACCCAGGCCACAGTGAGAGCATCAGCTAAAATACACGCAGTCATTTCCTTCATGAGACAGCTTTGCAGATCACTGTGGTTGACTCGTGGGGTACCGAAAGGTCAAGCCATTCTAGAAAAATCTCTTGTCAACACAACATGCCTTCTAGCTCTAGTTCAGATCTCTCGTCAGAGCCCCCGGCTCCGCAGAGCTGCCCTCCCGCCCTCACTCTTGCAGTCTTCACAGGGCGGTGTGATGACCATCTCCTCTGCAGAAAATGCCCTTGGGGTGAAATGCACATCTCTTCAGTACCCTCAGCCCTCCCTCCCTCACGGCTCCCATCCACGCCATTCTCTGTGCTCCAGACAAAACGGCCTCCTGCAGCCTTCGCTTCCGTCTGCCTCTGCAGCACCCTGGAATTGCTATTCTTAACCCCTGTTTTTTCTATTTGTTTCAGAAAAATTAAAATCCTACCTTCGCTCTTCTGGAAAGCATTCTTCCACCATGCCCTTCAAGTCTGACTCAGGGGAGGGGGCTGCTGGAAGGAACTGGAAGTTATATTGCTAGGGTAGGGGACAGCTGTGAGTGGAGGGGTGGCCCGGGCTTAATGAGCAGAGAATCGAAAAGTATTTTCATCTTGCAAGTGAGACGGCTACATATTGTGATGAAAAGAGTGATGTGGCTTAGTGTGAGAACTCCGGCAAGTTCACCCTCCTTTCTGAGCCTCAATTTCCCCATCTACAGAATGGGAACCATGAATCTCACCTCTCAGAGGCTTGTGAAGACCCACTGAGAGGACCCTCATGAAAGCTTTGAACCTGGACCTGACACGTGGGGGCATGTCGTGAATACCAGCCCTCCTTCCCCATCTCACAGATCAGCAGCGTCTGTCAGTGCCCGGTGTCTTCCCTCCAGGGCACTCTTTGGACTGAGGAGGAGGCAGAGGGCCTCACCAGCAGGGGCATGGGGAACAGGAAGACCGTGTGTTAACAAATCACCCAGCACCGGTGAGGTCTCCTGAAATGTCTAGTAGTTTCTTCTGGGGACCAGGGAGGGCAGAGACTTTAAACTTTCAAAGGGTCCCCACGTTCCTCAGTCCTAGAGCCAGGCAGTCCTACGGAGAGGCCAGGGCTCCGTGCTGAGTCCGTCTCGGCACTCACTCACTTCTCCACTGCCACCAACACCACCTTCCGTACCCACCGTCTGATACGCCACCACCTCAGGCCTGAGCTGGGCGTGCTGGAGAGTGGGGCAGGGGCGGGCTGAGTGGGGCACAGGTCTAGCGGAGACTGAGGTGGAGAGAAGGCTCAAACTCTGGACAATCCAAAGACATTTCCTCCACGTCCCTTCCTCCAATGCCACTTTTTATTTTCTGAATTGTCTGCAAGGAGAGAGCCGTTGGGCACAGCAGCCAGAAAGACCTTATCCTCTGCCCGGGACAGAGCCAACATTCTTGTCAGGGAGACTCAGGGCAAGAGGGACCAAATAGCTTCAGGGCTCAGCATCCCTGCCGGCCGGCCCCTCCGCTGAGCAGGTCTGCAGGACCCAGACAGCGTGACACAGGGGGAACACAGTCACCTTGAAAGGCACCTGTTGACTTTTTAAAGTGTCTGGGCTCAGGGTGTTGGGTGGGGATGGGGGAGGGCAAAAGTGAAAAAGATCCACTATGGAGACACAAGAAACCAGGTTCTTTGGGAAGAAATTAATCAGGAAGTTGTTCTGGAACTTCTTACTCCCAGTAAGTAGCGCACGCCATGCAGGCGTTTGGAGGGGAAAACTTCCACCTCCCAAACCCATGATGGTGCCATATGGAAAGTGGTGACGCACTGGAAGATACCAACTGCCACCAGCCAGGACTCTGTGGTGTCCTGAGAGCAAGAGCACCAGCCTGTTTTGGTTTTTATTTTATTTTTATTTTACCGTGATTAAATATACATAAGATTTATTTTGTCTCTTTTCTTTTAATAAACTAGATAAATATTTAAAAATCAAGTTGTTGGCTGGGCACAGTGATTCACGAATGTAATCCCAGCACTTTGGGAGGCTGAGGTGGGTGGATCACCTGAGGTCAGGAGTTTGAGACCAGCCTGGCTAACATGGTGAAACCCTGTCTCTACTGAGAATACAAAAAATTAGCTGGGCATGGTGACAAACGTCTGTAATCTCATTACTTGGGAGGCTGAGGCAAGAGAATTGCTCGAACCTGGGAGGTGGAGGTTGCAGTGAGCAGAGATCAGATTATACCACTGCACTCCAGCTTAGGCAACAGAGCAAGACAGCATCTCAAACAAAACAAAACAAAACAAAACAAAACAAAACAAAACAAAACAAAAGAAATCAAGTTATTTGTGTTTGAATATTCATGAATAAGGTTTGTTAGGTTTTATGTGCCAGCATTTTTTTCATTTTTATTTTTTAAAAATGTAGTAAAATACACATAGCATAAAATGTACCATCTCTGCTGTCTTCATACAGTTCATTTGTATTAAGCATATTCACATCGTGTGCAACCAATTGCTTTTTCATCTTAGGAAACTGAAACACTGCACCTATTAAACAAAAACTCCCCATTTCCCCTTCTCTTCTGCCCATGGCAACTGTTTTGTGTTTTTTTTTGAGGTGCACTCTGAAGACAGTGAGATGCATCGATCTTAAATGTAAAACTCACTGAGATTTGACAGATGCGTGCAACCACGATTCCAGTCAAGATACAGCACATTCGCATCACTCCACTAAGTTACCTTTTCACCTTCCTCCGTCAATCTCCAACCCCGCCCCGAGGCAACCGATGTTCTGATTTCTATCATCACAGATTACTCTTGGAATCATCTCATATGCACTCTTTCGTGTCGGCTTCTTTCTGCCACACAATGTTGACATTCATCCATGTTGCACTGATCAGTTGTTTGTTCATTTTTCTTTTTCAGTAGTGTTCCATTGTATGAAGAAACCACAGTGTATTTATGTGTTTATCCACCTGTCCATGGTCATTTGGATAATTTCCAGTTTTTGCTGTTAAAGGAATAAAACTGCTATGGACATTTTTGGACAAGTTGTTTTTTGGTGAAACTGTTTTCATTTCTCTTGGGACAACTTGGTTGTCGAATTGGTAAATCGTAGAGTAGGAATATGTTTCACTTTCTAAGAATCTGCCAAACCATTTTCCAAAATGGTTGTACCATTTTGCGCCCTCACCAACAGTGTGTGTTACGGTTGCTTTACATCCTCACTAGCAGTTGGTATTGTTGGTCTTTTTCAGCTTAGCCATTCGAGTGGGTGTGAAATGTTACTGCCGTGGCTTTAATTTGCATCTCCTGATTAAACACAATGAGGTCGAGTTGAGCAATTTTCATTTGTTTACTTGCCGTTCGTAATGTTCTTTTGTGGCATGTCTGTTCATGTCCTTTGCTCCCTTTTAATTATTAGGCTTTAAAAAAATCTTTTTATTCTTGATTTGTGAGTATTTATATATTCTAGATACTAGAACTTTGTCAGATATATGTTTTGCGTGAATTTTTTTTTTCACAGACTGGCGTGCTATTTTCTTAACAATGTCTTTCCAAGAAAAAGAAAACAAAAATGGCCAGGTGCGGTGGCTCATACCTGTAATCCCAGCAGTTTGGGAGGCTAAGGTGGGAAGATGGCTTGAGGCCAGGAGTTAGTTCCAGACCAGCCTGAGTAACATAGGGAGACCTGATCTCTACAAAAAAAAAAAAAAAAAAAATCAATGAAAACCAACCAAAGAGTTGAAAACAACATCCAAAAATTGATGAAGTCCAGTCTACAAATTCTTTTATTTTTTAATAGTTTGTGATTGTTTTTCTTTGTGTGTGACCTGTTTAAGAAAGCTTTACCTTCCAAAAAGTCATGAAAATTATTTTCTCTGTACTCTTTTAGAAACTTTATAGGGTTAGAATTTTTGTTTAGGTCTATAATCCATCTCAATTTTTTTTTTTTTTTTTTTTTTTTTAGGCAGGGTCTGGTTCTGTCATCCAGGCTGGAGTACAGTGGTGCATTCTTGGCTCTCTGCAATCTCTGCCTCTTGGGCTCAAGGCATCCTCCCATCTCAGCCTCACAAGTAGCTGGGACTACTGATGCATGCCATCATGCCCAGCTAATTTTTTGTATTCTTTGTAGAGACAGGGTTTGGCCATGTTAGCCAGACTGGTCTGAAACTCCTGATCTCAAGTGGTCTGCCTGCCTTGGCCTCCCCAAATGTTGGGATTACAGGTGTGAGCCTCTGTGTCTGGCACAAAAAATTTTTTGAGTCTGATATGCGGTAAGGGTCAATGCTTGTTTTTTTAATACCCAGATGTTCTAGCACTATTTAAAATTAAAAAGACTTTCTTTTCACCATTGAATCACATTGGTGCCTTTGCTGGTAATCAGTTGAGCACATACATGTGGGTTTACTCCTAGAGTTTCCTGTTTCTTTGATCTCCTTGTGTATTCTTATACCAATACCTTATTGTCATGATTACAATACCTTTACAGCAAGTTCTAACTCAGGTAGTAAAGATGCTCCATGCGATAGTGCATATAAATATTTTGTTGTTGTTGTTTTGTTTTGTTTTATTTTCTGAGACAGGGTCTTGCTCTGTTGTCCAGGCTGGAGTACAATGGGGTGATCATAGTTCACCGCAGGCTCAACCTCCAAGGCTTAAACAATCCTCCCACGTTAGCCTCCAAAGTAGCTGGAAATACAGATGCATGCCACCATGGCCAGCTAATGTTTGTATTTTTTTAGAGACAGGGTTTTGCCATGTTGCCAGGGTGGCCTTGAACTTCCGGGCTCTAGCAATCTGCCAGCTTCAGCCTCCCAAAATTCTGGGGTACAGGCATGAGCCACTGCGCCCAGCCCGTGCAGCGTATTTTTGAAATATCAGCCCACTCCTCCCAGTATTTATTCGTTACCCTTTTCACCACCCAAGCAGTTCTCTGCTCATTACCAAGGGGAAGGTGGACATAACAGAATACAGGGCAGAAAAAGGGGGTGTCTTTCTGGCTTTGGTTTCAAAGCCCAAGTCCTAAGAGGAGCAGAGTCACAAAGTTTGGAGAAAACAGCATGGTAGAGAGCAGCTCCCACTTCCACTTCCAGCCAACCACCCTTTTCTAAAGACTAGAGAAAAATCCCGCAGGTGGGGAGGAGAGAGAAGAAATGGAGGGAATTAAGAGAGCAGCTACACACCCCTATGTCTTGGGTTAGGGTCTTAGGAGCCAGCCAGACCTCACAGAGGGGATGGAGCAGGCTGGTAGAGCCTCCACGGGCTCTGATCAGTACAGGAAGAGTAGCATGAATTCTAAACCCTTAGCATGACCCCGAGAGAGGTGCACCCTGAAGGATCTGTGAGGTTGGAACAGCAGCCATTCCAGCAGAGGCCTGCATGAGAAAAGTCTCCCCAACTACTCAGCTCTCCGTGAACCTCCTAGAAAATCGCTCCCAACACTACAAAGAGTGGGCAGGGGACGCTGCACTGACTGGATAATTGTCTGCCACCCTGGTGGTGAGGTATCTCAGCTGACTTGTAGGAAGGGAAAGAAGGTAATATTTCTCAAACACCTAAGTTAGTTGCTTAAGGTTTATTCCAGCTTTATATGGAACTTCAAATACCCTACATTTCAAGGACTAAGCCTAATGTTAATACAGAGTAGTGATGAGGAGGAACTACCCATTCTGTGGGGAGAGCTGCTGGGGAGGAGTTAGGAGAGCCTGGGCCAGTTGGCTTCCCTGCCTCACTTGTCTCAACCCTGCGTTTGGGATATCACAGTGCCATGAAGCAGCTCAGCCTCATGATGGGTTCCTCTGGGTTCTATACCTCTGTCCTGCAACACTTTCATCAAGTCCTGCCTCTTAATGTGTCACTTTCATCTTGGGCAACTCAAAGGACATTCAGTGGGTCCCAAGCAACAGTCCTCAAGATCTGCACAGAGCAAAGTTTGAGGATGAGCCCCATTTCCCACACAGCAGTGACTATTTGGGAAGCTAAGGCTTCCACTGAGGACACCGTCTTGTGCCGGCTGCAGAAGACATTGAGGCGGGGCCGCCTCGCGCTTCACGGTCCTGGCGTTATTTTCCATGCCATCCATGTTCTGACTACACCCACTTAAGGTACGGGGAAACTGATGCTTCACTCCTATTTACTGTGTGCCAGGAAAGTCTAGTTTGCATGTTGTTTTGCTTATGTTAGCATGTTCAGCTTGCACCGTAACTCCAAGAATGTAAAAAAAGGCACTTCAAAATGCGTTGAATAAATACATTCCTTTGCTGTGATCCCATATTCACCAAATGTTCTGAAATGAGACACATGGAAAATGGAAAACAGACCAAAAATATTTGCTTGACTGACATTGTGGATTAGGGTGTCCACGAGAGTATAAACACACCCATCCACTACACACACACACACACACACACACACACACACACACACACACACCCTGCAGGGTGGGCCGCAGAATTAGGGCCCTTCCACAGCAACCAAGGCTGGCTGCCAATTTCAGAGCAGCCCCTGGGCCTGGCTCTGCTGGAGCGAAGCCAGGGGTGCCTGAGTCTAAGGAATGCACTCACCTGGAGCTCAGGAGGAGCCCCTGCGCCCTCTACCTGGGCAGCCCAGAAAGGTGTTGGGGCTGTCACTCCACACTGAGAGGGTCGTCACCACTCAGGGGCTTGGGAGAAGGCGGAATGGGTCAGGACTTTCAGCTCATTGCCTAATGGAGCCTAGCTCCCCTCTGGGGTCCTGAGGCCTGGACTCCTGGTGCAGGTCCGCCATGGCCGTGCTCAGGGAGCGCTGAACTCATTCACCCTCCCAGCAGTCAAACCGTGATGCACAGCGGCCTCTTACTCATCCCGAAGTCATCAGTCATGTTTCCAAGAGTGTGAGTAATCCAGGGAGGGAGTGAAAGAGGGCTCCAGCTGGGGGTACAATGATAGTGAAGATGTGTTGTGGGCCAGAAGGAGCTCTAACTCCTCTTACTCCAAAGCTGGAAATGCGATTCTTTTTGAGAAGAGATGCCTCCTTAATCTGCTCCAAAATGGTGTGTATGTGTGTGTTGTGTGTATAGAATGCTGGCAGCTTAAAGAAACTGGAAATCAAAGCAGCAAGGACTTCTCCCTTCATTCCTAGGCACTGAGAAGGTGTGCTGGCTCAGAGCAGGGAGGTTAAGTGGGCACTGTTTTGACTTATTAATAAAATATGCATTCAGGCAGGGCACAGTGGCTCAAGCCTGTAATTCTAGCACTTAAGGAGGCTGCGGTGGAAGGATCTCTTGAGCGCAAAAGTTTGAGACCAGTCTGGGCAACATAGTGAGAGCCTAGTCCTAAAACAATTGAGAAATTGGCTGGGGGTGGTGGCGCACAACTGTGGTCTCAGCTACTCGGGAGACTGAGATAGGAGGATTGCTTGAACCTAGCTGGTCAAGGTTAGTGAGCCACGATCGTGCCATTGCACTCCAGTCTGGGTGACACAGTGAGACTCTGTCTCAAATACAATGCAACACAATAAGTACTCATATTTGTCCAGCACTTTATTCCATTTTGAGCCTTTGAGGGGAGCAGGTCAGAGATTGTTATCTCCATTTTATAACCAAGGAACTAAAGCTCAGGGCAGTCACATAAGCTGCCAGTGTCCTATCACAGGTAACTATCGGAGCTGGGATTAGAACCCAGGTGCCCTAATGACTAGGCCAGCCCCTACACCCCTGACCTCTGAGGACTTCCTTTAAACAGAGAGGTCCTCTTTCGGCAACTGGCCTCAGCCTGGAGCCAGCCGTTGTCCCTGCCTTCCTGCACCACACTCTCACAGAGGTCCTGGCAGTGGGGACTTCTGGGGGATGCTCAGTTCCCCTTTTTCCTAGCCTGGGACTTGACCCAGGAGACCTGGCTGCCTTCAGAGTAGAACCTTTTCCAAGACAGTCACAGGTGAGAGAGCCAGGGGAACCCCAGTGGGATAGAGAGTCGGCGTGGGGGAGGGGGTCTGCCCTGACGGTGGGAGTTGACCAAGCATCCTTCTGGCCCAAGCCTGAGGAGTGAATCACTAGCGGTCAGGCATTTGGGCTATGGGTTGGCCGAGGGACATGACATCTACCCCTGTGCCTTCCTTCTTGCGTTTCCCAGCCTACTTCTTCCGAGAGAGCCATTAGAAGGCATCCCTGGTTCCCCTGGAGGAGGAAACCCTGCAGGAAACACGCCTGGGAAAAGAACTCCCATTTTGAAGCAGAAATGATTATCCTCAGTATACTGATGAGGAAACTGAGGCTTCAGAGGTTACATAATGTTGGAAACAGATGCTCGGTGCCACAAAAGAAAATCAGCACTAAGACAACGGATCTCTCAGCAAAGCAGTTTTTACTGACGCAGGAAGGGTACTCTCACTAGCTACGCCGCCCAGCTAGTGAAGGGGGCAGAGTGAGAATCCAGACAGAGCTGACGGTGCGGTAGTGGCTTCATACCAAATCAGCCTGCAACAGCCCAGAGCGGGCACCTCGACCTCCTCACTGCAGACGCTAACCTGAGATGGTGACCAGAGAGAGACTTGGCATGGGAAAATGACTCCATGAGCTAAGAGGCTGTGATGAGCTGTATCGTGCCCCCACCTCTCCAAATGTATCTGTTGAAATCCTAACCCCCAGAACCTCAGAATTTGACTGTATAGGAGATAGGGTCTCTAAAGAGGTAATTAAGTTGACATGATATCATTGGGGGTGGGGGATTAATTAAATGTATCTGGTGTCCTTACAAGAAGAGATTAGAGTCAAACAGACATAGGGGGAAGACCATGGGCAGACATAGCAAGATGGCGGATATCTCCAAGCCAAAAAGAGACGACTCAAAAGAAGTCACCCCTGCTGGCACCTCTCAGACTTCCAGCCTCCAGAATTGTGAGAATGTAAATTTCTGTTGTTGAAGCCACCTGGTGTAGAATATTTTCTTCTGACAGCCTCGGCAAACTCATACAGAGCCCCTTAAAAAAAATCATCTCTGTGCCCAGTTCCCGCACACAGTAGGTGCCAAATCCACATTTATTAACTGGCTGAAGGAAGTGCCATGAACTCTGGGCTCTCCAATAGGAGGAGGAGATTCAAATTTTGCTTTTTGCAACCAGCCACCTTCCTCTTGTTGAAACTTCCTGTTTCTGAGGAATAGAGATTTTACAGATCCCAGAGGCCATCCAGTAAACCCAGCAGCTATTACCAAATAATTCTAGTTTTGATGAGCTCAGTGGGTATGAATCAGAAGTAGGCAGACTTGCATTTCTCTTGAAATATACCCAAAGCTAAACGTTAGAGGAAGAAGCAAAACATATGGGAAATGTATTGCTAGCAAGGAACTATTGGTGGTGGTGGTGCCCAAGTCCTGACGATATGGGCTTTCCTTCCTTCTGCCTGGAGCAGAACTTAGTGAAGGCCTGACCGAGGCCCTCGCTGTTGCTGCACAGCCCAAAGCAATCTCGTCATATCCAGGTGTCCATCCTCACGATTCTCTCCTGGATCTCTTATTCAAAAAAGAGAATTCCGGCCGGGCGCGGTGGCTCACGCCTGTAATCCCAGCACTTTGGGAGGCCGAGGCGGGTGGATCACGAGGTCAAGAGATCGAGACCATCCCGGTCAACATGGTGAAACCCCGTCTCTACTAAAACTACCAAAAAAATCAGCTGGGCGTGGTGGCGCATGCCTGTAATCCCAGCTACTCAGGAGGCTGAGGCAGGAGAATTGCCTGAACCCAGGAGGCGGAGGTGGCGGTGAGCCGAGATCGCGCCATTGCACTCCAGCCTGGGTAACAAGAGCGGAACTCCGTCTCAAAAAAAAAAAAAGAGAGAGAGAATTCCAGGGTTGAGGGTGCCTCCTAGAGCCCTCATCATCCAGGTAACTGCTGTGGCCTAGAGGAAGACCTGGCGCTTGCAGAAGGGAGCCCTGCTGGGGCAGGCAGGTTGGGGATAGGAAGGGAGTATGGGGTCCACGCAGTTAGAAGCCGGGGTCCTGCAGTGGCATCACACAAGGTGTAGGTGAAAGGGTTGAGGCTGGGCCGGCATCAGGTCACCATGAAGCCTGCTTGGTTTTAAGGGCATCACGTGGAACAGGCAGCATCCGGGCAGCAGCTGTAAAACACTCTGGAGAGTGGAGTTGGAGCAGGAGGTCCTGAGGAGGCCTCGTGGTGCAAGAGAGGGCTTAGAAGTAAGCGGGGAGAGCTCAGACAGCCCTGGCTTCTGATTCTAGCTCTGCCACCTGCCGGCCAAGGGGCCTGGTGAGCTCTATCCTCTATAGAACCTCAATCTCTCCATCATCAAGGGACATTTGGCCACCTTTGAGGATCAGCAGGATGCTGGGGGAAAGGAGTGGCGTGGGATGCTGTGCAACGAAATCTCCAGCCCAGGCAGGACCCCGGGAAGGGCTGGGGCCAGGTCTGGGTCTGTCAGGGTGGGACTTGGCCATTGCATGCTCGGGGGCTCCTCTCCCGAGAAGGGGGAATATGTCCAGGAGCCCCAGGTTTGGCGCCTTCAGGATCCTCAAGGCCTGGAGGGCAGCAGCTCAGCTTCTTTAGGAAGTGGCTGCCCCTCCCTGTGCAAACTCATTTCTCTCCCTTTACCGTCTCAAGAACTTCTTGCACTTCCCCAAACCTCCCGAGCCCCCACCTCCAGGCCTTCCAGCACGCGGCTCTTCCCTCGGCCTGAAACTCCCTTCCCCTCCCATGTCTGGCTTCTGCCTACTCCTCCCACGAGATTATCTCAGATATCTCTCCCCACCTGCCTCCCCTCCCAGGGAGTCTTTCCTGACCACTCCCTCTGCAGGGAGCCTGGCTGTCCGTCTGTCTGTCTATTCGTCCATCTGTCCATCTGTCTGCCAGCCATGCCCCTGGCCTCCTGGCACAACCCCTTCTCCTGGTGCCACCCACTTTCTGCAGTGGAACTCTAGTTCCGCTCTAGACCAGGAGCTCCCAGGCCCTGGCCCTGATGGCTCCCTCTCAGGGGCCAAGTCCGGGGTCTGAAACATAATAACAGCTCAGTAAATGAGTGTTGAAACAATTACTGGCTTACTCAATGAATGACTTCTGAATACTGGGCCCAGTTCTACAAATGAGTCACAAGCCTGAGCCACTGTGCCCTGCCCCCACCCACTGACCCCAGTGAAACCCTCCCCAGGATGACATCATCACTACCTTTAATTCTCAGAATCGCTGGTGCCTTCTATCTTCCCCTTTTCCTCTATCTGCTTCTCATCTCCCTCCTCCTCCTTCTTCCCCCCTCCTCTGGGGGCAGCTCATCTAAATAAGGTAGTGTTCCTTCCGGGCTGTGAATTACCAGGATTTTCATCTAGTGACTTGGGAAATTGTGAGCTAGAATCAGGAAGTCGATCCCCTTGTGCTGGACAAAGAGATGGGCTGCCAGTCGGCCCCTGGCGCTCTAGAGTTAACTGAGTAGTAGACCAGGAGGACCTAGGTAGGGAAGGAGGAGGCTTGAGACTGGTGGGCTGGGCCCACGACAGCCTGCACAGGCAAAGGTATCCCTGGCCTGGCATGAGGGGAGGGGCCATTGCCTGGTCCCGTACACTTGGCTGCCTCAGGTCCCTTGAGGGGGCAACCATCCTCCCCAACCCAACTCAGATGATCAGGAAGGAGCCCCCCACCCCCCCCAGGGGAACATCACTGCCTGTCATCTCGTCTTCTCTCCTGTGACTCCTCCTGTCTTTCCCCCTAAATGTCATGGAGTTGTTTCTGACACAAGCAGTGAGGAGCTGGCCATCCAGAGCATGCCCCAGGGTTACTGCCAGTTTCATGTCATGCCCCTTTCCGTGAAGAAATAAATTAGGACCCTGCTTCTGGAAAATCGATGTTATGACATCATGAAGGGAACAGATGGGATATTTGAGATTCTTGAAAAAAGACCACAAATATCTCAATAGAAGGCAACTTCTGAGGCCGGAGGAAAACATTATAATGAATAAAAGGACTGTTGCTTCATGTGTCAGGTGGAAAAAGCATGACCCAAAAAAGATGCTTGACGAATAAGAAAAAGTAAATAAACCCAAGAAGGGTAGATAAGTCAAAGCAGGTTTCTTGACAGGTTGTTGAGGGATGCAGGGGTCCCATGTCCAGCCCCACCTTCTCACACTGCCTTGCAATCACCTCTTTGTCTCTGGAGCCCAGAGGGTAGGGCCATGTATATCATCTCTCTCAATCCCAGGGCCTAGCTTGAGACCTGGCACATAGTAGGTGCTCAGCAGGCAGAGTGACAGTATAATTTATCATCCAAACCAACACACTTCGAGAGTGAAGGGAAGCTATTAATAATTACAGGACTGTCTGGACAAAGCGGTGTCTGTTGAATAAGTGAATGAATGAATAAACGAATGAATAAATAAATAAATGTTTTTTTTTTTTTTTTTTTGAGACAGAGTCTTGCTCTGTTGCCCAGGCTGGAGTGCAATGGAGCAATCTCGGTTCACCACAACCTCCACCTCCTAGGTTCAAGCAATTCCCCTGCCTCAGCCTCCCGAGTAGCTGGGACTACAGGCACATGCCACCACACCCTGCTAATTTTTTGTATTTTTGTAGAGACAGAATTTCACCATGTTGGCCAGGATGGTCTCGATGTCCCGACCTCAGGTGATCCACCTGCTTCAGCCTCCCAGATTGCTGGGATTACAGGCGTGAGCTACTGCGCCTGGCCAAATGAATGATTCTTTAACAGGCTGAGGTTGCTGGCATGGAGGCATTCATGCCTTCCTACATCCATTGGTGCCACTGTCAAATAGAAAATTCACCAGTGTGTGCCATGTATCCCCTGCTAGGATTTAAAGTCCCATCTCCATTTCTACCCTGCAGATTGGGACTCCACTGCAGAGAAAAACTGGGCTGAGCCGGAAGGGTCATTTTGCTCCATGAGAATCGCTCACTTGGGCAGCAGGAACTCAGCTCCATGCTTTCTATTCTTTTTTCTTTTTTTTTTTTTTTTTTGAGATGGAGTTTTGCTCTTTCGCTCAGGCTAGAGTACAGTGGTGCGATCTTGGCTCACTGCAACCTCTGCCTCCTGGGTTCAAGCAATTCTCCTGCCTCAGCTTTCTGAATAGCTGGGATTACAGGTGCCTGCCACTGTGCCGGGCTAAGTTTTGTATTTTTAGTAGAGATGGGTTTCATCATCTTGGTCTTAAACTCCTGACCTCATGATCCACACCCTCAGCCTCCCAAAGTGCTGGGATTACAAATGCGAGCCACCGCGCCCGGCTCTGCTCTTTATAGCATTTAATCCTCGCACCAGCCTAGGGAAATAGATGTTCTTATTACCTTTTACAGGTGAATCAATCCAGGCTTAGAGAAGTATTGTGCCCAAGATACTAATATCAGAGCTATAACCGATACCCAGATCTGCCGGACACCGAAGTATGTGCCTCTAAGACTTCACCACCGTGTGTGACCTTCTTTCCAAGAGAGGACTTAGAACAGAGGCCTGGGGCGTTTCTGGAGGCAGGCAGGGCTTCCTGTGCCCTGATACCTTGGCTGGAGAGGAGTCAGCAGGGGCTGGGGTCATGGCATTGTCCCAGTGGGAATGGTAAGTTTGCCCCTTGGTGGCGCCCCCTGCATCTGATTGCCGGCAGGGCCTTGGACGGGGCAGTGACACAATCAGAACCTCTGGCCAGGCTAGGGCCATGAGAAGTGGGCTCTTCACGGGTTACAAGCCCTGTGGCCTCAGAGCAGGCGGGGGAGGGGCTCCATCAGCCTACTTCCCAGGCCAGGATGCTGCCACCTGAGCCTTGTAGCTGAGCCCTCGTGGCTCTTGAGGGTGGGTTAAGGAGGAGAAGGCGTCCCAGACTCGAACTCCTAACCAAGGGCTGTGTCAGTCCTTCCACCTCCTGCTTCCTGCCCTCCTCACCCCTACCCACCGGAGGGCCGTGGAGTTTCCTCGATGCATGGGCCTGGCTGTTTTTCCAGAATGTGGCTCATTGGCAGCCCAGTCCCAGCCCATCGGGAGAGCAGCCTGGGAGTCCGAGGGCTCCAGCCCCGGCGAGAGGCTTGCAGGTGCCTGGCTGGGCTGAAGTGGTGGAGAGGGAGGAGGCCAGGGCCAGGACCAAAAAGAGGTCTCTCTCGTGTTCCCAGGCCGGTCAGGCTCCACTCTGCCGGGCCGTCAGCGGAGGTGAGAGGCGCAAGGGCTCTGTGAGGGACAGGGCTAGGTGCCCTCCCCAGCTCCTTCCCATCTGCCTCCCACCCTGCTCTCTGCAGATAGCCCTTTTCCTAACAGCTGCAGCCCAGCTGCCATCCCTGAGCCTGGGCCGCCAAGCACAGCTCCCTGGTGCCCTCTAGTGTCTGCCCCTCTCAGGTACAGGGTGACTTACCACAGCTCCCTGAGCTTGGCCCGGGGCCAGTCTCTCAACCTGGAATTGACATTCCAAACCAGGTCATTCCTAAGCATGAGACGGTCTGTTGACAATGATGCTGGACAGAAGACCCAAAAGAGACTGTGCCGGCCGTCTTTTCATGCCACTCAGGTCACAAGGGCCCCCCCGCTGTGGCCCCCAGAATCATCTCAAGGAACCACCCCATTAACCGAGGTAATGCGTGTGACATGCTTAGCAGGGGCTGGGAGAGTAGGGGACCCGTGACGGTGTGTTCAACAGTTATTAGCTCCACTTAGGGAGAAGCGATGGTCTGCTCGGTCCTGCGCTGGGGGCCCATTTCCAGGCGGGAGGACAGAGAAGCTCCGTCCAGAGCTGTGGGAGGCAGGAATGGGGACTCCAGGTTCTGAGCCTGGCACGGGGCAGGAGGGTGGTTGAGTGGCTCCGTGTGTGCTGGCTGCCAGAGCAAATGCAAAACATCAGCCTGCGATTAATTGAGACACCCCTCTCCTTACAATTTAGGGTGTTGTTGGGGAGTTTGGAAGGAAAATTGCTTTTCCAGCAAGAAGATGTTTTGACGTGATGCCTTCTCTCCCGGCATGAGATGAACCTCCTCCCTCCTGTCCCCTTCGCCAAGCTTTAGGGATGACCTCTGCCCTGCTAGGTGCCCTTGATGACTAACAAGGCGAGTGTGTGGGCTGCCACCTGTCCTGGCCTCACCCACCTTCACCCCTCCATTTCCTCATGACTGCCCTGTGGCTTCTGGGGGGAAGGCTCCAGATAGGTTTGCTAAACTACTGACTCCCCAGGACTCCCTGATGCCGGGGCACCAGAGACTGTGGCCCCTAGACCAGGTGAGGCCCAGCTCAGGGACCCAAGCTTCACCCTCAGGGAGCTGGTGGCTACACGGGGCACAGTCGCCTGTACAGATAATCTAGTGGAAAGCCTCCGTGTCCAGAGCCAGGGCGGAGGGCCTGAGGCAGGCTCTGGAGTGCAGAAGCGGGAAGGCACCTTGGGACCAGAGAGCAGAGAGCCTGCAGGGTGGGTACAAAGGATGGCTGTGGGCAGAGGCGAGCCAGGGCTCAGCTCGGGGGCCCCTGGGGGAAGGAGCCTGGAGTGGCCAGGGCACCATGTGTGTGTGCATGCATCTAGATATGGTTCAGGGAACCAGAAGGAACTTTAGCAAAGTCAGGGGCACTGGGGGCTAAGCAAACAGCACTTTGAAGACTTCTTTTTGGTATGGGGTGATGAGCCAGGTCTGGTGCCTAGTGCGGGAAAGGGAGAAAACTCCAAGTTGGTTTTTGTGTTCCTCAAACCAGTTTGCCCACATCCTTGGCACCATCTGTGCCCTGTAAAGGGCCTGCTTGGAGCTGTGCATGTCTGGGCCTGAGGGCGGCGGTGCCTACGTGAGGCCCTGCGGTCTCTCCAGGAGCTCCCCCAGAGGGGCCCCTGGCCACTGTTGGAGCTGAGAGGGGCCCGGCCCAGCTCTCCCACCTCTCCTGCTCCTCACGCAGCCCCTGCTGCCGAGAGCTCCAGCAGTCTCCATGTGCATAGGGGCCGGGGCTCAGTCGCAGGCAGCTCTTTTGCCTGCCCCACGGCTGCTCTCCTCGGGGATTTGGCTCTCACGTGAGGCTTCCAGCACGGCTCACACTCAGAGCTTTGCATGACCAGCAACACACAGACAGACATGAGCGTTGGGTTCAGAGTGAGAAAATCCTGGGTTCAAGATCAGGCTGTGCCATTTAGCAGCTATGTGGCCTCAGGCAGGTTGAACTCTTTGAGCCTCAGTTATCTCATCTGAAAATTGGGGATAATAACCCTTAATGGTGCTTATCTCATGGGGTTGTCATGAGGATCATATGAGAGGATGTGTGTGCAAACACCTTACAGAGGGCTCCACTAATGGGAGGGATTATTGTCGCTGTTTTCATACCACATAACACTTATCCAAGAATGGAAACTCATGTTCTGAGTGCCAGTGACGTGCCCGGCGCTCCTCCCGCGCTCATTTCATAACTATTCGTTGAGTCTCCTTGGTGCCAGGCACTGTTCTAGACCCTTGGGCCATAAAAATCAATAAAATACAAGATCCTTGCCTTCTTGGGGCTGACCTTCTAGGGGAGGGACTTTCACATACCCCAATCTACTTAGCAGACATTCCGACCTCTTTCTGGCATCTGCAAACCCAAGCCCGCAAGATTGAGAAACATCCCAAGCTGCTAGGAATTCTCTTCCTAAGTACTCTCCACTGATCCAGATGGCCTGGTGATAGGGACAGGACACAGGGAAATACTGGGTGGAAGAGGGTGGCTCCCCAGGAAAGGCCCCACCCACAAGCCTGAAGATCCCCGGCCCTAAATGAGGACAGCCATTCCTGTTTTTGTGCCCCAAAAGTTGCCTTTTGACCTGCCACCCCCCTCACCCTGCACCATATAAACCCCGAACCCCAGCCTTTAGAAGCAGATCAATAATCCAGCAGACCAGCAGACGGACAGTGGAACGATGCAGCAGAGAACGAGAGATGAGAAGGAACATCTGAAGGCAGAGAGGAGTTTGACTAGGGACATTTGGAGAGGAGTCCGGCTGCTGGGTGCCTGACTCCAAGGGAAGATCACCTTCCCACTCCATACCCACCTTCTGGCTCCCCATCCATCCCCCTGAAAGCCACCTCCACCATTCAACATAACCTCCCATTCATCCTTCAGGCGTGTGTGACCCAGTTTTTCCAGGACGCTGGACAAGAGCTTGGGATACAGAAAGCCGTCACACTGGCCCTCTGCCCTTGCAAAAAGGCAGCGGGTCCATTGAGCTGGTTAATGCAAGCCGTCTGCAGACAGCAGAGCGGAAAGAGCTTTGTAACACTGGGGTTGCAGGCACCCACCCCTAGACTCTACTGTGGGGCCAGAGCCCAGAGTGCTCGCTCTGGCCTCTGTACCTACCCATCTGCATGCTCCCCCTCCTGAAAGGGGTTTGAGCAGTGGGGGTGACTGAACAGGCAGGTAGCACGTCCTGTGAGGGGGACTGGGGAACTCTCTCGTTTCACTGGCAGAAGTTCTTTCGTGGGAAAACAAGGTCGTTTTGAGAAACACTCAGATCATTGCGAAAAGGGGACGCAATCATTAAGACTCGTTGCCCATTTTACAGATGAGGACATTGGGGCCCAGAAAAATTTAACTGCCTTGCCCTAGGTTATGCCGCTGGCCAGTGACAAAATGACTTATTCAGTCAACAAATATTTGCTGAGCTCCTATTTTGTGCCACCCACTGCTTTGGGCACTCGGGCACAGTCTGCGCCTTAGTGGAGCTTGCATTCTCTAAAGGGGTGACTTAAAAGAAATATGTAAACAGGTGAGCTCATTTCAGACATGATGCATGCTAGGCAGAAAATCATACAGGATGGTGGGAGGGAGAGTGACTCAGGGATGGGGTGGTCGGGGAGGGCCTCCTGGGGAGGGGACACTGAAGCTGAGAAACCAAGCAGCGGACACTTTTGGTGGAAGGGTGGAAGGCACCCTAAACGGTGACCCAGATAAGAGACTGGAAGGATTCCCTACAGCTCATTTAACAGGCAAAGGAGACAATGGGGCTGTGGGCCCTCCCAGGGAGAGCAGGAGCTTTCCAGCTGTGGCCTGAGGAGCTAGGTGGCCCTCTTTGTAACATAGAGCTCAGGGGATCTGGGGGTCCTTTTGTTTTTTAATAAATTTTATTTTTTAGGTTGACAGCAAAATTGAGCACCAAGTGTAGAGAGGCCCATATACCCCTAACCCCACACATGTAGTACATGCATTAAATCAGGAACCCACATGGGCACATCATCACCCAAAGTCTATATTTACATTAGGGTTCTCTCTTGGTGTTGTACGTCCTGTGAGTTCTAACCAAAGTATGATGACTTTACCACTGGCGTAGCATCTTACAGAGTAGTTTCATGGCCCTGAAAAGCCTCTGTGCTCCGCATGTTCATCCCTCCCTTCCCCCATCCCCTGGTACCCACTGGTCTTCTTGCTGTCTCCATAGTCTCGCCTTTCCCAGAGCATCTTATAGTTGGAATCATACGGTATGTACCCTTTTCGCACCAGCTTCTTCCACTTAGTAATATACATTTAAGTTTACATGTCTTTTCATGGCTTGATGGCACATTTCTTTTTAGTGTTGAATGAAATTTCCATTTCTGAATTTAGGGGCTTGATACAGTTTGGCTCTGTATCCCCACCCAAATCTCATCTTGAATGATACTCTCATAATTCCCACGTGTTGTGGGAGGGACTCGGTGGGAGATAATTAAATCATGGTGGTGCTTTCCCTCATACTTTTCTCATGGTAGTAAGTCTTATGAGATCTAATTTTTTTTTTTTTTTTAAATAAGGAGTTTCTGCTTTCGCTTCTGCCTCATTATTCTCTTTCTGCCGCCAGGTAAGCAGTACCTTTTGCCTTCTGCCATGAATGCGAGTCCTCCCCAGCCACATGGAACTGTGAGTCCCAACCGCTTTCTTTGGTAAATTGCCCAGTCTCTTGGGTATGTCTTTATCAGCAGCATGAAAATGGACTAATACAGGCTGCTTTCTTGTCTTGTTTAATTGACATTTGGCTCTTTCCTAGCTTTCCTGCAGTGATTTCAGCTTGCAAGCCCTTCCATCTCCCAGGGATGGGGTGGGACAGGGACAGGCTCTTTCGAGGTGCTGAGCTCTTCACACCGGGAAGGGCAAGGCCATACTGGGCCCTGAGGCTGCGCCACGTCTGGCCCTGACAGGCAGACACACCACCCTGTTCTGCTTTAAACGGGTCATGACTGCGAGGGGCAGGGGGTTCTTGGGGCATTGGTGCAGGACCAAGACAGAGATGGTGTCTGCTCCCCCAGGCCTCTCCTCACTCTCCCTTTGGTCAGGTGGGCAGCTCAGTTGCGTTTCTTGGTTTGGGAAGGCGGGCGACCTGGAGCATTTTGCCATTTGCTCGCCTAGTCCTCACTCGGTATTGTCTCCTGGAAGACTGGAAACTTCCAGGAAATCTGTTCCTCATCATAGAATCTGATCTCAAGTAGGTGGTTCCCAGTGCAAAGGTTCCACTAGCCTGGGGAGAGCCTCATGGGGCGAGGAGGAAGGATGCAAGCACATTTTGTCCTTGGGGCTGGCAGCCGAAAGGGAAAAACATTTCTGGTGAAGGAGGCTGCTGCCTTTTGTCATCCAGCTTGAACCCTAGCAACAGAGAGATGGGTAAACAAGATGTGTTCTGTGCAGATGATTCAGCCTGAAGAAGTAAGGAAATGCTGACACCTGCTGTAGCAGGGATGAGCCTTGAGGACATTCTGCTAAGCAAAATAAGCCAGTCACAAAGGCCAATATTGTATGATTCTACTGATAAGAGTAGTCAAATTCATAGAGACTGGAAGTAGAATGTTGATTGCCAGGAGCCTGAGGGAGGGAGGAATGGGGAGTTAGTGTCCAGCAGGTGCAGGTCTCGTTTGGGATGATAAAACGAGTTCTGCCTTTGCAGCAACATGGGTGGAGCCGGAGGCCATTATCCTAAGCAAACTAACACGGAACAGAAAAGCAAATACCGCGTGTTGTCACTTATAAGTGGGAGCTAAATGATGAGAACACATGGACGCAGAGAGGGGAACAGCGCACACTGGGGCCTATCAGAGAGCAGAGGGTGGGAGGAGGGAGAGGATCAGGAAATATCACAAATGGGTACTAGGCTTAATACCTAGTTGATAAAATAATCTCTACAACAAAGTCCCATGACACGGGTTTACTAAGTAACAAACCTGCACATGTACCCCTAATTAAAATAAAAGTGTAAAAAAAAGAGTTCTGGAAATGGATGATGGTTGCACACCATTGTGAATGTAGTTAATGCCACTGAACTGTACCCCTTAAAAATGGTTAAAATGGTAAATTTTATGTTATGGTTATGTCAACCTAAAGAAAGAAATGGAGACAAAATTAATATAAAGAGTTTATTTGGGTCAAGGTTAAGGACTATAGCTCAGGGCGCTCATCCAAGTTGCCTTGGGAGTGCTCGGTTTGGCCTCTGTTACAAGCAGGGTTTTCTTTGCTTTTTTTTTTGTTGTTGTTTGTTTTTTGTGGGGTTTTTTGGGTTGTTGTTGTTTGTTTTGTTTTGTTTTTGAGATGGAATCTTGCTCTGTCGCTCAGGCTAGAGTACAGTGGCATGAGCTCAGCTCACTGCAGCCCCTGCCTCCCAGGTTTAAGCGATTCTACTGCCTCAGCCCTCCAAGTAGCTGGGACTACAGGTGTGTGCCACCACGCCCAGCTAATTTTTGTATGTTTAGTAGAGATGGGGTTTCACCAAGTTGACCAGGCTGGTCTTGAACTCCTGACTTCAGGTGATTGGCCCACCTCGGCTTCCCAAAGTGCTGGGATTACAGGCGGGAGCCACTGTACCTGGCCACAAGCAGGTTTTTAAAAGTTAAAGGGGGTGGGTGCTCAGGAGGCTGAGGAGGTTTGAGCCCAGGAGTTTGAGTTTAGTTTGAGGTTTGAGCCCAGGACTTTGAGTTTAGACATAGCAAGACCTTGTCTCTTAAAAAACTTTTTAAATTGCTTAAAAATCTATTTTAAAAGGCCAAAGGAGACAATGAGTGGGCTGATATAAAGTGGTTTGTCAGACATTCTCATTGGTTTACTGAAATGACATTGATTAGTAATTGACTATACATTGTTGAACTACAGGGTAAGAGTTATGGTGTCCAGAGAGTGGCATTTTACAGCTACTTGGTGTCAGTCTAGAGCCCACATAGCAAGGGGCTGTAAGAAGTAATTATTTAGCCCAAGATGGTGGAAAGGATGCGTTGTGGCATGCTGTTACTTTTCTTATTTATCATTATTTTTTTGACTATTACAAAAGTTTATTTAACAAAAAGTCTAATATGAAAACATTCATGATCTAATTTTATATCATAGTAAAACATTTGGAGAGGGGCATGAGCGTCTCTGGCAAACAGCCATTATTTACACTTGTTGCGAGGCCTCAAACATGATGATACCATTTCCTCCTCTTACCACCTTTCCCATACTCTTCCGTTGGCCGCTAGTTGCCATCACCACACACTCACTGATCACAGACTCATAAAGGGATAAATCCCCACAGCATTCCTTGGATAGGTCTGCCGCCATTTAAGTTCAATGATAACTTCTTGCCTATAATTTTTTTCAGCTCGTGAGGGTGAACTTTGCTGCCTATTCCGCGTTCTCACAGATGCCTCGAAACGGAATGTGATGCTGTCACTTTTCAGTCCTGATAACCGAGGAGCCTGCAGATCAACAGCTTCTCTTCTTTCTCATATATTTTATTACAATAAAAATATTTTAGGCCAGGTGCCGTGTGGCTCATACCTATACCTGTAATTCTAGCACTTCCAGAGGCCGAGGTGGGCGGATCGCCTGAAGTCAGGTGTTCGAGACCAGCCTGGCCAACATAGTGAAACCGTGTCTCTACTTAAAATACAAAAATTAACCGGGCGTGGTAGCATGTGCCTGTAATCCCAGCTACTTGGGAGGCTGAGGCAGGAGAATCGCTTGAATCCTGGGGGGTGGAGGTTGCAGTAAGCTAAGATGGTGCCACTGCACTCCAGCTATGGCGAAAGAGTGAGACTCCATCTAAAAAAAAAAAAAAAAAAAAAAAATTAGCCAGGTATGGAGTACACCTGTGGGTCCTAGCTGCTTGGGGATTGAGGCATTCGGATCACTTCAACCTGGGAGGTCAAGGCTACAGGGAGCTCCTCCTGCCTAGATCGTATGCCTTGGAAACTAAGATCGTGCCAGTGTACTCCAGCCTGGGTGACAAAGTGAGAACCTGTCTCAAAAAAAAAAAAATTAAAACAGATTGACCCAGGATCACAAAGTGCAAAGGGCCTGTGCCATCATTTTACCCGTTCACACAACCCTCTCTACAACAGTCTGACTCCTTCACAGATGGAGAGCTCACTACCTGGAGAGCCTTGAATCTCAAGTGGGAAGACCTGCGTTGGCACCTGGGCGCTGAGCCTCGTCTTCCTCACGCCTCGAATGGGGGAAGTAGCACTTGCCCGTCCTACCTCATAGAGCCGCCGTGAGGATCAAGGAGGTAATATGCGGGAAAGTACTTTTACTTCTAAAGGGCTCTGAACAGATAAGGGATTATTAGCATTATTTTGATTGCCCGCTGAGGTCATTGACTCCATTAGGGGATAGTTCTGATCGTCTGGAAGTTCTGGCAGAGTTGTGTAGTAGCAAAGGTTGTTCTTACTGTTACCTCACCTCTTACTATGTCTATATCTTTACGTCTCTCTTCTTTTAGCAACTTCATGCTCCATCCCAACCCTTGTTATCTTGAGCAGTGCCTGTATCTGATCCCCCTGATTAGGTCTTATGCCTTGGGAACTAAGATGCTACCTCCTCCAGAAAGCCTTCCCAGATACTCCCTCCCTCTCCCCTCCCTCTCCCCTCACCTGAGCCAGATGAGGTCTTGGGAGCTATGTAATGCAATGAATATGTAATGAGATCATAAAGACGTAGGTCTGAATTCTGCTGCCATTGTTTGCTATTCACGAGACCTTGGTAAAACACAACTTTCTGAGGCCTCAACATCTCCCTGTAAAGCAATGGCAATAAACTACCTAACAGGATGGTAATGAAGATTAAATAATATAATCAACAGGGCCAGAATGTGAAGGATGCTTAATAAATAATAGTTTTTCTCCTTTGAATTCTCATAGCCCTTTATTTGAACTTTCAGTCTTGCATTACAGACAATAGTATCATTCATTTATTATTCATTTATTCATTCAACAATTGTTTAATTGAATGAGATGGCAGTAAGTGTGAAGAAGAAAAATAGAGCAAAGCAGGGAGTATGTGCTCTATTGCTGTTTTATTTTCAGTGGCTAGGAAACATTTCATTGATGAGGCATCATTTGAGCAGAGAACTGAGGGAGTAAGCCCTGTAGTTATCAGAGAAGATATCAGGACAAGTGTAAAATCCCTGAGGCAGGCACATGGTGTCTTTGAGAAACAGCAAGGAAGCCAAGGTGGCCAGATCAAAGAAAGAGAGGGAGGAAATGTATCAAGAGGGAAAGATCAGAGAAGTATCTGGGTCCACATCACCTGGGGCCTTTGTAGACTGCGGTAAGGACTTGTTTCTTTTCCTTGATGAGGTAGAAAACCAATGGAGAGTGTTGAGCAAACAGTGGAAGAACTGGCATCAGTGTTAAAAGGTTTTCTTGGTTGCTATGTGGAAAATCACCTGTACAGTACCAGGAGTAGAAATAGGAGATCAGGGCTTGGTGTGACAGCTCACACTTGTAATCTCAACACTTTGGGAGGGCGAGTTGGGAGGACTGCTGGAGGCCAGGAGTTCAAGACCATCCTGGGCAACATGGTGAGATCCCACCTCTACAAAATAAAATAAAATAAATAGGAGATCAGTGACTAGGCTCTTGCAGCCATTGAGGCAAGAAATAATATTCAAAACTCTTCTGGAAGTAAGAAAAAAAAACACAGTGGCTTGGACCAGGAAGACAAAGAGAGGTAGAAAAAATGGTCAGATTCCGAATACATTTTAATTTGAAGATAGAACCAAGAATCCTTGCTGGGATGTGAGAGAAAGAATGAATGCCATGGTTTTTGCCTGGGGAACCATTAAGCTGGTGTTTCCATCACGAGGACGGGTAAATCTATGGGAGAAGCAGGTTTAGGTGGGGCGGAATGAAAATCGGGATTTTTGTATTGATCTGGCTTTTTCTGTTTCCCAGCCTCTTCCTTTGTTTCCAATGATCCACATTTCTCTTCTGTATTGTTTTCTTTCAGCCTGAGAACTGTCTTTAGCATTTCTTGCAGTAAACAAGCTAATGGTGAATACTTTTAGTTTTGTTTTTTTGGGAAATATCTTTGTTTTACCTTCATTTTTGAAGGGTATTTCATAACTCAAGAATTTGGGTTTGAAAAACTTTACTTTCGGCCGGGCGCGGTGGCTCGTGCCTGTAATCCCAGCACTTCGGGAGGCCGAGGAAGGCAAATCACGAGGTCAAGAGATCAAGACCATCCTGGCCAATGTGGTGAAACCACGTCTCTATTAAAAACACAAAAATTAGCTGGGCATGGTAGTGTGTGCCTGTAATCCGAGCTTCTCGGGAGGCTGAGGCAGGAGAATCACTTGAGCCTGGAAGATGGAGGTTACAGTGAGCCAAGATCATGCCATGGCACTCCAGCCTGGTGACAGAGAAAGATCCTGTCTCAAAAAAAAAAAAAAAAAAAAAAACAACTTTTATTTTTAATACTTTAAAGATGTTGGTTCACTGGCTTCTGGCCTCTGTGGTTTCTGATGAGAAGTCAGCAGTGATTTGATTTTTTTTCTGCCCTGTGTGTAACATGTCTTTTTTCTTGGACTGTTTCAAGATTTCTTCTTTATATTTAATTTTTTATCAGTTGGACTACGATGTGCCTCTGGGAGATTTTCTTTGTATTTATCCTACTTGAGGTACGCTCGGTTTCTTGAGTCTGTAAATGTGTGTCTTTCACCAAATAGGGGGAAATTTTAGCCATTGTTTCTTCAAATATTTTTTTGTTCTTTTTTCATGTAGTCTTTCTTTTTTCCTGCTGGGGTTTCAATTTCACATGTTAAACATTTTGATATTGTTTTTTCAGGCCTTGGAGGCTCTGTGTTTTTGTTGTTACTGTTTGTTTTCAATCTTTGTTCTCTTTGCTGTGGTTGGATACTTTTTGTACTGATCTAATTTCAAGGTCGTTGACTCCTCTATTAGCTGAACATTGTTGTTAGCCAAACTGGTGAATCTTTTATTTCAAACATTATCTTTTTCAGTTCTAGAATTTCTAGTTAGTTTTCCTCTAAATTGAGTTTATTTCTCTGCTGAGGTTTTCTATCTTTTTATTTGTTGCAGATGTATGTATCATCCTCACCTTGCAAAGCATAGCTATAATAGCTACTTGAGAACTATGATTTTGCTAATTCAAATATCTAGGCCATCTCAGGGTCAGTGTCTGTTGATTGTCTTTTCTCTTAAAAATGGATCATGTTTTCCATGTTTTTCATATGCTAAATAATTAGGATATTCTGAACATTCTGATTGTTAAGTTGTGGAGACTCTGGATTCTGTTATTCTCCCCTAACTGCTTGTTTTTTTTGTTTTGTTTTTTGTTTTTTTTGAGGCAGGATCTGGATTCTGTTATTCTCCCCTAACTGCTTGTTTTTTTTTTGTTTGTTTGTTTTGTTTTTTTGTTTTTTTTTTGAGGCAGGATCTTACCCTGTCACTCAGGCTGGAGTGTGGTGGCACAATCATAGCTCACTGCAGTCTCAAACTTCTGGGTTCAAGCCATCTTCCCACCTCAGCCTCCCCAGTAGCTAGGACTACAGGCATGTGCCACCACGCCAGGCTAATTTTTTTTAATTTTTATTTTTTGTAGAGAGGTGTCTGGCTGTTGCCTAGTCTGGTCTCACACTCCTGGCTTCGAGCATTCCTCTGGCCTCAGCCTCCCAAAGCACTGGGATTAAAAGCATGAGCCACTACGTCTTGCCAAATGCTGATTTTTAAATTTTGTTTTGTTTTAAGCAAGCTATTAACTTGGTTGGATCAAGCTGTAAACCATCTCTTAAGCACCAGTTTAAATCTCAGTTTAGTTTGTGCATTCTTATCTAGGTTGCTTGAGCCTGCCTCATGCGTGCATGGACCAGGAATTGGCCCAAGATTTGGACAGTTTATACACAGAATTTGTGGTTCGTCTTCTCTGCGTCTCTCTGTTTATGGATTCTTCCTCTCACTCTCCAATGGCTGTGGTTGCCTTGAACTCTACCCTTTGATTCTTTAGGCTAGAAGGACTACAGGTTTTCTATCATCATTTTATCTGCTCTATGTGGCTCTACCATGGCATGCCTTTTGGCTAAAAGCCACAAAAACCATGAAACTCATCCCACGCATTTTCTTTTTTCCCAGCATTAACCAATTCCCAGAAACTGCCTGCTTTTGTTCACACTCCAGGGCCTTCAGGTAGCTGGTTTTCCTATTTTATCCAGAGTTTATAGCAGTCATCTGTAGGGGTTTGTACAGTAGGAGCTCACTAGGCTACAGAAATAGAATTGCTGGAAGTTTTGTTTTGGACATAGTAAGTTTCAGATGGCCACAAGATTTGCCAGTGACGATGTGCACTAGCCAGTTGGATCTATGCACCTGGAGCTCTGGAGAGAAATCATTTAATGTTTGACAAGGCATGGGTGGTAAGAAAAGTCACGCGTGTGGGTAAAATCACCTAGGGCCTGAGTGTAGACGCATAAGAGAGACAGGTCCAGAACCCAGGTCAGCGCACTCCAGTGTTTACACATCAGCATGACAAGAGGAATTCAGAACGCAGACTGAGAAACAGCAGGCCGTGTCGAAAGAGGAAAACTACAAGAGTGTTGTCTTGAAGTCCAGATGGAGAAAGAATTTCAACAAAAGACAGTGTGACCAGCCATATCAAATGCTGCCGATGGCGTAGGTAGGATGAGGATGAAGAGTTCACTTCTGGGTTTGGCAACATGAAGGTCCTTGGTGAACTGATAACTGTTTTGTTCCAGTGGAAGACTCAGAACCCACTGAAATGAAGAATTGAGTCTATGAGTATGGAGAAAGCTTTCAAGAAAGTTTAACAGCCAAGAGAACAGAAAAATAGAATTGAAGCTGGAGGGGGCTATGAGGTCAAGAGAAGTCTTGTTTTGATTTTTGACATAGGGAAAAATTATATCATGTTGGTATGCCAAAGAGAGTCATCAAGAGGGGATTATTGATGTGTCAGGAAAGTAAAGTGAGAGTTGGGCCAGGTGTGGCGGCTCACACCTGTGATCCCAGCACTTTGGGAGGCCAAGACAGGAGGATCATTTGAGCTCAGGAGTTCAAGACCAGCCTGGGAAGCATACTAAGACCCCCATCTCTAGTTTAAAAGAAAAGAAAGTGTGAGTACAGGATCCTGTGCTCCAGTGAAGAGCCAGCCTTAGATAGAATCATGGGCAGCTCATTCATAGCAACTGTCAAAGGCCACACCATCCTTTTTTGTCAGTTCCTCCAGTCTGCAGGTGATACTAAAGAAATCGATTCGATAAGTTAAGCAATTCAGGAATATGGAGAGAGGGAATACAGACTAGGCCACTAATTCATTGCCACACCCCAGGCGATCTTACAGGAGAGGCACTAAGGGGCTGAGATGGAGGGATGGAGGGAACAGCTCTGGTCATGGGGTGGACTCCAAAGATTTGGTACATGCAGAAGCTCCTGGCTGCCTCCTGGGGTGGGTGAGGAGTGTGGCCAGTATGCAAGTGTCAGGATGGTGGTGATCACGGTGGGGAGGCATGTCTGTGAATGGCGGGACACACAGACCTCATTTGAGTAGATAGATAGCAGCTTCCAGAGGAGAGTCTGGAACTGCCTGTGCACTCTGCTGTGGCCGCCTCCACTCAGGAATGAAGACCATCAGAGCTTAGTCCCAGATCTGGTTGTGACTTTGCTCCCATCACGACGACACTTTGTTGCCATCTTGCTCCATGCCTGGCCAGATAGAATTAATCTGAACAAGATTTGGCTCACAGATCTGGGTTGCCCCTGCTCTGTCTCTGACCTAGTGGCTTTCAAACTCTTTTTCACCAATTTTACATCATAATTTGGTGCATACACATATATGATATGTAGACTTAAATAGTATTGAAACAAAACTTAAATGAAACAATTGGTCATTTAATCACTTGTGATGCACTCCAGTATTTTCAATTTTTTTAAATGCTAGTTACAACCAATGAAACTGATTTCATAACTCACTAATGGCTCTAAGCTGCTGTTGGGAAAATACCACTGTAACCACGTAGATGATTTTGCTCTGGTCTGTCTTGCTCTCTCAGGGTGATGAGCAGCATAAGGGTTCCGAGAAGCCTCAAACAGAGTTGATTATCTCGGTGTACCTATCTATCCCATAGATTAGCAGATGTGAACTTTAGAGCACATTTATATAAATGCACAGTTGGTTTCCCTTGACCTAGCCGCAAACCTGACTTACTTTTCTGCACACTGAGAGCTACAGTGCTGAGCCCCCCACTTCATTCCTTTGTTCTCTCCTGTCTCATCCCCTGCATCTCACACTCCATCTTTCTCCGCTCATTCCCACTGGAAGCCCCTGAAGTTAAACTATTTGAATCATAGAATATCACAGGTGAAACAGACTTTAAGAACTGTTTAATACAGTCATCCCTCTGGTGTATCTCAGTGATCTCCAGTCTCTGCTTGCATTCCTCCAGTGACAGAGGGCTCACTACTCAGCAAGGTGGTCCCTTCTGTCTTTTTTCTCTTTCTTTTTTGTTCTCTTTCCTTCCTTCTTCTCTTTACTTTTTTCTTTCTTTCTTTTTCTTTCTTTTCTCTTTCTTTCCTTCCCTCCCTCCTCTCTCCCTTCCCTCCCTCCTTCCTTCCTTCCTTTTAAATTTTTTACCAATTTCCCTAGGAGCTGGAATCCTTGAACAATAATGATTTGGCAAAATCTGTATTCCCATGGCTTTCATTTATTAGGTTTTATATCAAAATTCAAAATTAGTAAGTCAGTATATATGCTTGGAACACTGCCAGGCATGGTAAGCACTAGATACGTACTTGCTACTAGCATGATGAGTGTGTTGGTGCTAACTAACAGCAGTAACTAATCTAATCTTTTTCTCACATGACGGCCCTTCATATGTTTAATGGAAGGAATCATGTTGCCTGGGTCTTGTCTTTTCTGCACCAAACATCCCCGCCTGCCAGTCTTTCCTCATGTAGTGTGCTTCCCTATCCCTTCACATCCAGCTCGCTGTCCTGACATGGGTGGGTTTCTAACTGGTTGTTGCTTCTCTGAAAATGCTGGCCTTCAGAACTGGACACCAGGTTCCCCGTACAGGGGACCAGGGCAGAGAACAGAGACTCTTCTCCCGTGACCTGGGTGCTCAGCGGCTAATGATGGTGCCCAAGGTTATTAGTGGCCCACATCAGAGCAGAGAGAGGCATGCAAGGACAAGTGATGGAGAAGCAGAAGAACTGGCAACCCTCCCTCCAGAGCGCGTGCCCTGCGGGTATGTTCACAAGCTGCCATTCTTGTGAATTGTCACACTGGAAGGAATCAGGCCTGCAGGAGGAGGGACGGCCCATCCAGGAAGGGCCAAACAGCCAATGGCTGCTCCAGGGAGTCTCAGACTCAAACAGCTACAGGGACCTGGCAAGGTGATATCTGGAAACAGATCCTCAACATCTCTACAAGGAAGACAAGAGGAAGTGGTGGGAACTGTGATGAGCTTGGGCAAGTACACATCCCATCTCAACGAAGGAGCATTCACCCTGCTCAAGAGCTACTGCCGAGCAGAACCATGGGTTCCTTCTAATGTTCCATCCACATTTTCTTTCTTTCTTTCTAATACAGATGGGGTCTCGCTATGTTGTCTAGGCTTGTCTTGAATTCCTGAGCTCAAATGGTCTTCCCATCTCAGGCTCCCAAAGTGCTGGGATTACAGGCATGAACCACTGCGCCTGATCCACATTTTCTTTTACTTTTTTTAAAACTTTCTTTTTAGAGACAGTGTTTAACTCTGTTACCCCAAATAGAGTACAGTGGCACAGCCAAGGCTCACTGCAGCCTCAACCTCCTGGGCGCAAATGATCTTACTTCAGCCTCCCAAGTAGTTGGGACTACAGGCATGTGCCACCATGCTGAGCTAATTTTTTCCCTCCCTCCCTCCTTCCCTTCCCCTTCCCCTTCCTTCCTTCCTTCCTTCCTTCCTTCCTTCCTTCCTTCCTTCCTTCCTTCCTTCCTTCCTTCCTCCCTCCCTCCCTCCCTCCCTCCCTTCCTCTCTCCCCCTCTCCTTCCTTCTCTCTCTTTCTGTCTGTGTCTGTGTGTCTGTCTTTCTTTTGGCAGAAGCAGGGCCTTGCTTTGTTGCCCAGGCTGCTCTTGAACTCCTAAACTCCAGCAGTTCTCCTGTCTCTGCCCGCCAAAGTGCCAGGATAACAGGCATGAGCCGTGGCACTCAGCCTCACATTTTCAAAATAAGCCAGAAAGCTGCATTTTAAAATATAAAATCCTCCCATTTTAAAATGTCAACTAATTCCAAACGTTTTTAAAATTTTTCATGAGCTGACAGTGTCAGGCTCCCTGAAGACACTGTGACACTCACATCTCCCTTCGGAGCTCAGTTCTGCGCCTGCGGCGCTGGGAGGCTGAGTCTGGGCAGAGCCTGGTAACTCACCCACCCAACTTTTACCCAAGTCTCTCCGGTTATCAAGTCGCTGCTGTAGCCAGGGCCAAATCCAAGAAAACAACTACATTATCTGAAGAGCCAGAAAGAGCTGGCCTGAGTCTTGCACTAGTGGGTTTTGTTTGTTTGTTTGTTTTGTTTTTGGCGAGTGGAGAAAGCAAGTGAACCTGGAATAGTATGTCATGGAAGGCTTTGGATGGAATCCAATCCCCCACCCAGGCCAGGGCACTTACCTGCCAGGAGAAGGAGGAAGCTCCAGTCTTTCCGCAGCCTCTAGCTTCCTACCTTCCAACTTTCTTCCCAATGACGCTGTTTGCTTATCTGTTTGCAAAATAGTGAACGTCAAAATCTTTTTGTGTACTTTCAGATCTAAAACATGCAATGACAGGGTAAAAATGTAGCTGCTTACCACAAAATCTTAAAAGTATCACAGGATCCACAGAATAACATACTTTTAGAGCAAGAATGGGTCTTGCGACCAGCTCACTGGCCAAATGAGATAAATGAATGCAGGGAGTAATTTGCCTACAGTCTTGATGCTGGGCCGGGTGTGGTGGCTCATACCTGTAATCCCCATACTTTTGGAGGCCAAGGCTGGTAGATCTCTTGAGCCCAGGAGTTCAAGACCAGCCTGGGCAACATGGTGAAACTCTGCCTCTACAAATATATTAACCAAGTGTGGTAGCGGTTCCAGCTTCATAGGAAGCTGAAGCAAGACAAAAGATCACTTGAGCCCGGGAGATCAACTTTGCAGTGAGCCATGATTGTGCCACTGCACTCCAGCCTGGGTTACAGAGCAAGACCCTATCTCAAAAAAAAAAAAAAAAAAAAAAAAGAAAAGAAAAGAAAAGAAAAAGAAAGAAAGTACATAGGTACAGAACCGTGAGGCATATAGAGGCAAAGCTCCCAGCAAGTCCGGACCAAAGCTGAGGTGCCGCCAGCTTCCTGCTCTCAGTACCTGAGCTCTTTCTCTTACAGTAGGGCTGGGAAAGAAGCTGTGAACCTGGGGTGGGAGCAGTGGGCACTCGGAAGGTGTCGGGGAGTAGGGGACCCACAGGGTCTTGTGCACACTGAGAGGAGAGGGTGACTATGCCTGAGTGTGCTGTGTGCCACAGCACATGTGCTCTGAAGAAGGCACAAGGGATTTGCCGAGTCCCACAGGGACACGGGGAGTTGTGTAATGACATGAAACCCTCCCTGGCGATGAAGCCATTCAGCGATTCACTCGGCCGTTTTGCTAATCTATGAAATGCTGACTTTGCCATGCCCCCCCGCACCTTTCCTTTGGGATGAGGCAAAGGAACAGAAGCCAGGCTCGCTGCCTTTTTGGAGCTTGTAGCCCTGAGTAGGGAGAGGAATCAGGCCCACATCTAATTTGGAAGCAGAGCAGAACCAATCGAGTGGCAGGTGAAGGGGTCCAGCAGCAAGGGCTTGGGGGTTCAGACGCCAGGGTGGTTAGAGAGAGCTTCATGGAGGATAGTCAGATGGTGGAGGTCTGGGGCCTGGCCGGCAGGCAGAACAGACTCTCAGATGTAGTTTGGAATGTCAGGAGAAGGAGCCTCCATCTTACTTCTTCCTTGCACCATTGGGAGAAGTTTAAATTCTAAGGTCTCCTTAATTTTTTAAAATTTTAAACATTTTTTTGAGACAGGGTCTTTCTCTATCACCCAGGCTGGAGTGTAGTGGCAGGAACACAACTCATTGCAGCCTCTACCTCCCGGGCTCAAGGGATCCTTCCACCTCAGCCTCCTAAGTAGATGAGACCACAGGCACACAATCCAGTTTTTGTTGTTGTTGTTGTTGTTGTTGTTGTAGAGATGGGGTCTCGCCATATTGTCTAGGCTGGTCTTGAACTCCTGGGATCAAGCAATTATCCTGTCTTGGCCTCCCCAGATGTTGGGATTCTAAGCATGAGCCACCTCTCCCAGCCTCTAGGTCTTAATCTACATTCTAATTCATTGCTTTATTCATTTGACACATTTTTATTGAGCAGCTACTCAGTGCTGTGCTGGTATGTGCTGGGGCTATAGAAAGGCAGCGCTCTCAAGGACTGCTGCATCAATACCAAGACACACCTATGATCCATAAAAGACTGGGGGTAGGTGTGATTCCGGGGGCACAGAGTGCCAGTGAGCCTGGCCAGAGGAGGGACACCAAGGAGATGAGGGGAAAGGGCAGGGTGGTTTTCCAGGGGCACAGATTGTATTTGAAGTAAGAGTTATCCAGGTGGGGGGAGGAGGAAGCAAAGGGGGTGTTCTCTGCTGAGAAAATATCACATGCAAAGGCTCAGAAATGGTGAGTGCTGGGATCATTTGGTCTAACTGGAGTGTGAGGTATGGGGGCCTGGTTGGGTAGAGGCAGGAAAGGGGCTGGGAGGTGAGCCCCAGAAATGCTCTTTCCATTTGTCTGGGGGCGCTGGGAGGCTGCTGGACTGCTGATTAACTTATTCCCCAGTGAGCCTTAGGTGAGGCCCAGTCCCCTCGGACAACAGCTCCCCTTGTCTCTGTGTGTGGGTGACCCCTCTGATTTGTCTGGTCATTTAGTTCTTCTTTGAGGAAGAAGGCTGGATAAGGAGAGACTCTGCTTGCCACCCTGAGCAGGTTCTCTTTGCTTTGAGTTGTGTGGACTTCTGTGAGTAGACACCTACTGCTCTGGGGAAGGACAGGCATGACGGGCCAGTGTGGGCCCCGTTCTCACACACTGCTTTACAGGTGGAGCTGGAAGGCTGCTAGGAGGAGGTGGCAGCTGTGCAGTGGCCCTGAGCAGCCTCGGGAACCTGCCTCCTGCTTGCTGGGGACCCTCATGACTCACATCTCTAGGAGATGAAGGCAGATCCTCTGAGGTCAGCTGGGGCCTTGGGAAGGAAACTCTCTGAGCTTGGGAGATGCTGATCCAGTGCCCCTGGCCGAGCCAATCAGGGCCACTCTGAGCATGCTCGAAGGAAAAGTTTTCCTTCTCACTCCATCCTTGGAGGGATTCTGGCTGGATTCTGGGCGGCACACATTGCCTTAGTCGTAGTAACAGCAGGGGACCAGGACAGCCCTGTGTGATTTGCACAGCCACCCCCACAGGGCCTCTATTCTTCAGTTTTCTATCCCAAGGGGACTAGTCGAAAGATCACTGACCCTTTAAACTGAGTAAGTCCTTGGGGAAAGCTGGATTTATGGAAGAGCAAATTCCCGAAAAGAGAGAGCGTGGGCTAGAGCCATGTATTTATTTACTTATTTATTCATTCTTTTTTTGTTTTGTTTTTCTTTACTAATTCATCTCTTCGAAAAAAAAATATAAATAATACGGAAATCAACAAAGCCAGAAAAATGTTCCCCCTTGCCCCTTGTATATTTCCTTCACTCCTGCTTTCCTGGGATGCGCACATTTAGAGCTGGGAGGGTGAGCTGCACACCCTGCCCACAAATAGGATGGGAAATGTGATTTCCTGAAAAATGGAACTAAAGCAGGAAAGTTGAATAAGAGGAAGAAGAAGAAGGAGGAGGAGGAGGAGGAGAAGTAGAAGGAGGAAGAAGGGGAAGGGGGATGGGGAGGAGGGGGAGAGGGGAAGGGCAGGGAGGAAGAGGAGAAGGAGGGAAAGGAGGGGAGGAAGGAGGGAGGGGTGAGGGGGTGAGGAGGAAGTGGAGGGGGAGGGAAGAGGAAGGGGGGAGGGAGGAAGAGAAGGGGAAGGAAGAGGAGGAGGGAGAGGAGGAGGAGGAGAAAGTGGGAGATATCTTTTCAAAGTTCTTTTTCTGTGCATACAAAAATAGGAATGAACACTTTAGGCCTCTTCCCACGGTAGTTGTGTAATCCCACCTGGCCCATTCATTCCGATTGCACAGCACAAGAAGGAGGTCCGTAAGGAGCAGCTTAGGTCGTGGGCAGGATCTGTCAGTTGCATGAGCAGAGCATCTTCTTTGGCCATTGTTGGGGCCATCTCTGCTCAGCCAGGCCTTTCCCTGTCCAGGGTCACTGTGTCAAAAGTACAGGAGGAATCGGAAAAAGGCCAAAGTGGTCTAAGGTGCAGGGGTGAGGTGTTAGGTGAGGGGCTGGGCTGGTCTCGGGGTAGGAGGGCAGGTGCTGGCAGAGAGGCCTTTGCTGGCTTGGGGCACTTCCAGCCACAGGAAGTGTTTGTTCTTTTCAGGACAGGTCAATCCTTACTTCCATTCAGCAAACACATTTTGGGTGCGATCAAAAGCGGTACAAAGACGAGTTCTAACTGAGAGGAGTTTGCCGCCTTTAGAGAACGTCCAGGCCGGGCGCCGTGGCTCACGCCTATAATCCTAGCACTTTGAGAGGCTGAGACTGGCAGATCATGTGGCCAGGAGTTTGAGACCAGCCTGGCCAACAGAGTGAAACCCCATCTCTACTAAAAAAATACAAAAAATTAGCTGAGCATGGTGGTAGGTGCCTGTAATCTCAGCTACTCAGGAGGCTGAGGCAGGAGAATCGCTTGAACCTGGGAGGTTGGAGGTTGAATGAAGTGAGCCAAGATCGCCCCACCGCACTCCAGCCTGGGCGACAGAGCGAGACTCTGTCGCAAACAAAGAAAAAACAAAACTGTCCAATTTGGGCACTGTTAGAGAGATTCAGAATGTTCTGGAAGTCCACAGTTGGTGAGAGGGGACCAGAAACACACCTCAACAGTAAGCGCTCCTGAGGACAGGCCAGGAGCCGGTGCCGCGCTGAGCCCTCCATATACCTGATCATTCCATTCTCACTTTGGAGCTGGCGATCGTCCCCTCCTGTCATGAACTGGGAAAGTGTAATTTCACTGAACAGACTCAGAAGGATGTGAAGTGACCTGCCCAGGGCCACATGGCTGGAAAGTGACCATGCAGAAGTGAAGGAATGAAGGTCTGTGACTCCAAAGCATACCCTCACATGCATTTTGCTCTGAGACACGTGGGGTTCGAGGTGAATCTGGAGGGTGGGAAGGGACTTGTCAGGTGAAGGCAAGAAAAAGGTGTTCCAGTCTGAAAGTAGAGCAGGATGAAGACACAGGCAGTGTGGCCCCCAAACTGTCGGGCTCTGAGGGCATCTTCTGGGGGAAGGCCAAAGGGAAGTCTTGTGCTCAGGGTGGAGGGCAGGTCACTTCACATCCTTCTGAGTCTGTTCAGTGAATAATAACTTTCCCAGTTCATGAGAGGAGACGTCAATCCCTAGCTCGGAGGTGAGAATGGAATCGTCGGGTATATGGAGGGTGCAGCGCAGCCCTGGCTCCTGGCCTGTCCTGGGGAGCTCCTGACACAGCATCACAGATGCGGGGAAGAGGCCCAAGCTGGCAGCCCTGTGGGGAAGCAAGTGAAGACTCTGCATGCTGGGGTGTGGACGGGAGCCACAGCAGGGAGGACCCGCCTCCTTCATGGGACCAGCACAGTGTTCTTGGGGATGAGCTGCCCAGAGAGGCTTGTCCCAGGCTGAAGGTCGAGCTGACAGAGCCCAGGGAGAAGCCCAGCAGTGCCCACATGCACGGGAGGAGAGCACGAGGCCAGCTGGGAGGCTGACAAGGAGGGGAGGGAGAAAAGGGGCTTGTGAATGGTTCAGGTAGGAAATGACCCGTTATCGATGTGGCTGCGGGGACGGAGAAGGGAACTGCAGTACAATGCTCAGATGCTTCCCACAGTCGGCCCTTGCCAGGATGTGCTGTGTGTCTGTGTATCCTAGTCTGGGCTGAAGGGACCCTCCTCGGGGAGTGTGTTCCTACAGGATGACATCTGTCCCACGTGGCTTTGCACCTGTGGTGCTGGCTGGTCCTGGGCCCAGGTCAGTGGATCTGGATGGAATGAAGCAGCCACATCTGCGTCACCCCATCTCTGCGAGCCCATCCCACCTGGTCAGACCTGCCAGGCCAACCCCATACCCATCTCTTCACAGCTGAGCTCCGTGCCGCTGCCCCAGCTCCTCCAGCAAGGGCACATCATCCCTTCCAGGCCTCGTCCGAGTCCCCCTCCCCAGCCAGCTGCCACAGAGCCCCACTTGCACTTGGGGAGGACCGAGGCAGGGAGGACGTAAGTGAAGACAGGGGCAGGGATGCCTCCTCCATGATGGTTCTCTGGAATGATGCTCAAGAGCAGGGGGACCTTGGTGATGGTCCCTTCCTCTTTGCTGATGGGCAAATAGAAGTCCCAGAGTGGGTGCTGGGCACGTTGGCTCATGCCTGTAATCCCAGCACTTTGGGAAGCCAAGGTGGGAGGGTCACTTGAGACCGGGAGTTCAAGATCAGCCTGAACAAAACATAGCAAGACCCCACCTCTACAAAAAAGTTTTTTTTAATTAGCCAGGTATGGTGGTGGGTGCCTGTAGTACTAGCTACTCCGGAGGCTGGAGCAGGAGGATCACTTGAGCCCAGCCCAGGCTCGAGGCTGCAATGCAGTAATGGTGCCACTGCACTCCAGCCTAGATGACAGAGTGAGGCCCTGTCTCTTAAAAACAAACAAACAAACAAAATCCAGATTGGGACTAGGTGCCCAGGGGCACTGATCTGAGGCTCTGAGGGACCCCATTAAGGTCAGCAACTTTTTATTTTATTTGCTAAAACCCAAATTTCCAGGCCTCAGATCCTTGACTTGTCAGCAGTATTCTCTATTTTGAAAATATATTTCTCTCCCCGACACAAACCTTCTACTTCTCCAATCAGTTTTCCTGTGTCTGCACTGCCATTACATGTCCTCAAGAGTTCCCCAAGCCCTTCCCTTGCCCCTTGTTCTCTCTCCCTAGCAGGCTCAGCCGCCGCAGCTTGAGTGACTACATCTGGCTCTGAGCCGCTCTGGCCCAGAGTTCTCTCCTGAGTTTCTGATCCACGTGTCTAGCTGCCCCTGGGCATCTCCTGAGGCACTGCGTGCTCCTGTGTCCACATCTGCACTGACGATTTCCTCTGTGTTCTCCCCAAATTCTCACGCCTGTTGAGCCCCGTGCAGGGCATAAAGTGCCAACCATGCCAGTGCAAAGGCCAGAGACCTTCCTTACCGGCACGTGTCATCCACGAGTTTCAGTTCCCGAACATCTTCTTACCCACCTTCCTGCGTCCCCACCGCCCCACGAGCCTCCTCCAGCTCTGGTTTGAAGGGTGACAGCCTCCTGACCGGGCTCCCAGCTCTGTCCCTGTCTCCATACCTTCCCTTCTCCATGCAGCCGTCCATCGGCTTTTGAAAACCTGAAGCAGGTCCTGCCACTTTCCCACTTATAAACCTTTACCAGCCTCTTGTTCCTCTTAGGATAAAGGCCCAGATGTTACCAAGTCTTAGGGGGCTCCTGCTGACCCCTCTAGCCTCAGCCTCCCTTCACTCTGCATTACAGCCTCCTGGCCGTTCCAGGAATTCTCCAAGATCCTACTCATCACAGAACTGTGCAAAGAGCCAAGGAGAGGCCACCGCAGGTATGTTTCCATATTATCCGTTTATATTCATTTGTGAAACTCTTTGATGAATGCCTCTCTACCCTGCTTAGAATGTAGAAACTTTCCCTTGCCCCATTTTAAGATGTAAGAATGCATGTGTCGTAAAAGCTTCTCATCAGAGGCTCAGATTCTTCAGGTACCAGACCCCATGTGGCCAGGTGGATCCCACCTATGAGCACAGGGAGCCCAAGGGCTTCTGAAATAGCAACACTTGGTAGCATGGCCCTTGGGGGCACAGAGACCCTGTCCCCAGCCGTGATGTCAGTGACCATGCCTGGCATATAGAATATAAGTTCCATGAGGTCAGTGGCCACACCTGGCTTATGGAAGTAGCATGGTAAACATGCATTGACCTCAGGCTCCTCTCAGGGAGGATGCCTCTGGGTTCAGGTCACTGAGTTATGCAGGGAAGGTGCACATTTTCCTGGAGTGCCGGGCGAGGTCTGGGCACCTGGAGCCTAGCACCAGGGGTCAGTGAGAGGTAGGCTCCACGGAGGTAATGGCCATAGGGGAAGGGAAGAAATGCTGACTGAGGACTGGTCCTTGAATTGGGGGAAGAATTGTTTTATTTTCCACCCATATGAGAAGCAAGAGGGGAGAGTCCTGAAGGAAAGGAGAGTCCACCTTGAGTGTTTATTTCAAGGTGAGTGGCCCTTATGTTCTCTGTAAATCACTACCACACACTTGGGACTGAGGCACATCCTTTTTTTTTGAGACGAGTGTCACTCTGTCACCCAGGCTGGAGTGCAGCAATGCCATCTCGGCTCACTGCAACCTCCGCCTCCCAGGTTCAAGCGATTCTCCTGCCTCAACCTCCCAAGTAGCTGGGACTACAGGCACATGCCACCATGCCCAGCTAATTTTGTATTTTCAGTAGAGACAGGGTTTCCCCATATGGGTCAGGCTGATCTCGAACTCCTGACCTCAGGTGATCTGCCTTACCTTGGCCTCCCAAAGTGCTGGGATTACAGGCATGAGCCACAGAGCTTGGCCTGTGTAGACAACTTTAATGAGGCTGAAGACTTTTAGACCACCAATCCCCAAGCAGAGGTAATCTGGTAATCACTTATATGACTTTTAAGTATCCTTATGAGCCTTTTCTTCCACAGTTATTACACACATGTACATATATAGTTTCCCATAGAAAAATACAGTATTTGATTGGTATCTCACTGTTCGTAGCTGTCAGCTTCTTAGTTTCTTCACTCGGTGTTGTATTATGTTGGTGCCAAAGTAATTGCAGTTTTTGCATTAAAATAGCACTGCAGTTACTTATGCACCAAACTAATACCCTGAAAAGCTTTGCGAATCTGTGTGGCTCCTCCTCATTCTTCTTCATTTCTATGTCTCCTATAATGACGATATTCCACAGCTTATTAGGACAGCTAATAATAAGGACAGCTTATTATCCCTGATGATGGATAATGAAATAGTTCCCAGTATTTTACACCACACACGTACCATTTAAAGAATGGGAACATTAGCCAGCCACGGTGGCTCATGCCTGTAATCTCAGCACTTTGGGAGTCCAAGACAGGAGGATTGCTTGAGCCCAGGAATTTGAGACCAGCCTGGACTTGAATATAGTGAGACTCTGTCTCCATAAAAACAATAAAAATTAGCTGAGTTTAGTGGTGTGTGCTTGTAGTTGAGGGAAGGAGGTTGAGGTAGGAGGATCGCTTGAGCCTAAGCAGCCAAGGCTGCAGGGAGCAGTGATTGTACCACTGCAGTCCAGCCTAGGCAACAGGGCAATACCGTCTCAAAGAGTAAGATTAAAAAAAGATTTGTCTGTATCGTAGCATAGGTCAGAATCTCCTTCCTTTTAAAGGCTTAGTAATATTCAATTGCATGTATATATCACATTTTGCTTATCTACTCATTGGTCCGTGGATACTTGGGTTGCTTCCATGTTTTAGTTATTCTAAATAATGCTGCTATGAATGTAGGTGTGCACATTATCTCTTCAACACCAGGCTTTCAATTCCTCTGGGTAAATACACAAAGGTAGAATTGCTGGATCACACGATAATTCTATTTTTAACTTTTTGAGGAATCACCTTACTGTTCTCCACAGTAGCTGTGCCATTTTACATGCCTATCAACAGTGTACACAGGTTCCAATTTCTCCGCTTGCTCACCAACATCTATTTTCTGCTACTTTTAAAAAATAGTAGCCATCGACTGGGTGTGAGTGGGTATCTCACTGTGGTTTTGATGTGCATTTTCCTAATGATAAGTGGTGTTTAGAATCTTTTTATGTGCTTATTGGACATTTGTACGTCTTCTTTGGAGAAATGTTTATTCAAGTTCTTAGCCCATTATTGTGTTGAGTTGTTTTGTTGTGGTTGAATCTTAGGAACCCTGTGTATATCCTGAGTATCAATCCCTTATCAGATAGATGACTTGCAAATATTTTCTCCAATCGAAGAGATTGTCTTTTCACTCTATTGATAGGGTCTTTTGATGCACAAAATCTTTAAATTTTCATGGAGTCCAATTTGTCTATTTTTTCTTTATTTCCTGTGTTGTTAGCGTCATGTTCAAGAAACCACTACCAAATCTAATGTCATAAAACTGTTGCCCTATGCTTTCTGCTAAAAGTTTTAGAGTTTTAGATCTTACATTTAGGTCTTTGATCAACTTTGAGTTCATTTTTGTATGTGGAGTTAGCTAAGGGCCCAGTCTCATTCTGTTGAATGAGATATTCAGTTTTCCAAGCATCAGTTGTGGAAAAGACTGTCCTTTCCTCCACTGAATGGTCTTGTACCCTTGCTGAAAACCATTTAACAATATATGAGAGGGTTTGTTTCTGGATTCTATATCCGACATGTCTGTATGTCTGTCTTTATGCTGGTACCACACTGTTCTGACTACTGCGGCTTTATAGTAAGTTTTGAAATCAGTAAGTGTGAGTTTTCCAGCTTTGTTCATCATTTTCAAGATTGTTTTGGTTATTCGGTTATTATTGTCTTATCAAACAAGAAATAATCTTTAGACAAGCAGAGGACCAGGTGAAGGTGCAGAAAGATTGGGCTCCGATCCGTGTGGAACAAGGGGAACAGTAGGGGATAATGAAGGGAGACCGGTGCTGGAGGGTGGAGGCTTAACATGGGAGGTAGCTTTATCCCAGATAGTTTTGTTTTGTTTTGTTTTTTGAGACGGAGTCTTGTTCTGTTGCCAGGTTGGAGTGCAGTGGCACAATCTCAGCTCACTACAACCTCCACCTCCTGGTTCAAGCAATTCCCCTGCCTCAGCCTCCTGAATAGCTGGGACTACAGGCACGCACCACCACGCCCAGCTAATTTTTTTGTATTTTAATAGGGATGGGGTTTCATCATGTTGGCCAGGATGGTCTTGATCTCCTGACCTTGTGATCCCGCCCGCCTCGGCCTCCCAAAGTGCTGGGATTACAGGCTGAACCACCACGTCCGGCCCTATCCCAGAGAGTTTTAAGTTGTCAGGTTATTGGTTAGCCTTGACCAAAAAATCCTTTAAAGAAGCAATCTTAAAATTGGATTTACATTTACAGGTGTCAGTGCACGAATAAAAATCTGCTGCATGGCCCGGTGCGGTGGCTCACGCCTGTAATCCCAGAATTTTGGGAGCCAAGGCAGGCAGATTGCTTGAACCCAGGAGTTCAAGACAAGCCTAGCCAACGTGGTGAAGCCCTGTCTCTACTAAAAAATACAAAATTAGCTGGGCCTGGTGGTGCGCACCTGTAATCCCAGCTACTCAGGAGGCTGAGAGGAGAATTGCTTGAATCCAGGAAACAGAGGTAGCAGTGAGCCAAGATTGCACTACTGCACTCCAGCTTGGGTGACAGAGTGAGTGAGACTGTGTCTCAAAAACAAACAAAGAAATAAAATTAAAAATGCCGTGCTTCTTGGGCCAGGGGAATTTTATTCTCTTTCTGTTTTAAGGCACTTCTCAAATGAGCAGCTTGAATGAAATTAAATGTTCCCCCAAAGTGTTCGTTGAATGCCAAAACATCCTTGGTGAAATTCTGCCATTTAGAGAGATAGAAGTTGTGGTGGTCATGTGGGTACTATCAGAAACTGGAAGTTTTCACAGAGGGGGGGTTAGATTGGGAAGACTCCTGGTTACTGCAATTCAGAGTTACAGTCAGCTGAAGGTACTTTGACAACTTAGTCTCTTGGGCCCCTGATATAATGGTCAGCCCCTCAGAATTTAGATCTGACAGTCTTGAGTCCCTAGCAGGTAGAATATATCACCTGCTAGGTGATATATGCAGAGAGAGAATGTTCTCTCTGAATCTAAACCAGGTTCTCAGGACAAATAGCCAAGATGAGAAGACAATCTCATCAGGTGTTACTGGTCACCCACGGCAAAGTTTGTTCTCAGAGGATGTTGGTCTGGAGAGAACTGCAGACTTTCCAATCTGTGAGGCCGTCCCAAACAGCCAAATTACAGGAGCTATGCCTGCATTCTAAACTTCCTTCCCATGATTAAATAACACTTAAGTGCTGGGCGCAGTGGCTCACGGCTGTAATCCCAACACCTTGGGAGGCTGAGACGGGTGGATTACCTGAGGTCAGGAGATCGAGACCAGCTGGTCAATATGGTGAAACCCCATCTCTACTAAAAACACAAAAAATTAGCCAGATGTGGTAGCAGGAGCCTGTGATCCCAGATACTCGGGAGGCTGAGGCAGGAGAATCGCTTGAACCTGGGAGACAGAGGTTGGAGTGAGCTGAGATTGTGCCATTGCACTCCGGTCTGGGCAAGAACAAGACTCTGTCTCAATAAATAAATAAATGAGTGAATGATTGAATAAATAAACAAATAAATTTTAAGGACACAGGAAAAAAACAAGGGACAGGTAGAGGCAAATCACCAAGGGTGCAGCTCCAAAGGGAAACATTAACCAAATAGAAATACCTGAATTTGACAAGTAAATAAAACAGTCAAGGAACTCAGCACAAAGAGAGTGGAGTTGGCCGGGCACAGTGGCTCATACCTACAATCCCAGCACTTTGGGAGGCTGAGGCAGGCAGGTAGCTTGAACGCAGGAGTTCAAGGTCAGCCTGGGCAACATGGTAGAAACCCATCTCTACAAAAAAAAGAAAAAAAAAAGCCAGGTATGGTGGGATGTGCCTGTAGTCCCAGCTACTAGCAAGGCTGAGGCGGGATTATCACTTGAACCTGGGAGGTCAAGGCTACAGTGAGCCATGATCGTGCCACTGCACTCCAGCCTGGGTGACAGAGCAAGATCCTGTCTCAAAAAAAAAAAAAGAGAGAGAGAGAGAGAGCATCAAGTTTGCCCCTTGACAAGATCATTCAGGCTGCTGTATGTGAAAACGAAAAGACTGGAACAAGCAAGGGGGACATGGAGCAGCCCTTCAGGGGAAGAGGGTTAGAGCCTGGGCCCAGCTGGGGGCAGTGGAGATGAAGAATGCTGAGTGGTTTCATGAGCCACTGTTGCCATATCTGATGGGGTTACAAATGAGTCAGGGAAGATTGCACATTTGTTTCTTAACTCCTTGAGTTTGAGGTACTTCTGAAACATCAAAGTGGAGACTGAGTTCATGAATGAGTTTATGGGGTTTGAAGCTTAGAAGAGAGGTCTGACTAAAAGTAGAAATAGGGTTATGGGCCGGGTGCGATGGCTCATGCCTGTAATCCCAGCACTTTGGGAGGCCAAAGCAGGTGGATCATCTGAGGTCAGGAGTTCAAGTCCAGCCTCACCAACAAGGCAAAACCCCAACTCTACTAAAAAAAAAAAATAAAAATAAAAAATAAATAAGCCGGGCGCAGTGGCTCAAGCCTGTAATCCCAGCACTTTGGGAGGCCAAGGCGGGTGGATCACGAGGTCGAGAGATCGAGACCATCCTGGTCAACATGGTGAAACCCCGTCTCTACTAAAAGTGCAAAAAATTAGCTGGGCATGGTGACACGTGCCTGTAATCCCAGCTACTCAGGAGGCTGAGGCAGGAGAATTGCCTGAGCCCAGGAGGCGGAGGTTGCGGTGAGCCCAGATCGCGCCATTGCACTCCAGCCTGGGTAACAAGAGCGAAACTCTGTCTCAAAAAAAAAAGAAGAAGTTGCTGGGCATGATGGCATGCAACTGTAATCCCAGCTACTTGGGAGGCTGAAGCAGGAGAATCACTTGAACTCAGGAGGTGGAAGTTGAAGTGAGCTGAGATTGCACCACTGCACTCCAGCCTGGGAGACAGAGTGAGACTCTGTCTGAAAAAAGAAAAAAGAAATGGGAGCATGGTCAACACATGATTTTTAATGAAACCATGAGGTGTATGTGGTCGCCTTGAGAGACAGGTACAAAGAGGAGGGTCCAGAGGAACTTCAGCAGCGGAGAAGGAGCTGGCAAAGGAGGCCGAGAAGGAACTGCTGGAGAGAAGAAACCAGGAAACTGGAAGCCTGGAGGCCAAGGGCATGTTGTCCAAGAATAGGGGCCGGGGCTGAGGCTGGCTGTGAAATGCTGCTAAGATATCAAGTACGGTGAGGTCTGAGGACCCGACTGTTGGATTGAACAAATGATTGACTTTCAAGCAATTCTAGTAGTGTGATGGGAACAGAAGCCACACTGAGGGGGAGGGACAAATGAGCAGAGGGTGCTTGAGAAAGGTCCCCCTGGCGAGGGATGCTGACCCTGGTACAGAGGGATGGTACAGAAACTCAGGTGGGAGATGTTAAGGGGCAGGAATCAGAGCATCACCATGATCAAGGACACATTGATCTCAATGCCAACAGAGAGGAATAACTGGAAACCTGGTGTGAGCAGCTATGCCCCAGCAGCCAAGAAGAGATTGAGTGGGAGGCAGAGGAGCCGGCTGGCCTTCCTGCAGAGGCCATACTGGGACCCTAGCCACTCTCTGGAGAGCCGTGTCACCACGTGCTCCTCCTCCCACACGCTCCGAGAAGGCCTCTGAGGGTCAATGAAGGACCATACGCATCTGGACAAAAGAGATGCCGCGTTGTGTCCTGGTTAAGAGACGCAAGTTTTTGGTGCAGAAAAGCTAGGATGGAACATCTGGCTTTCCCACCTGCTCTCTGTGTGGCAAGTTTCTAAACGTTTTTTGTGGATTTTAAGGCACAGTCTGTTCCAGGAAAATTATACAATGAAAATATGCAGGAATTAGAATGGAAAAGATGTGGAATTTGAAAATTCTGTTTGCCTAGGTTCTCTCTTCAGGTGCTGATCTTGCAGCTATGAACAAAGCCCTTCCCGAATCCATGAAGGAAGGGAATGGGGCACAGCAGCTCATGCCTATAATCCTAACACTTCGGGAGGCCGAGGTGGGTGGATGGTCCAAGCACAGGGGTTCTAGATCAGCCTGGGCAATGTGGTGAAACCCCATCTCTACCAAAAATACAAAAATTAGTCAGGCATGGTAGCACATACCTGTAGTCCCAGCTACTCGGGAGGCTGAGGAGGGAGGATGGATGGAGCCCAGGAGGCAGAGATTGCAGTGAGCCAGGTGAGCCGAGACTGAGCCACTGCACCCTACCCTAGATGACTGAGCGAGATCCTGTCTCAAGAAAAAGGAGAAGCAGGAGGAGGAGGAAGAGGAAGAGGAGGGGGGAAAGGAGGGGGAGGAGGAAGAGAAGGAGGAAGAGGAAGAGGAGGTGGAAGAGAGAGAGGAGGAGGAGGAGGAGAAGCAGGAGGTGGAGAAGAAAGGAGGAACGGGAGGCTGCAATGCCAGCTAGTTGTGCCCGGTGGCAGAGGTGGTGGCAGTCCCTCAGGATGGAGCCAGCTGAGATGGCAAACTCTTCAGGGCTGTGCCCAGTCCAGCTTGGTGTCCCTATGGCTAGAGGTCAGCACAGATCTGTCAGCCTAGCCAGGCCTAGTGGCCAGTCTGCATCAGGGCCCTGGGGACAGAAGCCAGTCCCAGTCTCACCTCAGCCTCACCTGCTTACTCTCACACCACTGCCCTCTCCCCAGGGGCTAACATCAAAGGTAAACAGTGGGCCTGCGTAGCTGGGAGACCAAGCAAGCTTGCACATTATTGCCAAAGCTATTAACACCCACGTGCCAGTGTCTGATGATGTTGACAGCTCAGCTCCAACAAGCTGATGACGCCATGCCATGCCATCCATGTCATGCCATGCCACCTCAGTCCCCTGCTACACAGCCAAAGGCTCAGAGGCCATTCCAGAGTGACTGCAATACGGGTGGAGAGGCTTCCCCGGCTGGTAAGTTGCCATGACTGGGGCTAGAAAGGCTCTCTTTCCTCCCTGAACCCCTTATCCAGGAGAAGCTTTTCTGGGCATATGCTGTCCTCTGAATACAGGCCAGGGGGATAGATGGGGTCAGTGCATGACACTCGGGGCTACTGGAGCCAGGAGCCTCCCACTGTGGTCTGGAGCACGTGAGATTCCCAGGGAAAGACTGGGAACCTTTGGTTATTTCTTCTGGATTTGAAGGACAGATTATAGCTCCCATGGACAGAATGAAAAGGGAATTAAGTGAGGGAAAGATTAGCTCCACAGCGGGTGTTCCTATGTGATTCCCCTGGTGGGCAGAGCATCAAATTTCACAACCCTTCTCTCCCCAGAGCCATCTCCTGGCCCTGCCACATGGGACCAGGACACAGGGAATTTCAGCTCTAGAAGATCCAGGGAAGTTTCTCCTACGTGCCAGCCGCCATACTAGCCTGTCTCCATGGGACCCCCTCCCCAGAATGGAGTTGGGGTCAGCATGGGCTTTATGCCGTATCTGCTAGCACAGGGTCTGTGTTGAGTCTCCGTGGCTCGAACTTGGCTACTCTTGGGCTATGGAAGAGAGGCAAGAGCTCTGGGCTCTGCCTTAGTCACGGAGGCAAGTTACGAATCCTCTTGGGCTTCACCGGACTAGAAATACCACTGCTGCACGTGGCCGTGGTGATCCAGTCTTACAAAATGAGTGGGAGAGAACACTGGGCTTGGATCAGGGAATCCCAAACCCCAGTTCAGGCCCTTGCCCGCCTCTTTCTTTGCTCTGTCTGCCTCTGTAGGATGGGAAGGACCGCACTCGGTGGCTGTTAAGGTCCGGGTGCTCGCTGACCGGTTCTGACGTAGTTCCTGTTGCTTTCCTGGATTCTGGAAATCCACTGGTAGGATTCGCCCCAAGAAGGGGAGGAGGAAGGGGCACACGTGGCGTCCACAAGCTCGGATGGGTGGGAGAATCCCATTTGGGTCTCCAGTCCTTCTGAGATGATACGAAGGAGGACACTCTTCAGGTGCCTTCTGCCAGGACAAGTGGCACTTCCTCCACAGGGTAGAGGGAGCCCTGGGGCCCAGGCTGTGTGATGGTTGGGCTGGATGCTCAACTCAGACTCAGAGTCCAGGGGAGAAGGCCCCCACTCTCCTGAAAAGCAGGTGCATGAGCTGAGGGCTGCTGCTCCCTGCTGGCTCAGAATCAACGGCCTTCCGGGCCTCATCCTGGGGTGTGTAGGGCATTCCACAGGGCAGCTCGCAGTCACACTGGGGACACACTAGTGGATGCAGGTAGAAGACGTGGGTCACAGCCTGCTTTTACACTTACTTGTTGGGTGACCTTAGTTGAGACTCTTAACCCCTGGGAAATACAGCTGGTATTAAATGACACAACATTTATACATTTGAATAACCAGGTGCCCGGCACATACTAGGTGCTCAATAAATGCTATTTAAATCTGGACCTGGGTGTAGGAGCTCTCATGAGTCACAGATAGGCAAAGATATTGACACTCCTAGCCCTTCAGGACTGCCAGGAGGGGCTTGGGGCTCTTCAGGACCCCTCGCTGATCATCTCCAGCCAAAGATGACCTTTTCTTTTACCTTCTGTGCTGTAGACAGATCACCATCTTCCATGTGCTGGGAGGAGTACAGGTTGGGGAGCAAAGCACGAGTGAAGTTCCTAGTCATTGCTAGAAGGGCTCTGGGGGTCTAGGAGGCCCTGAATCTGAAATGGCAAGAGGGAGAGGAAAGAGAAAGAGACCGAAAGGCAGAGATGCCGTGCAGCTTGGGGGCTGCCAGGGCTTGTGCATTGGGGGCCTCATGCGTCCGCCACCTGCCAATGGTGTTGCGCCAGTGCCGGGGCCCGTCTCTGTGCTGAAGGTTGGTGTGGGAAGGGGAGTGTCCAGGTGTGAAGCGCACAGCTCATCTCGCCCCTTCCCTGCTGCCGTGGTAGGGTAAGGGTGAGATGAGCACACACTGCATGCAAAACAATGGAATCCACGCTGCTAATCTTCCAGCTGAGGAAACAGAGGCATGAGGAAGAGGAAATGACTGCGGGTGATAATAGGCATCACAGTGGATCTGGGCCTCCAGCCCACGCATCCTGGTGCGCGGTGATGGGCCTTCCCCAGGCACCAGAAACAGCCCTTTCCCGCCTACTCCCTGACCTCTTGGAGAGAAGTCTAAGCACCGTACCCAGTGCCTTTTTCCCTGTGTTTCCTATCTGGAGAGGCTGCCAGGTCAGCTGGATTTTTTCAGTGCTGAGTAGACTGTCCTGGCATCCTTCCATGTCCGGTGAAGGATGTCCCTTATCCGAGGCAGCAGAGATGGAGCCATCTTGTCCCTCAGTCCTGGGCACTGGGCAGGTCCTTGAGAGCTCTGGCTGTACCGGAGAAGTGGCTCTAGCCCTGGCTGCACATTAGAATCCACTGATGAATTTTAAAAAGGATCAATGCTCATGTCCCACCCTGGACCCATTAAATCAAAATCTCTGACAGTGAACCCTGGGCACAAGTATTCTTTTTGGGATCTTGATCTCAGCTCACCATAACTTCCGCCTCCCGGGTTCAAGTCGTTCTCCTGCCTCAGCCTTCTTTCTGAGTAGCTGGGATTACAGGCGTGCGCCACCATGCCCAGCTAATTTTTGTGTTTTTAGTAGAGATGAGGTTTCACCATGTTGGTCAGGCTGGTCTCAAACTCCTGACCTAGGGATCCGCTCGTCTCGGCCTCCCAAAATGCTGGGATTACAGGAGTGAGCCACCACACCTGGCCACGAGTATTCTTTTAAAAAGTTCCTCAGGTGGGTCCAATGTGCAGCTAGGATTGAGAAGCACTATGTGGAAGAGTGATGGTGTGATGTTGGGGACAGCTCGACCATGAACTCCATGTTATTTTTCCATCATCTGTTCCCATCACGCTTCCTGGTATTGGGCAACGTACCTCTCTTTTTCCACAGCTTTCTATTCTAAAAGAGGCTTTAATTCCTTTCATTTTTTTCCATCCTCCCTCATCCTTTTCGGCTGATCTGATCTTTTTATAGTAGTCTTGGTCTCTTTCCTTTTATTCTGAGTTTCATTTATTTATTTATTTATTCATCTACCATCTGGGTGGATGCTGGGAACGTAGCAAAGAACAAGACAGGCCAGGTCCCTTCCCTCATGGAGTGTGCATTCTGCTGGGATTTGTCCTGTCAGTCTTTCTCTTTTTACTACTAAGTCTGTGATATTTGAAAATCACATTTTTAAAAATAGAATTGCATCACTGGTACCTTCATTTCCTCTCTTCCTTTCTCATTTCTTAATTAAGCTCTTCTTGTCTTTAGTGTCTTGATTATAAGCAAATCCTCTGCCCAAGGAAAGCTAAGTCAGCCCAGCTACTTGCATTAGACAATGTTTTGCATGTAGGTATCCAGGTCCCATTGGAAATACATAGGAGTCCTGGCATCTAGATAATATGCCAGGTTTGGAGAGTCCTAATCCAAGGCTCCTTTTACTTCTGTGACTGGGAAGGGTGATGGAGGATGCAGGCCAGTCACGCTGGTTGTTTCTTTGCCCCTGGAGAGTATTCAGCCAGTGAATGAAGATTTGTGGAGGGCCTGGTATGTGCAGAACACTGGGCTAGGTGCTCCAGGGAAAGAGTTTTGTGGGTACCACGGAGGTAGGAAGAGAAAGGCCCAGCTCTTCCCTTGCTGGGAACATAGGTCTATTTCCATGCAGAAAGTATGAGCAATGGAAGGCCATCATGGTGAGGACCAGTCAGAACTTCAGAAAAGCTGAAACTTGAGGTGGAAAATCCCCAGGGCATTACTGACATAATGTAGATTACTCTGGGACATACGGTATTCTGGTTCCACCCCTCCCACAGTTCTGATGTGTACCCTCCCTCTTCCTGTGGGATGTCTTCCTAAAACAGGCATCAAGGGGTACTTGTCCAAGATGGCAGGCTGCTGGTACATACTTCCCATCACATTGTCAGAGCTCACTCAGGTACCAGGGTCTACATTTTCCTTGTTGAAAGAAGAGGACAATTTGATTGACTTTCTGTTTGTAGTCATTAAAAAGCTTGAGCTGAAGCTGGGTGTAGTGGCGTGTGCCTATAATCCCAGCTACTTAGGAAGCTGAGGCAGGAGGATTGCTTGAGGCGAGAAGTTTAAAGGTACAGTGTGCAATGATGATGGACGTGAATAACCACTGAAGTCCAGCCTGGGCAACAGAACAAGACCCTGTCTCTTAAAACAAAAAAAAACTAAACAAACAAACAAAAAACACTTGACTTGAACTTACCCTTCTTCATAAGACTCGGAGCCATTTGTAGACATTGCTTCTAGCTCCTAACACAAGGGAATTGGGTCTAGCTATATCTTTAACCAGAAGGAGAAACAAACCTTTTTTTATTTTTCTCAAAGTCTAGGGATTTCCTTGTGGATCTATTACTCTCTGAAGTTGTGGTGGTTTTCAACTTTTTTTTTTTTTTTTTTTTTTTTTTTGAGACGGAGTTTTGCTCTTGTCACCCAGGCTGGAGTGCAATGGCGCGATCTCGGCTCACCGCAACCTCCGCCTCTTGGGTTCAGGCAATTCTCCTGCCTCAGCCTCCTGAGTAGCTCGGATTACAGGCACGCGCCACCATGCCCAGCAACTTTTTCGTAATTTTTTTAGTAGAGACAGGGTTTCACCAAGTCGACCAGGATGATCTCGATCTCTTGACCTCGTGATCCACCCGCCTCGGCCTCCCAAAGTGCTGGGATTACAGGCCTGAGCCACCGCGCCCGGCCCCGGTTTTCAACTTTTTTTGGACTGTGACCTGCATTGAGAAATACATAATTGCCTCACTACATGCAGCTGAAACAGAAGTTTTCTCGATACGTTACTTACCCTTATTATATTACAGTGCCCTCAGATATTTTACGTTGTTTCATTTTTAAAAATGGGCTGATCATTAATCAAATCAGATCGATGGGATAATAGTGGGTTGTAAAGCCTCGTGGAAGGCCGGTACCGCTTTAATCCCCATGGGCCCTGTGCCAGGAGCTTAGTCTAGCGCCCCCCTGTGGATTCTTGGACAATAGCAAATGCTCAGCTTTTTCAGAGACCAAGAAACCTCTGAGCAAGCCATGTGCCGCCATCCCTGAGAGACGTGAATTCACAGACCTGTGAATTCAAAAGGAGCACCTGGTGATTGTTGCTAAAATCTGAAATGGAGAATATTTCTTATCCCCTTTTATAGGACATGTCCTCTTAGGGCATTTTCTAGCAAAAATCAGAAAACAAAATTTTATGGACAAGTGACGGAGCCTGTCTTTGACTTCAGACAACGACTTTCCCTGTGTTTTCATAGCTGCTATGAGAACACATAGTAGGTGCCAGTTAAGTCGCCATGCCTGTATAGGTGCCAAGAGGTTGGGCGAGGTGGCTCATGCCTGTAACTGCAGCACTTTGGGAGGCCAAGGTGGGAGGACTGATTGAGCCCAGGAGTTCGAGACCAGCCTGGGCAGCATAGTGAGACCTCATCTCTATTTTAAAAAAAAAAATGTTTAAAAAGAGTGCTCAAGAAATGTTGCTTCCCCCACAGCCTCACAGTTGAGGATTCCTCGATGCATGGATGGGACTCAGAGATTTACTCTGCCTAAAAGGACATTCGCTCTGTCCCATACCAAAATGCCTTACAGAAACTCTAAATGTTTTTAAGGCACGTCTCAATTTTTCCAAATGTGAAAGAGGTTTGAGGAAGGATGGTAACCCATCTGGGCTGTGGGAGTCCTGGAGAGAAGCAGTTAGAGATGGGGCGAGGACCTGGAGTGTAGAACCAACTTATTTCTGCCCATGCCCTGTGTCCTGCGCACCCACCGCCAGCTGGCCTACACAGAAGTGGAGACCTTGGTCTGTTCAGCCCAGGCAAGTTCAGCAATGCTCCTCAAAGCTGCTGGTGGCACGGAACTGGGTGGGCTCCTGACATCCTTAGTCATGGGACAGTAGCGCTGGTTTCTCATTGACCTTGGGGGCAGTTTAGTGAAGATGATAAGTGTCCCCATGCCCGGGGCACCTGTACTCACTTGACCCCCACAGACCTTAGCCTTGGGTATATTTTCTTCTTTTCTGTGTGTGTGTGTGCTGCCCTCTTCCAGACTCTGAAACTAGCTGATGCCCAGCTAGACTAAATGTGTCATTGTCCACACACCTCTGGCATGTCCTAAGACCCCCTTACAGTCCTGAGGCTTAGACTCAGGCTTGGCATGGCTAAATCAGTGGTGACCCACAAGTCACACCTTTTCAGAGCAGTTGAGAAAGGAAGACGACATCCTAAAACCAGAAATTCAGGAACAAAGGGTCACCCACTTCATCTTCACTTCCTACTCAAGACAATAGAGGTAATCACTGTGATTTAAAAAAAAATCTTTTAAAATTGAGATGGAGTCTTGCTCTTGCCCAGGCTGAAATGCAGTGGTGCAATCATAGCTCACTGCAACTTGAACTCTCGGGCTCCAGCAGCCCTCTTTCCTCAGCCTCCCACGTAGCTGGGATTATAGGTGCATGCCACCACACTTGACTAATTCATTTAATTTTTTATAGAGCTGGGGTTGCCCAGGCTGGTTTTCAAACTCCTGGATTCAATCGATTCTCCTACTTTAGCCTCCCAAAGTGCTGAGATCACAGGTGTGAGACACTGTGCCTGACTGTGATTTTTCAATGTGAGAAAAATGGGTCAGCCAGGAGATCAGGATCTGAGGTTGAGTCATGGAAACCAGCCCCAGAGTCTTAACTAGACCTCAGAAGTCAGGATCCCAGCCTCACACCCACAAGTGCTGCCAGAAAGCAAGGATGATTTAAATACATTTGTTCGTATCAACCAAGGCAATTGTTTCTTGGTATTTGTGGAACAAATTTAAATTCTGCTCTCAAGAGTATTTTGTCACTCAGGCTTTAAATGCCAGCTCTGCCTGCCCAGTTTAGACCCAGTCTAGCATTCCTGACTTAGTTTGCCTGAAGGAGACTACTGATGGCATCAAGCTTGGCTCCACCTCTCTGGCTTGTATCTCTGAATTCAACATGCAGACAACAAATGTGTGGCATGCCCATCCTCCCAACACAACTGGCCATCCGTGGGGGGAACAGAAACAAACTTCTCTGTGTCATGCGAACCAGGAAACCTAGCAGAACTTCTGAGACATGGTGGGAACATGTTTCACATTTGGAGGTGGCTTTATGGTTTACAGTTGTTGCAAGGTATTTTGGATTCCCTGGCTTACAGCTGAGAAAGCTGAGGCCAAGTTAAGGGATGCACCCAACTTTCCACAGCTGTGGCTGATTTGGAATTCCGACCAGCACCTGGGATTCCCAAGCCTTCGTTCTTCCCAGCAGACCCTAACGCTGGCAATTTGCGGGCACCCACCATCAGGGAAGGCTGTATTGAGGTGGCTATGTGGCCCTGGTCTGTTAGTATCTGTGACTAGAACATGCTATCTATGATGGACTCATCTGCCTGAAGAACTCTTCCACCTAAATGTTAATGTTTATCATTTACAGCACGCCACTGCTCCCTTTCAAAGGTGAACACAGTAAAATTTATGACAGGTGCGCTATCAGAACACAGAGGAGCATAAAAGCAGGAGGAGGCGTGATAGCCCATCTCTCTGCTGGAGCAGCTCTTCCAGAGGCTGGAGACAGCTGCAGCGTTCTGGCATGGGGTTGCAGCCGGGCGTTTTCCTCCTGGGGCTGCTGCTGCTTCTGGGGCAAGGTAAGCGTGCCTTTTGCTCAGAGGACAACCAATGGTTTAGTTCTGCTGGCGTCCCACGTTGCTTAGGCAAGGAGCATGTGAGAGGAGTGTGTGCATTTGATGAGATAAAGCACAAAGTGTACAGTTCGAGAATAAGAAGCCTGGTTTGCCTGCTGTGGAATGGGATGCAGAGGATGCGTGCACAGGGTTACACGTCCCAAAGACTGTGGGGCGAGGGGCAGGTCTTGGGAGAGAAGTGCTGTCGGGCAGCAGCACTGTGGCACAAAAACATCCTGGAGTCTAGTTGTTGGTGCTGTGTGGCCTCGGGCAACTTCTACGTCCCTGGACCTTGATTTTTCCTTCTTAAAATGGAAATATTAATACTACAACTATGTATATATTATTACTATTATTATTTATAAGTTTGGTTTCGTTTTTCGCTAAAGGACAAAGTAAGACAGATTTCCAGATGATCAATTCTAAAAGATTGCCCACATTCTTTAGTTCTGCTAAGCAGAGTGCTGAGCTTTCAGTGAACTGAGTGGGCGGCCAGCCAGGCTTTCCACGCCCCCAGCGTGAGTGGCTGTGAGCAGACTGTGCCTCCGCCGCCATCCCTCTCTGCGCCTCTTCTTTCCATCATTGGTTCTCTTTTTGCATAGGAAGGCAGAATCTTTTAAACTGAAAGGGCCTTACAGATGATCTTTCATCTTCTCCAGATGAGAGAACGGGCTCTGGAGTGAGAAGGCACTTGCCTTTGACCACCTTTGAACCCCCAGAGAGAGAGGAGGAGGCATGGGACAGAGTCCTGGGCCTGCCTAGGGTCTGAGCCCCAGGTCTGAGGCTCCTCTGGGGCAAATTAGTTGCCCCTCTGAGCCGTGGGGGAGAATGGCCATGCTGGCTATGCCTTCTGCACAGGATGATTGTATTTCCTTGATTACTGATGAGGCCAAGGAATGTTTTCATATTATTTATTTGAGTTTCTCTTTTGTGAAGTGCCTGTTCAAGTCTTTTTCCTATTGATTTTTTTTTTAGTTCTTTATATATGCTGTGCACTAGCTCTGATGGTTACACATATGACAAATACCTTCTTCCACTCTGAAGCTTATCCTCCTGAAGCGTGTCCTCCTATTCTATGGGGACTTTTTATGAGTAAAATTCTGAATTTTGTGTAAATAAATGAACACCACCCAAATGCGAACAAATAGAGATATTTATTCAGAGCTTGCTGTAGCAAGCCATAGCTTGTGTTTGGCCAAGATTCCAAGGCAGGGAGGGGAGTGGGAAAGCTTTCCAGTGGAAAAAGGGAAACCTTCAGGTCTGCTCTGGTCGGAGGTTGTCGGTATTGGGGAGCTGGGGACCAGCTGGCTAGAGGCAGGGCATCTGAAGTTATCCAGTTGGGAGTGTGTTTGGTTTTCTCTGACTGGTCCTGAGTTGGAAGCAGAGCAAAAAATAGAGAAGATGACAGTCATTAACCAGACCTGACCATTCTGGGCTGATTGCTGCAGGGGCTGCAGTGTGGCTCCCTGGGCTGGCTGATTGCAGATTGTGGCTCAGAGTTCTGTTACCATATGTGGTTCCACCACTGTCCATTTGTATCTCTTTTTTTTTTTTTTTTTTTTTTTTTTTTTTGAGACAGAGTCTGGCTCTATCGCCCAGGCTGGAGTGCAGCGGCTTGGTCTCGGCTCACTGCAATCTCTGCCTCCCAGGTTCAAGTGATTCTTCTGCCTCAGCCTCCCGAGTAGCTGGGATTACAGGCACCCGCCACCACGCCTGGCTAAATTTTGTATTTTTAGTAGAGATGGGTTTCACCACGTTGGCCAGGCTGGTCTCAAACTCCTGACCTCAAGTGATCCACCTGCCTCGGCCTCCCAAAGTGCTGGGAGTACAGGCTTCAGCCACTGTGCCTGGCCTTTATTTTTAAGTATATGAATTTTAAATCTTCTTTTATGGTTCGTGTTCTTTGTATCTTATTCAAAGAACTCCTCTCCTACCTCAAGGTCATGAAGATATTCTATATTTCCTTCTAAAAGCTGTATAAATTTCCTTTTCTCATTTGAGTCAATCCCCCTACACCTGGGATTGACTTTTTTGAATAGCATAGAGAGGAACCCAGTGTTTTCATTGTTACTTCTTTTTGAGATAGGGTCTCACTCTGTCACCTAGGCTGGAGGACAGTGGGACAATTATGGCTCATTGTAGCCTCAACTTCCCTGGCCCAAGTAATCCTCCCACCTCAGCCTCCCAACTAGCAGGGACCACACACCCACTCAGGGTATATAATCAAAATATTGTGTTCAGGCACATGCCACCCTGCCTGGCTAATTTTAGTATTTTTTGTAGAGAAGTTTCGCCATGTTGCTCAGGCTAGTCTCAAACTCTTGGGCTCAAGCAATTCCTCCTACCTCGGCCTCCCAAAGTGTTGGGATTACAATGTTGAGATTACCACGCCCAGCTCCCTATTTTTTTTTTTTTTTAATGCAGATACTCAGTTGTCTTAGTGCCATTTATTGAAAAATCAATTGTTTCCCCACCACTGTGAAGAGTTGCCTCTATTTGTACATTAAGGATTTATATATGTTTCTCTCTGTGTTAATACTATTTTTCTGCTCTATTAGTCCATTTATCTCTCTCAGGGCCAATAACACATTGTCTTAATTCTGTGGCTTCCTTTTAACTTCTGTTTTTGAGAAAATAAGTCGTCCTATGTTTTCTTCTTCTTCAGAAGTGTTGTGGCTTTGAATTTCCATGTAAATTTTACTCTCAGGTTGGCAGTTTCTACTGGAGAAAACCTGTTGGGATTTTGATAGAGATTGCTTTGAAGCAAGTTGGGGAAAGTAGACATCTTTACAAAGTTAAGTCTTTCAATCCATGACCATGTATTTAGATCTTTAATGCCTCTCGAAGTTTCTCTGTTGCAGGCATGGACGTATTTTGTTCAATTTATTCCTAAGTTTAGATATTTTTGTTCTGTGGCCAGTGGATTTTTAAATGTTTATTTTGGAAATGTTTGTTATTGGTATATAGAAATAAAATGGATTTTTGTGTTGATTTTGAACTCAACTCAACTCCTACACATTTTAATAATTTATCTGTTTATTCATTTGGGTTTCCTATTAGGTTGATGCAAAAGTGATTGCTGTTTTTGCCATTACTTTTAATGCTATTTAATGCTCCCACCAGAAGAACTAACGCACATATCATTGTTCCAATTGACCTTTAAAAAAAATGGAGAATCTGGGGTCAAGTCTGGATCAGTGCTCTATTGCTTTGTAACAAAGCAATGGCAAAATAGCAGTCGCTTTTGCACCAACCTAATACATATAATCCTGTCAATAATGACAGTGTTGTTACTTCCTCTTCGATCTGTAGACCTTGTATTTCTTTTTCTTACCTTGCTGTGCCGGGTGGTGCCTGCACAACAATTTTTTTTTTCGTAGAAATTATGATTGGAGGCATTCTTATCTTATTCCCAAGTTCAAAAGGAAAGTGTTTGGCTGTACACGGTGGCTCACACCTGTAATGCTAGCACTTTGGGAGGCCAAGGTGGGTGCATCACCTGAGGTCAGGAGTTTGAGACCAGCCTGGCCAACATGGTGAAACCCCCATCTCTACAAAAATACAAAAAATAGCCAGACGTGATGGCGGTCACCTGTAATCCCAGCTGTTTGGGAGTTTGAGGCAGGGGAATTGCTTGAACCTGGGAGGTGGAGGCTGGAGGCTGCAGTTAGCCAAGATGGTGCCACCACACTCCAGCCTGGGTGATAGAGCCAGACTCTAACTCAAAAAAAAAAAAAAAAAAAAAAGTTTGATTTCTCATCAGTAAGTGTGGTGTTTGCTAAAGACATTTTTGTAGATACACTCTATGAGATTAAGAAACCTTTACTCCAAATTTGCTAAGAGGATTTTAAAGATTAGAAGTGGATGTTGAAATTTATCTAATACTTCTTATGTACTTATTGAGATGATTGTGTGACTTACTCTTTTAATCTGCTACTGTTGTGAATTAAATCAGTTGACTTTTATTATTTTGTTCATTTCTTTGGTCATTGCATATTAGATTTATCAGAGACTATACACTGCATTTATTTGTCCTGTCTCTTTAATCTCTTTTCATCAAGAATAATTCTTTTGGCTTTTTGTTTCTTTCATGCCAATGAACATCTTCAGCTGGTTTTTGTGTGTGTCCACATCTCAATTTGAATTTGTCCAAATTGTTTCATTGCTAGAATCAGATTAAAGTCTTCTGGCAGAAATACTAGATGGATTATGTTGTGTCCTGGATATACCACATTAGAGAACACAGTGATGTTCATGAATCCCCTAGTTGATGATGTCAAATTTGATAATTTGGTTAAGGTGGTGCCTGTCTGACTTTTTTCCCTTGTGAACATACCTTCCCTGATGTGCTTTATAAATTATCCATAGGGAGAGACTGTGAGACCGTGTGACTCTCCTTTTTCCCAGTGATTTTAGCATCCCTTGATATTTTTTGCCTACATTTTTACCATGGTGATTGTAAAATGGTGATATTTCTTTTTCTATCATTTCTCCTTCCTTCTGCTATTGTTAGCTGGGTTTCCTACATAAAAAAAGAGATTCCCTTTTCTCCCCCACTTAAAAAAATATTTAATTGAACTCAACACTCCTTTTTGTCTTATCTTTTTCATATGAAATTCACTTACGGGAGGCTAAGCAGAGAGGATAGCTTGAGCCTAGGAGTTGGAGACCAGCTTAGGCAATACAGTCAGACCCCATCTCAAAAACAGAAAGAAGGAAAGAAATTCATGTATAGACTCTTATTAATCAGTGAGTTGTCATCCAGGCCTGCTATTTTTCATTTTGATGTCCAAGTTATTACAGATTTGGCCAGTGAGAGCCTCTTCAAGTGACTTCTGTGTCCCTATCAATTTTTAAGCACTTTTAAACTCCATGGAACAGGATTTTCCCAGCTAACCTTGTATTTCCTCATCCCAAACCTGGAATTAGCATTTTCTTTGAGGCTTCTATTGATAGGGGGTGTTATTTAGAAACCAAGGCCCAGGCGCTGGGAATGTTTGTTGCTGCTGATATGTTATTGTCTAGACCATTTCAGTGACAGAATTAAGAAATACAGTTTTCTTTTTAAAAATCACAATAAATTTATAACGACAGCTTTAATTTTAGGTACAACTACACTTTTTCATTTCCTTCTTTCATTCCATATATATATTGTCCTTCTCCCACAGTGCGAATCTGGGTTACAAACATCACTGAATTTGCTCACTTGCTGAATCCTACAATACACACAATACAGTACTGGAATTCCTGTGACAACACCATCACCAACTGCAGCTCAAAATTCCTTTGCTAGGCCGGGCGCGGTGGCTCAAGCCTGTAATCCCAGCACTTTGGGAGGCCGAGGCGGGCGGATCACAAGGTCAAGAGATCGAGACCATCCGGGTCAACATGGTGAAACCCCGTCCCTACGAAAAATACAAAACATTAGCTGGGCATGGTGGCGCGCGCCTGTAATCCCAGCTACTCAGGAGACTGAGGCAGGAGAATTGCCTGAACCCAGGAGGCGGAGGTTGCGGTGAGCCGAGATCGTGCCATTGCACTCCAGCCTGGGTAACAAGAGCGAAACTCCGTCTCAAAAAAAAAAAAAAAATTCCTTTGCTATTCTTCCCCTCTAGAATATATCCCACTCAGGGTGTTCTAATCTAAAAACTCTGTTCAAAATCACTTGAATCCTTTTTTCCTCTCTGTATAATTATATAACCTAGTTTGCGTACAGTTAAGTGTGTCTGTTTGTACTTACGTTTGTGTTCCTTCCATTCTTGCTTTTTACTGTTTTTTTCAATATATAAAACATGAACATCCTCCAAAAGTGGAAACTACATGAAAAAATGTACTCAGAGAATTCCCATACCCTTCCCCTACCCTTTCTATCCCATTTCTAGCATCCCTATAGGTAACCCATTTTATTAGTTTAATATCCTTTCTGTTTCTTTTTGAGAAAATATATTCTTATTTTTCTTTATTCTTACACAAAAGATAACCTACTATACATTGTTTTTGCATTTTGTTTTTTTTTTCACTTAATTATGTATCCTGAAAATACTGTATCAGTAGTTCAGAGATCTTTGCTTTTTCCTAACTGCAGAATATTCTAGCATGTACCAGATATTCTACCAGCCTCCCAACATGACCATTACATTGTTTCCAATACTGTGCTGTTACAAATAATACTGTCATGAGCAGTTATATGCATGTATCTTTTTCAAGTTCAGTTTATGCTAGGCTATGTGTCTAACTTAGGATAAATTCCTAGAACTGGGATTTCTGGGTTGAGGATGAACACACATAAAGATTCGTTAGATATTACCAAATTTCCCTCCATGAAGACTGTACCAATTTGCATTCCTACCAGAATATATAAAAAATTCTTTATTTTTTCATAGCTTGACAATAAAGCATGTAGTCAAGATTTAGGGTTTTTGCAAATGTCACAGGTAAGAAATATCTTTTTTTTTTTTTTTTTGAGACTGAGTTTCGCTCTTGTTACCCAGGCTGGAGTGCAATGGCGCGATCTTGGCTCACCTCAACCTCCGCCTCCTGGGTTCAAGCGATTCTCCTGCCTCAGCCTCCTGAGTAGCTGGGATTACAGGCATGCACCACCATGCCCAGCTGAGTTTTTGTATTTTTAGTAGAGACGGGGTTTCACCATGTTGACCAGGATGGTCTCGATCTCTCGACCTCGTGATCCACCCGCCTCGGCCTCCCAAAGTGCTGGGATTACAGGCTTGAGCCACCGCGCCCGGCCTAGAAATATCTTAATTTATCTTATTACAATGTAATTTGATTAGGTTTTCATATTTTTAAGGACCATGTGTTCTCAAGGTTACAAAAAGCAATGGGAAATGAATATTTCCCTATTCAGTTAGATGATAGCATTTGGGAATCATACGTACGTACATATATACATATGTGTGTTCATATTAAGGAAATCACCATAAATTTCTACTTCCTTGGGTTTTAATTCCTCAGAAATTCCATATTAAGGAAATCACCATAAATTTCTACTTCCTTGGGTTTAATTCATCAGAAATTCCATGTTAAGGAAATAACCATAAATTTGTAGTTCCTTGGGTTTTAATTCATCAGAAATTCATAGTAAATTTTGTTAACGGCCTTTTCAGCATCTATAGAAATAATTGTGTGATTATTTACCCCTAGATCTATTACGTTGAATTATATTAATAGACTTGCTAATAATGAATGATCCATGCATTGCTGGCATAAAATCGAATTGATCATGGTGTAATTTTTTTCCTTTATTGCTAGGCTTAGTTTGCTAACGTTTGTTTCCGATTGTTTTCCTCATATGTTCATGAATGAGACTGAGTTGTAAGTTTCTTTTTTTCTCCGTCCTTGCTGGATTTTGGTACCAATGTTTTACAGTTTCACAAAATGAATTTGGGAATGTTCCTATTTTTCGGTTTTCTGGAATAGTTTGTAGTAAGAATGGACCTTTTTTTCTTTTCAATGTTTGGTAGAACTTGCCAATGAAGCCATCTGGGCCTGAAATAATATCTTTTGGTAGATTTCTGACTACTGCTTAATTTCTTTAGTGGTTATAGAATTAGCCATATTTTATTTTTCTTAAATCCACTTTGGAAAGTTTGATTTTTCTAAGAATGTGTCCATTTGGAGTAAATTTGCAAGTGGTTTGGCATAAAATTTGTGTATGGTTTTCTGTTGTCTCTTCGATGCCTGCAGCTTCTGTAGTCCTGTCCTCCTTTCTGTTTATCGTGCTGATTATTTGTGATTTAGCTTACCAGAGGTTTGTCTACTTTATTTTTTCAAAAAAACAATTTTTAACTTTTATTTTTTGGGAAAGGTCTCACTTTGTTGCCCAGGCTGGAGTGCAGTGGCATGATCGCAGCTCACTGCCACCTTGACCTCTGGGCCTCAAGAGACCCTTCCTTCTCAGCCTCCCAAGTAGCTGGGACCACAGCTGCACATACCACACCTGTTAATTAAAAAAGAAAAAATTTCTAGGGATGGGGTCTCACTATGTTGGCCAGGCTGGTCTTGAACTCCCAGGATCAAATGCTCCTCCCACCTCAGCTTCTCAAAGTGTTGGGATTACAGGCATGAGCCACCACAGCTGGCTTTTATTGCTCTTCTATGTCACCATTCTCTATTGATGCATAGCAAAGTACCCCAAATCTCAGTGACTTGTAGTAGCAACCATTTTATTTACTCACAATTCTGTGAACCTACCGCTTGAGAAGACTTCAGCAGAAACATCTTGTCCCTGTTTCATATAATGTCACCTGGGATTGATTTGGGTCCCAAATGAGATGTCTGGGGACTTGGTACCGAGACCTGGGTGTCTTCATACCGAGACCTGGGTGTCTTCGTTTCTGTATGGGAAGTCTAGACTTCTTTATGTGGAGACCCAAGTTCCCAAAAGAGTACAGAAGCCACAAAGCCTTCTCATGTCCGGGCCCAAAAGTCAATTCTGCTGCTTCTGTGGGTCAGTGCAAGTTTCTGGAGTAGCCTAGATTCAAGATGAAGGAAATAGACTCCACCTCTTGATGGGAGGAATGGGAAAAGTCACATCGCAAAAGCGCACGTAGGATGAGAGGAAAGGCCGTGGCCATCTTTGGAAGAATATACCATTGTCTATATTGTATGTTTGTTTTCTAGTTCATTTATTTATGTAAATATATCTTGCGTGGCAATTTTTTTTTTTTTTTTTTTTTTTTTTTTTTTTTTTTTTGAGACACCAAGGAGTTTCGCTCTTACTACCCAGGCTGGAGTGCAATGGTGTGATCTCGGCTCACCGCAACCTCCGCCTCCTGGGTTCAAGCAATTCTCCTGTCTCAGCCTCCCGAGTAGCTGGGACTATGGGCTGTGCCACCACGCCCTTGCTTGGCATTTTTAACATGTCCTGAATCTGTGGCTTGATTACTTTCTTCAGTTTTGAAAACTTCTCAACCAGTATCTCTTGAAATGTTGCCTCTACTTGATTATTTCTGCCTTTTCCTTCTGGAAGGCCAGCGCAACGTTTGGCCTGCTCACTCCGTCTACCTACCATGTCTCTTAACCTCCCTCCCAACGTTACCATCTTTTTGTCTTTCTATACTGCATTCTAAGTAATCTATTATTATGCATCTTCTAGTTTATTCGTTCTCCTTCAGTTACGTCTAATTTTCTGTTAAACCTGATAATTGAAGATTTTGAAAACTGGTGATTTTATTTTTCAAATCTAACTTACATTTAGTTTCCTACCAAATTTGTAATTTAAAAAAATTTTTTGGATTCCCATAAAAACTTCAAATTTGTCTTATTTTTTAAAAGCATGGTCATTTTAAGGGCCAGTCGCAGTGGCTCTCGCCTGTAATCCCAGCACTTTGGGAGGCCTAGGCAGCCAGATCGCTTGAGGTCAGGAGTCTGAGACCAGACTGGCCAACATGATGAAACCCCATCTTTACTAAAAATACAGAGATTAGCTGGGCATGGTGGCATATGCCCATAGTCCCAGCTACTTGGGAGGTTGAGGCAGGAGAATCGCTTGAACCTGGGAGGCGGAGGTTGCAGTGAGCCGAGATGGCATTGCTGTACTCCAGCCTGGGTGACAGCGAGACTCCATCTCAAAAAAAAAGTCACTTTATAATTTTAAATTTTGATGATTTTTAGTATTCAAAGTCTGTGATCTGCTTGTGCTGTTTTATTTATTTATTTATTTTTTTCCTGCTAATTCTTGCTCATAGGTACCTCATTTCTTTATGTACTATACCTGGTTATTTTTTACTGTATGCTGCTCAGACTCCTCGAAAATGTACTTATGAGATTCTTGGAGGCCTAGGATGAAGGTAAATGTCTTCAGAGAAGATATAAGTGTTCATTCTGTTGGGCAGTGGGGATGTTACCATAAACTCATGGTGTTAGGCTCCCTAGAAAAAAGCAAGCTCTATGCTAAGCACATTTCATGTCTAACAGCCTTCCTTTAAGATGGCCTGTGCTATTTCTCCCATTTTACAGATGAGAAAACTGAGAAGCTTGGTAACTTGTCCAAAATCATCCAGCTAATTAGTACAGAAACCCGAGGTCAGTCCTGAGTTTGGATCCAGAGCCAGCACCTTTCGCTACCTTACAATATAATAGAGTTCAAGGGAAGAGCCAAAATTAGACTTTTATTTAAACTTTTAAATGGACTCAACAAGTAATACATATAAAAACAGATTTCTGCTTTGAATGTTTTGGCTTATAAAATTGAAATATCATCAACTCAAAACCGCAGTTGGCAAAAGCAACTTGGCAAGAAACGACTGTATCTAATTAAATACCGTTTTAGCTGGAATTTTATCTTCCTCGAATGGGTCAGAAGTTCCTAGAAGATTGTCATGCCTGTGGGAAAAACACTTGTTGCCTTGGTAACGTACCCATGACAGGCCTGTCAATGCAAAACCAGCGGTGGGAGCTGGGTGAACTCAGTGAGAAAAGGATACCTTTTCATTACTGAAACAAGCGAGGCAACCCTGGTTTTGCAAGAGCCCATGTTCTTCCTGGAAGTTGACTTCCCTTCTCTTCCTGCAGGGAGTTTTCCCCAGCCTTCTAGAAATACTTTTTATTATTATTATTTTTATTTATTTATTTTTTGAGACAGAGTCTTGCTCTGTTACCAGGCTGGAGTGCAGTGGCACAATCTTGGCTCACTGCAACCTCCACCTTCAGGGGTCAAGTGATTCTCCCGCCTCAGCCTCCTGAGTAGCAGGGACTACAGGTGCACCCCATCACACCCAACTTTGTGCGCGCGTGTGTGTGTGTGTGTTTAGTAGAAATGGGATTTCACCATGTTGGTCAGGATGGTCTCGATCTCTTGACCTCGTGATCTGCCTGCCTCAGCCTCCCAAAGTGCTGGGATTACAGGTGTGAGCCACCGCACCTAGTCCTAGAAATACTGTCTTTCTAAATAAGAGTAGGAAGGGATATTCGAGAGCTTCTGGTGGCCCAGGTCCTTCAAATTATTGTTGCAAGATGGGCGAGAACCTGCTTGGGTCACACACCTAGTTGGTGGCAGAGCCACCCCTAATCTCTGAGGTTAGACTCGACATCCCAATGCCTGCATCCCCACCCCCACCCCTCGCTTCAGCTCACACACTCATCTCCAAATGTCTGCTTTGAACAGTGAGCACAGGTATGGGGTTTTCTATAGAGCCTCAGAAGTTCTACTTCCTGGGATGTCATCTGTGCCTTGTAAATGTTTAGGACTTTCTTGTCAATCATCATTTTCATCAAGTTGCAGTTTTGCTAATGTCAGTTAACTGAGCACCCTTCTAAAAACCCACGTTGGGCTGAGCCTGGCTGGTAGCTACTAAACCAAATGTTAAGGAACCCTCTGGGGAGAGAGAACGGATCCGCATAAAATCACCGGAGGAAGAATTAAGCACCAAAATAGGTGCAAGAAGCTGTAATAAAAGCGACAGGATTCAGAGAACTAAGAGATGAATGTGGGCTGGAGGAGTCTCCCGTGGGAGGTGAAACTCAGTTGCTCACTGAAGGGTGAGTGGGACTGAGATAAACACCAAGGAGCCGAGAGGGCAGGCGAGGGGAGGGCATGGCGTGATGGGTTTGAGGAGCAGGCCGGCTGCACTGGAGTGTGGGGTTGGTGTGGGGCAAAGTGAAGAGTTAAGGTAGGACAGTTAAGCCCCAGTGCATGGAGAGTGGAGATTTTTCAGAGTACCTTTTAGCTTAAAGAGACTTCTAAAATGATTTAATCCAAATCTTTTATTTTACATTTACAAAAACTGAACTGGTGGAGTGACTGGCCCAAGGTCATGCAGCAAGCCTGGAATTTTAATTTGCTGTAGTGGGAAGAAGGGAGCTATAAAAGGTTCTTTGGCAAGGGAGTGGCATGATGCAAGTGGTATTTTCAGCAAGATCACTCCTCCAGCTCCAGACATAAAAGGTCGTGAGTCAAAAAAGGCACCACCTTGGTGAATAGAGCCCTGGATCACAGGGAGGGGCCCAGCAGGGATTCTGCTGGGCTCTGGGAAAGGTAAATGCTTTTCTTCATGCCCCAGGCCCTCATTTCCTCTTGCATTATTGCTTCTCTGGGATGAGGGGTCGTAAGCCCCCCTTCCTTCACACCACAACTTCCCAGTTTTCTCTGGGAGGAGACCTTCCTGATGGTCTCCCTTCCTAAGACTCCCTTCCTGTTGGGGCTCACTGATCAACACACCTGCCCCCATCCAACTTTGAGGAATCCCTGGTCCCATTTGAAGTTCTGGCCCATGGTGGCTGAGGCAAAGCTAGAGCTGCTGCTGATTGTGGAAGATGACAGTGTAGGAGGAGTCGGGGCTCTGGAACCTGCCATTGTCAAGGACTGCTTGGTCATCTTCAGGTTGCTCCTTCCTGGCTCTGGGTTGGCCTCACTGTCCCTGTCTTAGTCTATTGTGTGCTGCTATAATACCACAGACTGGGTAATTTATAATGAACATTTATAATGGTTCTGGAGGCTGGGAAGTCCAAGATTGAGGGGCTGGCATCTGGTGAGGGCCTTCTTGCTGTGGCAGAAGGCAAAAGGGCAAGTGAGGGTACAAGAGAGGCAAAAAGGGGCCAAACTCATCCTTTTGTAACAAACCCACTCCCACAATAATGACATTAATCTATCTGTGAGGGCAGAACCCTCATGACCTAATCACCTTGTATAGGTCTCATCTCCTACCATCTCTACATTGGTGATCAAATTTCCAATATGTGAACTTTGGGGGAATGCATCCAAACTATAGCAATCCCATGAGAAAGTTGAGGAAAATGTGATCCAAAAGTCAAGCGTCCCCTTGTCTGAGGCCAAGGGCAAAACTATGAGTCAATTTTGAATATGTTATTTCCTGTTGGGACTACTTCCTTCTCTTGGGGCACAGGGTGTATGATATTGGATATCTGTGGGCATCAGGGAATGGAGACAGGAGGGTGCACTGGTCTCTGCCTGGAATGAGGTCTGTAATTGGCGGTGAGGTCTCTCTGGGACCGTCAGCACAAGACAGAGTATTTAATGAATTGTGCTTTGAGACTTTTCAAACCACCTCGAATGTTTTTTTCGTAACCAGACTAGAGGTTGTGTCTACGCAAAGATTGTGACATTGGTGATCCTAAAACATTCTTTGGCCAGCATTCCTGATGGCAAATCTAGAGTGACTGATGGTGATAAGGGCAGCTGGAATACTGATCTACAGACATGGCAAAACAAAAGATTTCTTCAGGAAACTCTGGATAGAAGATGACACATGTAATAAGTCTATAACCTTCTTTTAAAAAGACTTTGGTCTCAAGGAAAGTGTACTTGACTAGGTTAAGGAGAATCCAGTTCTACACATGGCTTTCTTAGTACCTTGCCAAATGGCCTTTGGCAGGTTTCCTCGTCTCTCTGGATCTAGTAAACAGGATGATCTTGAAGGTCTGTTCACCTCATCTACTCTAGAATTCTGTGACATACATTCAGAGGTCAACCGAAGTTACCTTAGAAGGGTTCTCCAGTCCTCATTCTCGCCTTCCACTGGTGGCAGCATGTGACTGCCCAAGCACCACACTGACAGGATGCTGTGCTAACATCCTGTACGCCTTAGAGCACCTGGAATTTTAATGGAACAGCCAGCCAGGCATGACTCATGGTTTTCTGACTCAGCACCCACAGCTAGTCACATGCAGCACCTGCTCACAGGTCCATGCAGCATCCTACAGTCCCTCTAGGTCACATAGGGTGACAGCTTATAGCCACCCTGTGCGGTGCAGCACCCAGTCAGCCACAGGACCTGCTTATTATTCAAAACCATGCAGGGCATGACACTGGCCGACTTGGGCCCTCCCCTTCCAAGCTCACCAGCACAGCTCAGTGCTTAGTGGATAGCAGTGCTGTCCACACCGTTGCTGGTGCAATCTGAATGCACTCATGGCTCTCTGAGCCTGTAAAAATGCCTGGCCTTGAAAGTCCTCCCTGATGCCTAGGAGATGCTCCTTCCTTTCATCTGGGAGACAAGTCACCTCTCCTCTGTGTATGGCCCTCTCTCACTTACACAGCCCTTTCCAGTTCTTTGATCCTCATAACAACTCCATGAAGGAGACAGGGAAGCTAATCTTCTTCCCTTTTTATAGATAAAGAAGTCAATATTCAGATAGATTAGATGCTTAATCAAGGTCTCGAAATGACTGTATTCCCTCAAGGAAGGGACAGGGGCTAGAAGATTGCACTCCAGGCACATCATAAGTATATAAACATCAAGCAAATCTAAATTGAGAGAGCATGCCCTGCTTTAATTTTGCCTTTGAAATCACCCCACCCATATGTGGCCAGCTGTTACACTAACACACACTGGGTTTCCTCATAGAGTCAGGATCCTAACCTTAGAAGCACATGAACATTACTGGAGGGGCTTTTAAAAACTCTGATGCCCAGCATAGCCATGTCCCACCAGGCCAGTCAAATCTGAGTCTCTACATTTAGGGGCTGGGCAGCAAGTGATGAGCTGAGAGCCACTGCTTCAGAAGGTACCTCCCTAAGGGAGAAGCACGTGATTTTACTTTGCCAAGGCCTGATGCTCCCATGGTGCTTTGTTGATTCCAGACCTCAGTAGTCACAGCTCTGTCCAACTTGGATGACTGATCTCAGCCAAACCTGGTCCTTGGAGCATGCACAAGTGTTTTTCTCTTGTATTCCCATCAGGATGGAAAAGTACTTGTTTTTTTCCCCTGACTGCTCTGACTCAGGTGGCAGTTTTTCAAAGAGTTCAAAGACCTTCACATATCCATGAGCTTATGTTTTTTGTTTTGTTTTGTTTTGTTTTGTTTTGTTTTGTTTTGTTTTGTATTGAGACGGAGTTTCGCTCTTGTTACCCAGGCTGGAGTGCAATGGTGCGATCTCGGCTCACCGCAACCTCCGCCTCCTGGGTTCAGGCAATTCTCCTGCCTCAGCCTCCTGAGTAGCTGGGATTACAGGCACGCGCCACCATGCCCGGCTAATGTTTTGTATTTTTAGCAGAGGCGGGGTTTCACCATGTTGACGAGGATGGTCTCGATCTCTTGACCTCATGATCCACCTGTCTTGGCCTCCCAAAGCACTGGGATTACAGGCTTGAGCCACCGTGCCCGGCCGATGAGCTTATGTTAAAACAACCTTTCAAAAGGGGGAAGTTCCCTTGGGGTTCCGTAGATTGGGGTCCGATGATGCCACAGTGCTTCAGTAACCTCTTCCACAATGCCTCAGTGTACTATGGGAACAGACACTGTACCTGGTGAAAGCAGAGAACTAGAGTGAGGTCCATGTCGCTCCAAGAGTTAGTGGGGCCAGGACAAAGAGGCACCAAGTCTCCCTCTGGATCTTGAGACACTTAACTTTTAGATCCCAGGAACAGCTTTATTGTGACACCCCAGAGTAGTTATCATGGATGACTCACATCATCAAGGTAAAAACATGAACTCCTGAGCATTTGTTATGTGAAGGAAATCCCAGAATATTGAAGCTGAAAGGATCTGAAAGATGTCTACGCCAACCACATCTCAGACGCTGAAATTATAACTAACAATTACTGAGTTATTTCCAGGAGTCGGACACTGTGCTGCATGTTCACATGCATTTTGTCCTCATGCAACTCCATGGGGCAGGTATTATCAACCTTACCTTATAGGTGAGGAAAGTAAGGCTTGGAGAAGTTGATTAGACCAAGGATTTCCAAGCTCTTAACCTCTGCTTGGTGTATGTGCCACATGTTCACGACCCCCAGCCTCTGCTTGGACCAGTGCCCTGGCAGCCCATTCTTGTTTGGGTAGCTCCAGCTACTCTGCCAAGGGGCGACTTGCTTCCACTGGTTTAGTCCTGGTTTGAGAGCCACATGAAATAAGGCTAGCCCACTTGGCATCCGACCTATCAGATCCCGAAGGAAGTTCTCATACACCCTCCTCAGCTTCTGTTTAAATATACTATCTATGTTTCAGTGCGCCCTACTTATTGTGTTCTTTACTCCTGACTTTGTTTGTTTTGAGGCAGAGTCTCACTCTATCACGCAGGCTGGAGGGTAGTGATGTGGTCACAACTCACTGCAGCCTCAAACTCCTGAGCTCAAGTGATCCTCCTGAGTAGCTGGGACTACAGGCATGCCTCACTACACTCAGATTATTCAGTGTGTGTGTGTGTGTATGTGTGTGTGTGTGTGTGTGTGTGTGTGTGTGTATAGCGACAGGGTTTCACCATGTTGCTCAGACAGGTTTTGAATTCCTGGACTAAAGTAATCCTTCCACCTCAGTCTCTCAAAGCATTGAGATTACAAGCCTGAGCCACTGTGCCTGGCCTTCTCCTGATTTCTTGCCTCCTTTAGGATTAAGTATTTTTACTGTTCAGGTTTCACCACCCCAGCCTGGCCAACATTAGCTTATGGATTATACCATTTTTATCATTATTTTGGTGTTTGAGGTGATAACATGCACCCTTGATTATGAAAGTCTAATATAAATCAGTACTTTTACCACTTCCCAGACAAGTTATTCCATCTAAATCTGTCCACAAAGCAATTTGTTTCATGTCTTTTTAAACTCCAAAATATTTTTATTTATATTAGGGTTGACAAACTTTTTCCGCAAAGGAAAATGTTATAAATGTTTGAAATTTTATGAGTCACATATATTTTCTATCACATTCTTCTTTGTGTTTTTTCTAATAGTTCTTTAAAAATGTAAGAATGATTCTTATCTAGAGGGTCATATAAAAACAGGCTGTGGGTGGATTTCACCTATGGGCCATAGTTCACTGGTCTCCAGTTTGTACAGTAAATATTATTTTGGGTTTACCTACATAGTTATTCTTTCTGTACTTCATTCCTTTTTTACATCATCGAGGTCCCAACTGGGATTGTTTTCCTTTTGGCATTTTGCCTGTTACTCCACTGGCCTTTGGTTTCAGATGAAAAGTCAGTCTGATCATAATATTGGTCTCCTGTACTTGAGTTTTCCTCCTCCTGTTTTCAAATTATTTTTATGGTTTTAGAATTACCTCTAGATAGGTAGACTATTATAGTTGATGTGTCTAAGTAAGATTCTCTGTACTTATCCTACTTAATGTACTTTCAGCTTGTTGGATCTGTGGTTTAATATTTTTTTCATCAAATGTGGGAGGTTTGGGAAGTTTTTAGCCATTTTATTTTATTTTATTTTATGTTTGAAACAGAGTTTCACTCTGTTGCCCAGGCTTGGAGTGCAGTGATGTGATCTCTGCTCACTGCAATCTCAGCCTCCCGGGTTCAAGCAATTCTCCTGTCTCAGCCTCCAAAGTAGGTGGGATTAGAGGTGCCCACCACCACGCCTAGCTAATTTTTGTTGTTGTTGGTGGTGGTGGTTTTGTTTGTTTGTTTAGTAGAGATGAGGTTTCACCATGTTGGCCAGGCTGGTCTCAAACTCCTTACCTCAGGTAATTCACCCACCTCAGCCTTGCCATTTTATCTTTAAATCATTTTCTGCTCCCCTTAACCCATATATCTCTCTCTTCTTCTTCTGGGGCTCATATTACATGTGTGTTTGTATGTTTGACACTGTCCACTGATCTGCGAGGTTCCGTTTTTCTTCAGTCTCTTTTCCTTTGTATTTTTTAGAAATATACTTACTATCTTTAAATTTACTGCTCTTTTATTCTGTCATCTCAAGCCTGCTATTGAGCCCACCTAGTGAATCTTTTGTTTCAGTTATTGTACTTCTCAACTCTAGAATTTCCATTTTATATCACTTCTATTTGTTGTCATTGTCTTCATGTTTTTATTTAATTCTTCAAATACATATAATAGCTGCTTTGAAGACTTTGCCTGTGAAATCCAGCATCTGTGTCATCTCAGTTTTCATTGATTGCTTTGTTCTTCATCTGGACTCATGTTTCAATGTCAAGGCATGCTTGGTAACTTTTGCTTGAAGACTAGACATGTTTGATTAAATGTAGCAATTCTGGATTCTGTTTTATTTTCCTGAGGGTCATCAGTTTGTTTTTTAATAACTTGTCCGGACTTAAATTGTGGAATCTACCTTTCTTGTTGTGTGCAGCTAGCCACTGATGTTTTTGCTCAGTCTCTCTCTCTCTCTCGCTCTCACTCTCGCTCTCGCTCTCGCTCTCGCTCTCGCTCTCGCTCTCGCTCTCTCTCTCTCATATGCCTGGCATCCCAGGAGTCACCCCTAAGTCTGCATGGTTTAGTGATCAGTCAATGATCTGGACAGAGGTTGTGCTCAAATACCTTGAGACCATAAGGTTCTGTTGCTTGCTGTGTGTGTAGGTTAGAGAATGGGCACAAAGTCTCTCTTGGTTTTAGATTTACATGCAGCTCTTCCAGTCCTCCTGGCACATATGTCAATTTCCAGTTATTTGGGGATACGTGATGAGCACATCTCAGTACTTCTTATTTTCTAGATTGCCCCATTAAATTTCTCATTGGACCACCTCTTGCTCTAACTGGGTATAAAACATAGAGCTAGCAAAATTGTGAATTTTCTTCATTTATTTCCATGTTAGTCTACTGCTTTTCACTAATCTGTTTGTTATGTTTTTAAATTTTCTCTTGGCTTTAGTTTGTTTAGTGTTGTCTCCTGGTAACTTTTTAATGGAAAGCTAAGCATTGTATATAAAATATTAGATAATTTTCATGCTCTGGCTAGTAGTATTTTCATAAAGGTTTTCCTTTTGCTTTTGGCAGGCAGTTAGGTAGGAACAGATCACTTTTATCTAATCAGGAATCAAACCGATTCAAGTCTGGTCTTTAGACTTTTACAGATCAGCTTGTTTACAGTTTATCCCTACTCCAAAGGTCTTACTGTTTTAAGTCCCACTTGAAAGCCTGGAATATTCATGGGGGTCCCTCCTCCTTGATGGGTGCTGAACTCAATGTTTTCCCCCAGTTTCATTACACTGCCTGAAGCTCTGTAGTATCTTAGCCCCTTGGCTGCTGAGTTCTGTTGCTCATGATTTGACAAATGCTTCAAGGGTAGAATATCCAATGCTGGGCCTCGTCTCTGCACATATTTTCTCTTTGGGGTCCTGACTCCTTAAATTTTTGCTTTTATAATTCTCAACACACACACACACACACACACACACACACACACACACACACACACAGAGAGGATGTGGGAGTGCATAACAGAATGCAGGAATGCAGCAGAAAAAGATAAAAGACCCAGAAGAGTCCCTAACAGTTGCAGGAAAACATGTGGGATCCACGTGTTGTCTTCAGAAACATCCTCTTTTGAGCCCCCATTAAAACTTTTTATTTCTGGAGTCAGCAGTAAACTTTGGACCCGGCCCCAACCCTCTAAACAACATTTAAAATTTTTGCTGCTATAAAATCATACTAATCATACCATCTATTTTTCCTGGATTGTTTTGATAATGAAATGAGAGCATCTTTCATCATAATTAACATATCTCAACATACACTTTTTGCAGGCACCTGGTTAGATCTTCTGTTTTAATTCATCTTTTTAAATTTTATAATAGAGTGCTGAGTATATTAGCTGTCATAAATTTTTTTTTTTTTTTTTTTTTTAGAATACTGCTATTTAAAGAAGAGGTCCAAAAGCTTTTGAAGACTGATTTTCTTTTAATTAAAAAAATTGTTGTTCCAGCACCATTTGTTGAAAAGACTGTCTTTTCTCTGTAATAGTGCCTTTGGTCCTTAGTCACAGATCTGTTGACTCTGTTTATGTGGGTTTATTTCTGGTCTCTCTGTTCTGTCTACTTGATCTAGTAGTTTATTCTTTTGCCAGTCACACTGTCTTGATCACAGTAGCTTTAGAGTCAATCCTGAAGTTGGATAATATCAGTCTTCTGACTTTGTTCTGCAATATCATGTTGGCTCTTCTGGGTCGTTTGCCTCTTCATATAAATTTTAGAATCAGTTTCTTGATACTCACAAAGGTTTCTACATTTTTTAATGATTGCAAAAAATAAAAAGGAGAATATTTTGTAATGCATGAAAATTATGTGGAATTCAAACTTCAGTCACCTTAAAGTTAGTTTGTTTACACATTGCTCATGGCTGCGTTCACGCTACAACAGCAGAGTTGAATAGTTTCAGTAGAGACTATATGGGGAGTAAAATCTAAAATATTGACTCTCTGGCCCTTTGCAGAAAAAGTCTACGGGCCCTCATCTAGACCTTGGACATGTGGCTTACACTTAGCTTGTTGGTTAGAAGCGTGGCTCATGGAGTAGGATGAGCCACGCTGCCTGTTTTCAAACCCCACTATTATCATTTGCTGGCAATGCCACCTTTTTTTATTTTTATTTTTTATTTGTTAGAGATGGGTTCTCATTATGTTGCCCAGGCTGGTCCCAAACTCCTGAGCTCAAGCAATCCTTCCATCTCCACTTCCCAAAGTGCTGGGATTACAGGCATGAGCCACCACGCCTTGCCACCTTTAAAACGCCACTTAACCTTTTTGAGCCTCAGTTTTCCGTCTATAAAGTGGGGATGATGGTATGTTTCTCATAAAGTTGTCATGAGAATTAAATGAATTAGTTCACATAAAGTGCTTAGAACAGTGCCTGGCACATAGAAGCTGTATTTGTGTTGGCTACCATTTACATTTTTATCCTGGCTTAGAAAGAAAATTACCAAAATAGTCTTAAATCTCTGCTCTGCTAACTCCTCTATCCCACTCCCCCTCAAGTGATGATCATCTTAAATTACACCTTGAAATCATCTCTTCGAAGACTGGTCACAGCTCCCTGTTGCTCAGGGACTAGCCTGACATTCGTGGTTCCCCAGCCCAGCCACCCTCTGTCTATGCAGTCTGTGCAGCCTCATCCCCACTGCCCACCACTTTCCTGGCCTCCAGTTACAAACCCCTGCTCCAGCCTTTTCCAGCACTTTGTGTTTTTCCGTGCCTCTATGCCTTCCCAACATGTGGCCCTTTCTGCCCAGAAAGCTTGCTTCTGGGAATTCCAAGGGGACCACTGAGATCTGGGGGCAGGGTCCAGTCAGCATTGCTTGTGCAAGTGCTAATGTGGAAATCCGTGCCTGATCTCACAGTGGGCACGAAATGGAAATATACTGTTGCTCCTCATGAAGCTCTAGATAAATTGTTTTCAGGGTCAAAAAGTAAAGCTGCAGAAGAAGGCTGTGGTGGAAAAGAGATCCAGCCCCTTTGCCCAAGCCAGGCTTCCTTTTGGCATTGCTAATGTTGTTTGTGGCTTGTACAGCGTGATCATATAAGGAGTTAGTCAGGGTGCCTTCCTTCCCCTGACTTCTCCCCACCCACTGTCCCCCCTGTGCAGACATTGGGTTGGGAGAAGTCAGGGGAAGTAAGGTATCCTGACTAACATGAATGATATCAGTATCATTAATGTACCGTGCAGCTATTGAAATAAGCATCAGAATTATGTAACAACATTAAAAATTCTCATGATACATCAAAGGAAGTTTGCGGGATACAAATTTGCGTGCACACAGATTATAACTGAATAAAACATGTCTGCTCATGGTTGTGAAAAAATGAGGAAACAAAATCACTTGTGATGTAAGAGTAGTAGCATCATGGGTGTTTTTCCCCCTTTTTAAACTTAGGGTGCTGTTAATTTTTAAATACTATAGTTTGTGTAGTTAAAAAACATGGGATCAGGAGTTCAAGACCAGCCTGGCTAACGTGGTGAAACCCCGTCTCTACTATAAAAACAAAAATTAGCTGGGCATGGTGGTGCATGCCTGTAATCCCAGCTACTGGGGAGGCTGAGGCAGGAGAATTGCCTTAACCCAGGAGGCAGAGGTTGCAGTGAGCCAAGACCATGTCACTGCACTCCAGCCTGGGTGACGAGAGTGAAATTCGGTCTCAAAAAAAAAAAAAAAAAAAAGAAAAGAAAAAGGAAAAACTTATCTATGTGTATGCTTAAAATTAACCTAATTTATTGGATGTCAATTATACTTTTAAAAAGTACAAAGTAATAAGCCTTATTAAAGACTGGCCAAAAGTAAGCTGGGACAAGGACATTGTCTTTGCCATCTCCCTGCCTGCCTTTTCCTCCCCCTGTGCCTCACGTTCATCAAGATCCCTAGAAACAGCTCCTGTCCAGGAACTGAGTACAGTCATGGCTGTCAGGAATCCTGTGATTAGCTCTTCTTCCAAGATCACATCACCCTTCTAACTATTTTACAAGGTCCTTCGCCTTCCCTGCTTTGTCCTGGATCTGCAGCAACAATAACTATTTGTCCGACATTACCATCTTCGTGGGTTCTACCCTTTGCTAAGAAGCCAGTAAAGCAATCTGTGGTAATGTGCTTGTGCATGATAGAATGTTATTACTGACCCCTCCCAGATAACACTTCTGCTTTTTAACCTGGGGATTCTGCCCTAATGGGTTGTTCATGGAAGCACGGTGTCCCAAACAATGGAGGGGATAGCCGGACAAATAGAATCTGGGCTTCCTTAACACAAGGGATAGTACTGAGCTGAGCACATAGATATGGCTGGGAGGAGAGAATGAAAGCTACAAATTTTTGAGTGGGAGTAAATTCCAGCTAAATAACTTGAACTATTTTTGCTTTCTTCCAGGGATCCCCCAGATCCATACCTCTCCCAGCAAGAATACACTGGAAGGGCAGTCATGGCCGGAGGTGAGGGCTTTGCCTGGTGGGAGGTAGGGGTGTGTGTGTGTGTGTGTGTGTGTGTGTGTGTGTGTGTGTGTTTTCCTTGTAGTGAATAAACCCAAGTTTTGGTGCAAGTTGACAGGCCCCTTTCTGAGGCCTTGAGGGAATGGGCTGGATGAACCACTTTCCCCATGGACAGCCGGGCTGTCCGGCAGAGTGTGTATCCTGGAATTTGGAGCCCATCAGCCCTGCAGACTGAGTGTGCGGTTCCCAGAAGTGTCCAGAAGGAGTTATAAATGGGCTTGTTATCTCTGTGAACCTTGAAGCAGACCCTGGGAGATATCTGAAGGAATCTGGGTGAGGTCTTCCCAGAACATCCATAAGATAAGGGCTGAGAGTAACTGTGGTTTCTTACTGTAATCAGTACTTCAAGAGAGACTGTATCTTCTTGTGATGTGAGATGTCCTCAAGCACCTCATTTGCTGCATGTTTTCCCTATTGAACTATTCCCCCCCATTCCACTCTCAATTTTGGAGGGAAAAGACACAATCTCCCTTTCCAGAGACTTCTATGTTATTCACAAAAGCAGAAGCTACCCTGGTCTCGGTACCAGCAGCTAAGGAGGTCCAGGTAGTCCTGAGGACCTGAGCACTGGTCACCAAGTCCTTCCTCTGGGCTCAGGACACTGATCTGGTAGGAACATGAGAGTCTCCCAGTTTCAAGTGTACCTAGTTTTTGGCAACAAATAAACATAATGCCTCATATACTTAATTTTGTATAAGTTATCAAATTAAAAGATGGAAAGTAGGTAAATATAACATGGAATATGAGATAAATATAGCATGAGATTATTTTTTCTTGCTTTAGTCTAGGTATCCTGGGCCTTTCTTAATAACTTATTTTCACTGGTAAAATATACACAAACAAAAGTTATTTTAACCACACTTGAGTGCACAGTTTAGTAGCATTAAGTACATTTACATTATTATGCAACCATTGCCACCATCCATTTCTAGAACTTCCTTTTTTTTTTTTTTTTTTTTTTTTTGACAGAGTCTTGCTCTGTTGCCCAGGCTGGAGGGCAGTGGCATGATCTCGGCTCACTGCAACCTCCGCCTCCTGGGTTCAAGCAATTCTTGTGCCTCAGCATCCCGAGTAACTGGGATTACAGGCACGTACCGCCATGCCTGGCTAATTTTTGTATTTTTAGTAGAATTGAGGTTTTGCCACGTTAGCCAGGCTGGTCTCAAACTCCTGATCTCAAGTGGTCCTCTTGCCTCAGCCTCCCAAAGTGTTGGGATTATAGGCGTGAGCCACCATGTCCGGCCCCATTTCTAGAGCTTTCTCATTCTTCTTGATCTTTCCTCTCTCTCTACTCCACTGTTCTGAGGCAATCTTGCATGCCACCTGTTAAAGTCATTGTCAATAGACTTATGTCCCCTTTTACTAGATGAACTGGGTATGGGGTTAGGAGAACATGACTATGGAAAATTGTTGTTTCTAGATTTCGAGCCTAGATAGAACATGATCATTTCTACACCAAATTCTCAGGACCTGCAATAGTTCTATACATGGCAGCTGATGTTTCTGATGTTTGGTTTCAGTTGCAGACCCTGAAGAATTTTCCATTCCCATGCAACCCAAATAATTTAGGAGTGAATGTGCCTTCTAAATCAGGTATGTGACCCTTGGCTATGAGCAGGAAGAGCCTTTCGGAGGTAGCCAGCAGGCTCTGGTCCTAGTCCTCTGGCATCTGTTGGTCATGCAATTTTCCCTCTTCCTTCTCCTCAGTCCCTCAGTGTGACAGATGACTTCACAGTCATCTGTCATAATTCCACAGCGGCTTGCTTGGGTGAGGTTGATCTCCAAAATCTTGCCGCCCGGTGGATGGATGGTGTTGTGGGAACTGTGAGTTAGAGCCTGGCCACTCATGTGGCTTCCCTGTTCCTGTAATGTAGCACAGTAGCAGCTCAAGCCCTTTTTCCCTACAGTGGGCTGGGTTTATCTAAAGACCTGGATGCTATGAATTCTCTTGAGTGGGCTTTCTTCCCTGGCTTTGTCATATTGAAAGGCTGCACTACAGACCATACTTAATAGATTTACAATTGTACTATTCTGCCTTGGCTGGGGTTTCCAGTTAAGCATGCTATTCTTACTGTTATGTAAGGACTTTAGGTTGAAAAAGAAATTGATGCCCTTTTCAGGAAATGTCTTCTTTAGGTGGCTTACATTTAAATGCTCCATAACATGACCAGGGAGTATGATCAGTGATTTCTAGAGAGACTGTTGCTAAAAATGCCAGTGACCCAAGGTCCAGGTGACTTCCTTGTGTGGCATTTACATACAGCTTGCCTCTGATATGGAGGCGTGTTCACAGGCTTTGAATGCTCTTCTCTGGCAATCTTCAAGCTAAAGTGATCCTTTTGGTAGCCAGGTGGTTTTAATCTTAATGTGATGTCGTCCTCTCATTAATGGTGGCCCAGAAATGCAAGACTCTGGGACAGAAGGAAGTGAGAGGCAGAATGGGGTCCAGGAGAGGGGGAAAATGAGGGCCGTGAGTGACCTTCCACGGGTCACCTGTTTAGACACCCCAAGTCCGGTTAATAGTGTGGCTCCCAGAGGGGAGTGAGCGTCTTTTACACAGGATTCCTAGGGTTCCCAGGCACCGTGTGGTCTTTGATATTATACTCTGGTCAATAGACTGGACCTCCACAGCTTTCCGGGGACTGGGGAATGGGGGTCTCTTCTCCCACATGGTACCCTTGGCTGACATCATGGGGAATGTAGATCTGACCTTCCTATATGGGTTCCTGTCTCCACAGTTCACTCTCTGAAGCCTTCTGATATTAAATTTGTGGCAGCCATCAGCAATCTGGAAATTGTGAGTATTTGAAGTAGCTTGGAGTAGGAGAGTTTGGTACTGATGATCCTCTGAATGGGCTCCTGGTAATTGGGCAGAATGTTTCATTTGGGCGAGAATATTATATGAACGGATACATCCAGGAGATTGAATCTTTTTTTTTTTTTTTTAATCAAATGCCTCTTTTTACATCAAGGTAAGAAACTTTTGGAGTTTCTCATTAATAAACTAAATCCATTAATTAACTCAAAGATTACAGAGAATTTTAAAAGTAATCTTTTAAACTGTATAAGATAAAAAAAGTTTTCTTACCTGCCTTGTAAATCTTTAAAAATACACCAATCTTTGTAAACTTTTTAAATTTTGATTGCAATTGTGGTAAATACATATAACACAAAATTTACCATCTAGTTCACTAGTGTTAAGCATATTCACATTATCGTGCAGCCGACCTCCAGAATTTTTTCATTTTGCGAAACTAAAACACTCTACCCATGAAATAACATCTCATTCTCCTCTTCTCTTAGTCCCTGGCAACTACCATGCTACTTTCCCTCTCTATATTTTGGTAACTCTAGGTACCTTATATAAGTGAAATTGGCTATGCGTGATGGCTCACGCCAGTAATCCCAGCACTTTGGGAGGCCAAAGTGGGCAGATCACCTAAGGTCAAGGAGTTCAAGACCAGCCTGGCCAACATGGTGAAACCCCATCTTTACTAAAAATACAAAAAAAGTAGCCAGGCATGGTGGTGGGCGCCTGTAATTCCAGCTACTCAGGAGGCTGAGGCAGGAGAATCACTTGAACCCGAGAGGAGGAGGTTGCAGTGAGCTGAGATCATGGCATTGTACTCCAGCCTGGGCGACAGGGTGAGACTCAAAAACAATAATAAATAAAATCATATACTTCTGTTTTATATAAGTGAACTCATACAGTATTTGTCTTTTTGTGACTGGCTTCACTCAGCATAATGTCCTTGGAGTTCATCCACTGCCAGATTTCCCTTCCTTTCTTAAGGATGAATGACATTTCCTTGTATATCTGTATCAGATTTCCTTTATTCTGCCATCTGTCAGTGGACTCTTGGGTTGCTTAACCTCTTGGCTATTGCAAGCAATGCTGCTATGAATGAACCTGGGTGTTCAAATATCGTTTAAAAGTCCCTGCTTTCATTTCTTTTGGGTATGTACACCCAGATGTGGGATTGCTGGATCATATAATAATTCTGTTATTTAAACTTTCTGAGAACTTGCCATACCGTTTTCCACAGTGACTACACTATTTTACATTCCCACCAACAGTGCACAAGAATTGTTATTTCTCCACATCCTCACCAATGCCTGTTTTCTGGGGTGGGTTAGTTGGTTGGTTTTTGATAGTAGGCATCCTAACAGGTATGAGGTGATGTCTCACGGTGGTTTCGATTTGCATTTCCCTGATGATTAGTATGTTAAGCATCTTTTCGTACTCTTGTTGTTAATAAATGCTAAGTGGTATATCTTATATGTCAAATAAGGGAGAAAGAAAGAAAGACAAAAAGATAAAGGGATGAACAGAGAAAGAGGGATCTGGAGAGGAGGGTGGAGAGCAGAGAATGTCGGCATTTCCCCACAGCCCTCCTCCTGGTCTTAGCTCAGCTCCGCAGCCTTGCCGTCCCCAGCTGCAGCAGCCCAGCTGGACAGAGTGCTTCTTTCTCAGTCTCCACTCTGCCCAGAGACCGACCACGCCTCCCATACCTTGACAAACAGGACACTCTCCTCACTCCCCCAGAGTCTACCTCCCAACACCACCTCCCAGAATTCCTCAGCCCCTCTCCTCATAACTGCAAGCCCCAGCTCACCACTCTGTGCATGATGCCAGTGCATTAACGGCCTCAGAGACCCTGGACCTGTCTTCCACCATCTTCTCTTCTCAACCAGTTTCTACCTCTCTGGAACTTGTCCTGGACTCCCTGTCTAGACAGTGTTGGCCCCACCATACGTATCAATGCCTCCTCTGCTAGAACCTTACCCTGATCACAGTTGTAACTGGGGGAAAGGGGCATAGCAGGAAGAAGGATGAGGAGATGACGGTGTGTGAAGGTAGAGACTGAGCCTTAGGAACCCAACCATGGGCCCCCTGAAAGCAGGCAGAGCTCCCCACCCACATTCTCTTTTGTCTATGCTGGTAGTCTTTAAATTGCACTTGTGACTGTGCATGTTGGTCAGGATGAGGGTGGAGGGTTACCCTTGACAAGAGAGGTGAAATCAGAGATGGAAATAAGTGAGAACAGAGTTTTTGTGTCCCAGATAGCAGACTGACGTTGCTACACCTGTGTGTCCGTGCATGCTGATACTGACATCCTGGAGTCCAGGATGTGGGACACACGGGCTCAGGACTCTCGGGTCCTCCTACCTGGGCAGGGAAATCTCCACCAAGCACCGGGTCTCTAACTTTAAACCCATCAGCGACTTGTACCCCTTGGTCTCATCTCAGAAAGAGCTCTTTATCCATGAATTATTCAGGGCTGACAGCTCCTGTTGTCACTCGGCTCCCACTTCTCAGGAAGACAGCTCCATCAGGATGATCTCCCAGCCCCAGGATCACAGTCTGTACGCTGACAGGTGCCTCAACCTTCAGGGTAAAGTCTGAAAGCACAGTTCCTTGCAAGCCCCCTTCCTCTGTCCTGAGAGACAGATGGCCGTCATGAACTTACCTAGGGTGTGTATTTTAAAAGCCAGACCAGGGCAAAAGAATGGAAGACAGTGAATTTAAAAAGAAAAAAGTCCATAGTGCTAATGCCTCTGCCTTGAGTGCCTGGAGCTTTCTGTAACGAAGGTATAAGCACTTCTTTGGGACTACAACTAGCTTTTGTTTAATTGCTATAGATTACAGGCATGTACCCCCTTTTCCTTGTAGAACTTCAAAAATCAGTTATGTAAATGTTTTTAGAAGTTATGCAAATAACACTATGATACACGTTCAATGTAAGAAAAAACAGATATATGCACAATAGAAGACCGTGTTCACATCGTTTATTCCTCTGCCTCAACAAACACACACATCCACACACATCCACATTCTCACTCATCCTCCAATGTATAGCAATACATAGGGACACATGGTATATATAAAACCTAAATGGGATCACATGACAATATCCTATCTGCAAGGTGTTTTTTTTTCCTAACTTAGTGTCATAGACAATTTTCCTTGCCAAGGAGTTTATAATTCACTCTGTAAAATTCCTTGAGGGTAGAGCCTGTGTCTTATTTAGCTTTGCAGCCCCAGGGTCACAGTAACTGCCACAAGGCAGGCATTCAGCAAACGAAGAGTGTGGAGGGAGAGTGGCTTGCAGTGGGTACAATGGGGACGCGGGAGTTGGCTGGGTTAGCCACGGCCTTCCCTTTCTGTGGCTGCCCTCGGAGCTCTTCCCCCACCCCCTCTCCTAGCCTGGTTCCTCTTATTCTCTCCTCTTTCCTCCCAGCATCTCTCTTTACCACCCTCTCCTCCGATCAAGTTCATTTGGGAGGGGGGAGATCTATCAGTCAATTAATTACTACAAGCACATCGGTGGTCCTAATTGATGCTTTGTCTTTCATTGAATCAGCTGCCAACATTGAAATCAGATTTCAAATGTTCACATTTCCAGTTCCTCTTGAAAAATGACTCTGGGGGGTGCTCCCTGTGCTTGGGCCCAGGCTGTCCAGTTTGCCACAACCCTAGGAGGTCTGCTCCCCTCATTACCTACCCTGTCGGGCATCTTTTAAAATAATCCCTGACTTGCATCTTAGTGTGATTTTTGTTTGTCTTCCTGGGAGATTTAGCTTCTCTTGTATTGAGGAGCAAAGGACGCTGTCTTCAATTAGTGGGACTTCCCAGTCCGCCTGTCCTACCTGGAGAGCTGCGGAGACGTGACCCAGGTCTACAGGCGGGTGCTCGTTGTGGCTGGGTGGTCAGGACAGACAGGCCTTTTAAAGGGAAGTGGTGCAGGTTGGAGTGGGTGATGTGGTGTAGCTGTCTGCCTGTCACCACCACACCTGGAGATGCTGTCTTCTAGGAATTTTGAGAGAGAAAATTGACATCAGAAACTGAGAAAATAATACAACCAAGGAGAGCTAAGATTTGCTGAATATTTTATATGTTCTGGGCATGATTCCAAGCTTTCTGGGAGCTTGCAAAGGACGTGATTCCCAGGCGAGTTACCATGGTCTCAAATCTAGTCCTAGACTTGGGAACCTCAGCAGAGAGCTGATGTCCTGTGTCGCCCAGCAGTTTACCAAGGGGGAAATCGGAAACTTACTTCATTCATTCCAAAAATATGGATTCAGCGTATATTTGTTGAATACTTAAAACATGTCCAGGCACTGTTCTAGGTCCAAGGAGCATAGTCAAGTTTAAATGGACACACTCCTGCCTTCGTGGCTCTCATGGTCTAGTCAGGGGAGAGAAACGATAACATGAATTCTAGATTCTGGGGAGTCGTGATAAAACAATCCTTTGTTTCTGTGGAGAAGGTTAATATGACTTTAGGTGGCATTCAAATCTAAGCCGAGGAAACCATTCCACACCTTCAGTTGCTCCAAGGTCTGACAAACACGCTGCAGAGGAAGCCAAGCATTTTCCTCCCTGCAGAAGGAGTCTTTGTCTTTCTCCATAGGTTGTTTGTTGTTTGTTTTTGAGACAGGGTCTCATTCTGTTGCCCCGGCTGGAGTGCAGTGGTGCCGTCTTGGCTCATTGCAACCTCTGCCTCCTGGGTTCAAGCGATTCTCTTGCTTCAGTCTCCCAAGTAGCTGGGATTATAGCCACATACCACACACCTGGCTAATTTTCTTTCTTTCTTTTTTTTTTTTTTTTTTTGAGACGGAGTTTCACTCTTGTTACCCAGGCTGGAGTGAAACGGCGCGATCTCGGCTCACCACAACCTCCGCCTCCCGGGTTCAGGCAATTCTCCTGCCTCAGCCTCCCGAGTAGCTGGGATTACAGGCACGCGCCACCATGCCGAGCTACTTTTTTGTATTTTTAGTAGAAACGGGGGTTTCACCATGTTGACCAGGATGGTCTCGATCTCTTGACCTCGTGATCCACCCGCCTCGGCCTCCCAAAGTGCTGGGATTACAGGCTTGAGCCACCGCGCCCGGCCTTTTTTTTTTTTTTTTTTTTTTAGTAGAGATGGGGTTTTGTCATATTGGCAGGCTGGTCTCAAACTCCTGACCTCAAGGGATCCTCCATCCTCAGACTCCCAAAGTGCTGGGATTACAGGCGAGAGCCACCAAGCCTGGCCTTGTAGGTTCCCTCTGATTGACAGGAGTGGAAGTTCTGACAGGCAGCTTGGGGGTCTCACTATAAGAGGTTCTACCGCCTCCCCTGGCCGGATGTTAACACTGAATATCTTTTCCAGCCTCCAGACCCAGACCCAGAGACAGGCAATCTGGTGAAGCAACAATAGTAACTATCCTGAAACCACGGAGAGCAGAAAGGAGCCTGGAGATGCTCCCATCTAATCTCCTTGCTTTACTGATGGGAAACATTGGGGGCCAGGCAGGCTCAGTGCCTTGCTCAAGGCTGCCCTCTGAGAAGGTGGCAGAGAAGCTCCCAGAACGCAGCCTCCTGGTTCAACCTTCCCTGAGCCTGAGAATCTAGTGGGTCCTTGGGGTGAATGAGGAGAAGTGGGAGAGGCTAATAGATGGAGTTCTTGTTTCTCCCCGCCAGGTCTCCTTGCCCTGCTCTTGGGGAACCAGGCAGGCTTGGGGCCAGGCTCAGTCTCATTCTTCCCTGGGATCAGCCTCTCCTTCCAGCTTTGGGCCCGATGAGAGTGGATTGGAGGAGCAGAGAAGGGTCCAGAGAGAGCTGTTTTCCCCATTTTGACTACTCCATGGTTGCTTGAGCTGTGCCTCTAACCCCAGGAAGAATAATCCCAGAACCAGAGCGAGGCTAGGCCAAAGACTGCTATGAAATAGACCACGACCAAGGGGAAGGGCTGTCAGCAGGTGACGAATGCAGCCTGACGCTCACATGCCTGCTTCTACCTGCAGGACTGAAGAAAGACCACGGCGCATGTGCATGGGAATCGTGACAGGTGAGTTCCGGTTTTCATGGCCAGATTTCAGAGTGCCTCTCCCTCCCAACACAGCAGCATCCTCTTTCATAAGGAGAATGGACTTTAGCAGCCACTTTATCACCGAAGCCCAGGAGAAAAGGGGAGGGCGTTCTGAGAGGAGGAAGCCAGGATGTGAAAAGCCACATGTCCTAAATGGAGGGTGTGAGAAATGGATCCAGGGTCTCTGGGCAAAGAGAAGCCCATGAGCATTGGGTTAAGATATGAGAACACAGGAGAGGTGTTAGGGACCAGCTGGAGTGGGTATCTGGGCCAGAGTCCTGAGGTTCCTGTGCCCCCAGACCCAGGGCTAGACTTCATCTGGGGAAAACATCCATGGTTCACTCCTCTTACCCAAGGAGAGGACCCAGCTGAATTTTCAGTCTATCTTATTCTGTAATATCTCCCTTGCTTGTAAAAATACAAGACATCAATTGAGTTCAGGCAAATGAAATAAAAATAAAATAAGTCAACTACAATCCTGCTATCTAGAGATAATTATTGTCAGCATTGTGGCCTTTTGATTTACAAATGTGCTTGTGAATAATCTATAATTGAGTTTTTAAAATTTAATTTCAGAGATTTCTTATAATTCTATCAAGTCATCCTGAAGCCCCCTAACGGCAACTGGGTCAGCTTAGTGTGATGTTAGTCTCCTATGCTCGGTGCTCATAAATCAAGAATAAGGGAAACCACTTCACTGCATATTAGAGCAAGAGATGTAGCCTACAATGCAAGCACTCTGCTGAGCTGACGCTCCCGGGGAGGAACGAACGAGTGGGGCAGCTAGTGCTGTCATTTTAAAGGAGGGGCCTGTGAACCGTTAGGTTCCCTGGAAAGCAGAGGGGTGAGCAGGATGCTGGCCCTGCCTTCAGAACTCATGGTCCAGCAGGGAAGGTTGGCCCTGGTGGTTCAGCCCTCCCAGATCTGATTGACAGGTGAGAGGATGTTGGTGGCCAAAGCCATAGGCAGAAGGGTCCCCTTGGAGAGAGTCAAAGGGCTCTGAAAGAGGAGGCCTATTACCAACCCTGTGGTATCACCCCTGTGCCTGGGCTTGGCCCTGTTTGTCTTTAAGTGGTAGAAAAAAATAAGTGGGTGTTTGGGGGCGTCTGGGAAGATGGGATATGGTTTAGACCCCGAACCCACGCATGCAGCTGCTGCATTGCCTAATTTCTCAGTTTGTCTCAAGTTTTCCTGCCAATTTGCCCTATAACAAGTCTGACTGCCCCCCTCTAAGCAAAGTGGCCAGGAACCCCAGCAGGCGAGAGGGGCCGTAGAAAGCAAGTATGAGGGCAGATCTCGCTTCTGAAGCCCTCCGAGGCAGGCCTTACTCCACGCTACCCCGTGGGGAAGGATGGAGGAGGGCGAGCCCCAGCTGCAGGCCTGGCTGGGCGGCTGGACCAGCAGGAGGAGCAGGTCTTTCCAGAAGAAAGTGCTCTGGGGTCATCCAGGCCTGAGCAGCGTGAGATGGGGCTGGCTCGGGCTCAGCCTGCCTGACCGTCAGTCTCAGAACTTTAGAGCCCTCCTGATCTTTGAGATCTCCAAACCTAGCCATGCCCTCACGCACCATGGCCATTTTGCAGGTGGGAAACCTGAGTATCAGGGAGGTAAGTGGACTTTCCCGAGGCTATGTGTTCAGTACGTAGCAGGGTCTCTGTGAACCCAGGCGGTCCAGCCCCACAGGCTGTGCCCTTTGTCCTCACCTCGCTGCTGCCAGGGAACTCAGACAGTGAGGATACCAAGTACACAGCAGACTTAAAACGAAATGATTGGCAAATTTATGTGAAAAGATCCAAGGTCGACCGGGCGCGGTGGCTCACATCTGTAATCCCAGCACTTTGGGAGGCCGAGGCGGGAGAATTACGAGGTCAAGAGATAGAGACCATCCTGGCCAACATGGTGAAACCTCGTCTCCACTAAAAATACAAAAATAAGGTAGACGTGGTGGCACATGGCTGTAGTCCCAGCTACTTGGGAGCCTGAGGCAGGAGAATCACTTGAACCTGGAAGGCGGAGGTTGCAGTGAGCCGAGATCGCACCACTGCACTCCAGCCTGAGAGACAGAGCGAGACTGTCTTAAAAAAAAAAGAAAAAGAAAAAGAAAAAAGGTTCAAGGTCATGTTTGATCGCAAAGCACGGATACAGGTACCTTTCATTCGGAAAGCAGTCTCTTTCAGATGTGTCCCCAGATATTTGTGTTTTGTCATTGATCCTTACAGACTAGCTTCAGATAAGGGAGCAAGAGGACCCTCACCCATGCACACATTCATGCTGTCCCTATAAATCTGAACCCAGCCCAGAACTTTCCCCGCTTTCCCACCACAGGTGGAAATGGGTTTCTCTGCAAGCCAATCAGGGGTTAGATAATGAAGTTCATTATTTTGGGGTAAGGATGGGGAAAACGGAATCACACGAGTTAGGAGGCTGCCCAAGATTGTAAACCCGAGTGACCAGTCTCCTGACTTCCAGGCCCACTCCCCCACCCCAGCCTGCCTGCTGCCTGCACAGTGTAAGCTTCCTTTACAGGGAGCGCCTTTAAAGCCACCTTCTGGATTCTGCTCCCATGAAACCCTGAGGCACTTCTGGATGGGGGCAAAATGAAAGGGGAGTTGTGTGGAGGAGTGGAGACATCGCCCTTCTGTGACACTCTCTCCCCGCTCTGCCCTGCTCCCTCTCTGGAGCAAGACACGACACAGCTACTCCTGACAGCACTATTTTTAGCGGTCCTCTGGCTGGCAGCTCTGGGACGTGTTCTCTGTGTGCTCCCTGGAGCTTTCCCACCCTGCCGTCACTCTCAGGAGGAGAGAGGAGGGCTGGAAGGCAGCCTGAGTCCCTGTCCCAGCATCACTTTCTCTAATGAGACAGTAGCACATGACAGTGAAAAGCCTTGATGTTCCAGAACTCTGGTTTAAGCCCCAGCAACCAATTAGCTATGAGACCCTGGGCAGCTGGCCTGACTTTTCTCAGTCTCAGTTTCCCCTTCTCTGTCTTGGAGATAAAACTGCCATGGGCTTGTTACTGAGGATGAAGTGAGATAACACATGTAAAGGGCTGAGCACTGGGCCTGGCCTTGCACGTGGCAGATGTTCATTTTTAGCTCCTTCACTTCCAGGGGCCTGCCGCAGGGGTACAGACAACCTCACAGAGGCCACGGGGGTGTGAGGAAGGACCATGCCTTGGAATAGGGACGGCCACCCTGGCAGCTCACCCTAGAGGAAGGGGGTCAGTCTTTTTCTTTTTCTTTTTTGGAAACCAAGTCTTGCTCTATTGCCCAGGTTGTAGTGCAGTGGCAGAAACGGCTCACTTACAGCCTTGACCTCCTGGGCTCAGGCGATCCTCCTGTCTCTGCCTCCCAGGTAGCTGTGAGCACCGCCACACCCAGCAAATTTTTGTTTCATAGAGACAGGGTTTCGCTATGTTGCCCTGGCTGGTCTCAAACTCCTGGGCTCAAGTGATCCTCCTGCTTCAGCCTCCGAAGGTACTGAGATGATAGGCATGAGCCACCACTCCCAGCAGTAAGTAGGTCAGTCTTCAGAGGTGACCGTCAGCTGGTGAAGGCCAGGGCCTCAAACCAGTTCTCTCTTTAGTCCTTTCAGACATCATCAGACATTTCAATCCTTCTGTTCCAATGCCCGTGTGCCCCACTGGGAAGAGAGTCGTACCCCACGATGGTGCTAAGTAAGTCCCCTTTCTGTCTCTCTCTGGGGTCATATATTCCTACTGGTCTTCAACACACAGGCAGGAGGATTTGGGGAGCTGGCAAAGTCAAAGAGGCTTAAAAATAGGAATATTTAGGCCGGGCACGGTGGCTCAAGCCTGTAATCCCAGCACTTTGGGAGGCCGAGGCGGGTGGATCACGAGGTCAAGAGATCGAGACCATCCTGGTCAACAGGGTGAAACCCCATCTCTACTAAAAATACAAAAAATTAGCTGGGCATGGTGGCACGTGCCTGTAATCCCAGCTACTCAGGAGGCTGAGGCAGGAGAATTGCCTGAACCCAGGAGGCGGAGGTTGCGGTGAGCCGAGATCGTGCCATCGCACTCCAGCCTGGGTAACAAGAGTGAAACTCTGTCTCAAAAAAAAAAAAAAAAAAGAAATATTTAAGCCAAAGCCAAAATACCCCCTCAAGTTGATGAGCCTCATTTTGAAAAGCAGGTTAAAACCCACCCTTCAGAAACCAGGGGTTGCTCAGGCTTAGAGACTGGCACCTGAGCTATGGCAAGCGGCAAGCTTTCAGCCCTTGACAAAATAATGTTTAGCTGATTTTTCTTTGTTTCCCTCCCTCTGCACAGAGACTTGTGGATTCAGGCTCGAGAACTGGTGAGAATCATGAAAGAGAACCCGGTAAGCCTCCCTCCAACTCTGGCATGGCTGGGCTGCCTGGGTTTGCTGCGAGGTGGGCAGAACAAAGTGATGATGGCCCTGGCACCATTTCACCATGAACTTGGCAGCTAGTGTGGTCTGGGTTCTTCAAAGATGTCTTTGCCATTCTCTGGCAGTCATTAAAAGAAAGGACCAATTCTTCTTTGTTGTTATTAATTTTTATCTAGTTTGAGACCAGTTATGAGACTGGCTACTTTTTATACTTTTGGTAGAGATGGGGCTTTGTCATGTTGCCCAGGCTGGTCTCGAACTCCTGGGCTCAAGCGATCTGCCGGCCTTGGTCTCCAAGAGATTATAGATTGAGCCATAATGCTCGGCTAAAAGGATCAATTCTGTTCAGAACGGTTTTCTGTGTGGTCCTGCTGAAAGTCAACAGAAGGACTAAATGACTTCTCCCAAAGGGAGGCGGTGGAGAGCTTCAGTTCCAGGTGAGACTGGTTTGAATTTGAATTCTGAAGTCTCCACCTATTAGCTGTATGATGTTGGGTAAGTCACTTACCTCCCTAAACCTCAGTTTTCCTGTTTATGAAATGGGGTGATAAAAGAGCTGCAACATAGAGTTTGGGGAGGATTAAATGAGGTATTAGATGTGCCTGGCACAGACTCAGTACTCAATAAAAGCCTGCAGCTTGCATTGTGTATTATAGTGGTGAGTGCTGTCCTTAATAATTACCACACTAATTTTAGTTCTGAGGCAGAGGCCTCTGTCACATACATGCTGGTGCCTTCGTACCACGCTCCTAACAGTTCGGATACTATTTACTCAATAACCTATATAAGTTTGTAATAAGCATCCTTCGATCTTTTCTGTTGCCCTTATGGGCAAGTATTAAACCAAGGCAAGCCTTGCTAGCAAGCACCGAGCCTGGACTGCTGGAACCAAGGGAAGCTGCTGTTTCAGCCAGCCATGCAGACATTAAAGAGTTCAGGAACTGAAGTGAAGGTCATTCTAAGTCACATAAGGACAGGGACTAGAGCAGGAGCTGCACCAAAAAGTTTGTGTTCCTCTAACAGGAGAATCCCAGAATTTCTGAAATAATGCTTATTCTGAAAAATAGAGAAGAGATCCTGTGTCTAACCCTGTAATTTTCCAGATGAGGAAACAAGTTCCCAGAAGTCATGTGACCTGTACAAGTTCACACTACTAGTTAGAGTCACAATCTGAAGTGTCCGCTTCACAGTCCGATGTTCTTCAGCTACACCACGCTGCCAGTTTGTTTTTGGTTACAAAAGAAATGCATGTTCATTACTGAAAAAATCAGAAAACAAAGATAAGCAAAAAGAAAAGTAAAACCATCCTTAAGCCTAATAATCCAAAGATAATTATGGTTAATAACTTGGTGTATATTCCCTTCCATATTTTTTCCAAGCATATACATCTTTATATATTTTATAAAACAGGGATGTTACTAGAGATACTTTTTAATAACCTACTTTTCTCAGTAGGTTAGTTCCCATGATAATTACATTTTTCAGCATCATTTTAATAGCTACGTAGTGTTTCATCTCATGAGTATTCCACAGTTCACACAGCAATCTACTGTTTTGGACATTTATGTTGTTTCCAGTTTTTCCTTCTTGTGCATAAGCCTTCCTCATTGTAGCTGAATCATTCCTGTATCCTAGTTTCCTTAAAATACATCTGGAGAAATGAAATGATTGGATCAAAAGGTGTGTCTTCTAATTTAAAAAAGTTTTGGATATGTTTGGTCAGTCTAGAGCAGTTGTAACACTTTAAACTCCTGCCATACACTATTAAAAATTCATAATGTGATTTTCAGGGGTGGGCATATGACATTGAAAGACGCGAAAAGAAAGACATTCTTTTGGTTCAAGATCCTACCGCTTAGATTTCTAAACCACCCCTTACACTGTTGCCCTTTTCTTCAGCAACTTGACTTTGAACTTGACTGGAAGCTCATCAATGTGTTCTTCAGCAACACAAGCCAGTGTTACCTGTGCCCCTCTGCTCAGCAGGTAAATGGCAGCCTGGAGGGTGGGGGCTGAGGGGTTGCAGATGCTGGGGTGGAAAGGGAGTAAACTAAACTGGCCTGATTACCTGATCCCCAGCTGTCAGGCTGGGGCTGATGCCATCTATTTTAGAACTGAATAAATGAATGGATGAATAGATAGATGGATAGATGGATGAATAGATGGATAGATGGATGAATAGATGGATAAATGGATGAATAGATGGATAGATGGATGAATAGATAGGTGGATGGATAGGTAGATGGATAGATGGATGGATGGATGGATGGATGGATAGATAGATGGATTGTTAGATAGACGGATAGACAGACAGATACTCAAACATACTTGGACAGGTGTTTTATAGGGTTTTTTTTTTTTGCTTCAACTTTTTTTATTGTGATAAAATACACATAACATAAATTTGATCATCTTAATCATTTTAAGTGCACAATTAGTGACATTAAATAATTCATAATGTACATATGGCATGCATTCATAGCTGTCACAAGGAACAGGTGTTTTTACTTACCATCCCTCATATTAGGAAAAGGAAATAGAAGCATAGATAAGCTGAGTCAACAGGCATTCTGCAACTGAGAAAATTAGCATCCTGATTGGTTAAAAACTATCTTGCCTCTTTTAATTCTGATTTCACATAAGTTCTGAATTTAGGAAATAAAGCAGGGTGCATACTATCCTCACCCCTTGGCCAATGAATTATACCTGTAGTGGGAAGGCTGCTGTTTATCGAAGTAGACTGTATCTTCCAAGTGCTTCGGCTTTCCTAGGAACAGGACATGAAACATGTAGTCTCATTTATTATTTATGTAGGTGAATATCGATGACTTAAGTCTTTACTGAAGATCATTCAGAATAGGATCAGTTGAAAGTGTAAGGGGTGGTTTAGTAATCTAAGCCATGGTGAAATACATGACACCTGGACTCTTGTTCAGTATGCTGAAGCCAGGCTGCTACTGTGCTGGCCCTGCCACTTGTGGGACCAGCTTGTCCTCTTCGCCACCCTCCAGGCCAAGGCACAGGCATGGTGGAGCTTCTTGAGGTGGTACTCTCTTTTCTGTGTCCCTCTCCTACGATAGATATTCTTGGCTCCCTTCAAGTGCCCCACACTCCTGCTGACTACTGGCTCACCATCCAAACTCCCCTTCTTTTAGTGATGTCAGCCTTGAGATGGACATCCACCTTCCTGACTAGCTCTCATTGTTGATGGAAATCCGCCTTCCTGACTAGCTCTCATTGGTCAATATCCTGCAGCCTTCCTGGGTTTCTAGCACGTAGATAGTGAAGATTTATTGTTCCAGTTTACCCTCTGTTTTCTCCAGTGCCAAGTGAAATTTACATGCCTCGTTTGTTCTCTGCACAGCCCCCCATTTTGGTCATTATGCATTACTTCATGAATGTATACATTCATACATTGACATGTTCAAGCATTTAGACATTGCTGCATTCCTCTATATATTGATTAATTCATGATATTAACTCATGCATTTATGCATTCATGTACTGAAATGTTCAAACAAGCATTTAGACATTGCTGCATTCTTCTATATATTCACTAATGCATTTATTCATCTATAAGTTACCATATTCATGTATAAATTTCTTTTCTCATCTTACAGATACATGCGATTGTATTTGTGATTACTTTGTTCATGTCAGAATTTGATTTTTTAAAATGTATGAATGCATTCATGGATACTTAAACTCATTGATGATTTTTCCATGTACTTTGTCTTGTGTTTAAACATTCCTGTCATTTTTTTTACCTTTTTTCTTTTTTCTTATTTTCTATTTTTTTCTGTCTTTTTTCTTTTTTACCTTTTTTCTTTTTTCTTATTTTCTGTGTTTAAACACTCCTACATAAATTCTTGCATCCTTTTATGTATTTATGTCTTCAAGCATTCATGAATACATATTGTATTCTTGTGCACATGTATTCGTTTACATATTATTTATTCATATTTTTAGTTATGCAACCAGTTCACAAATATTTTCCTTCTAAAAACTAAAACATCAGTTAAAGCTAAAATGCATTTCCTTTTGGCCACCTCCCTAATCCTCTTTTCTTTGCAAACCTCTTACATATCTATAAATCCAAACATTATTTTGCATGCATGTATGTATGAGAGAGACTTAACATAAATAGTATTATATTGTATGTACTATGGAACAATTTTTTTCACAAACCAAGTATTGTTGAAATCTAGTCATGTTGATACACATGGAATGAGTTTGTTTCACTTACGTGAGTATTTTATTATGTGAATTTACTACATTTTATTTCACCGTTTTCCTATACTGATGGCCATTTAGGTGTTTTTAGTTTTTCACTATTATAAACAATATTACAATAAACAGAGTCTTGCTCATTAACTTGAATATGTGGAAGAGTTTTTCTAGATACAGTAATTTTCAAATTGTGGACTGAAGTACATTAGTGAGTCAAAAAAATCAGTTTAAAGGATTGCAACTAAAATTGTAAAAAAAATAGAATAAACTCTAAAATCTTTGAGTTCATTGCATGCAGTAAGGGAAGTGTTGATTCATGAGATTTTACATTTTTTTTCTGGTTTAAGTAAAGACTTTTCATTACTATTATTATGCTTTAAGTTCTAGGGTACATGTGCAGAACGTGCAGGTTTGTTACATAGGTATACATGTGCCATGGTGGTTTGCTGCATCCATCACTCCATCATCAACATTAGGTACTTCTTTCTATATGGATACTTGTACTGGATTGAGGTGTGAAACACATCTCATACTGTGGGTCAAGATAAAAGCAGTCTCAAGAAAAGTGCCCAGAGTAGATTCTTACGCCAGTCTTCAGGTGTGCACACTTTGGGTTATAATAGGCTCCACCTAGTTGCCTCCCAAAGTGGCTGACCTCTCATATTTCCACCAGTGGCAGTGAGCACCTATTCTCTACAACCTTTCCAACTCTTGTTCTCAGACTTAATGATTTTCGTTCACATGAGAAATTCACTCAAACTCTAGTCATGTTGATTACATATGAATTGAGTTTATTCACACTTAGAAGCCCACACTTTTAATTGGTTGCAAACATGACAAAAGCAATCATGCTCACTCCTCATTTTTAAACAGCTGTAAACCAATAACTTGAGGTCCATAAATTTAGCTAAGTATAGCAACACCTGCTAGCATCCACTCAAATTCCCTCTTTATTCCATTTCTTCTTGTATCTTGATTTTTCCTGTTGCACAAAAACCACCAAGGCTTTGGAGCCTGGAATAAATCCCTCCTCCTGGGACTGGCTCTTTTGGCCTTCTGGCACTGCCCTCCTCACAGCCCAGACCCCCACCTCACAGCCCAGACCCCCTCCTCACAGCCCAGACCCCCACTCACCTCCTAGTGGTATCTCTGGCCACACCTCCCTGTCTACGCCAATCCTCGTTTGAGAAGGTCTTACATGGCAGTTTTCTTTTTCTCAAAGCACGTCTTAGGCATAAGCTCTCCCTCAGTGGTTGTCAAAATGTGCTCTGTAGATGGCCAGGCATGGTGGCTCACACCCGTAATCTCAGAACTTTGGAGGCTGAGGCATGTGGATCACTTGAGGTCAGGAGTTTAAGACCAGCCTGGCCAGCACGGTGAAACCCCATCTCTATCAATAATACAAAAATTAGCTGGGCATGGTGGTACATGCCTGTAGTCCTAGCTGCTCAGGAGACTGAGGCAGGAGAATCACTTGAAACCAGAAAGCAGAGGCTGCAGTGAGCCAAGATCATGCCACTGCACTCCAGCCTGGGCAACAAGAGTAAGACTCTATCTTTAAAACAAAACAAAACAAAAAACAAAAGTGCTCTGTAGAAACCCAGGGGCCGCTGGAGATCCCTCCACAGGCAAATGCTGAGAAGGTAGGCAGCAGCTGCCACCTGACCTCACAGAATAGGTATCAAGGGTTTCCCAAAAGTTCACATGAGAGGTGGTGGCTCACACCTGTAATCCCAGCACTTAGGTAGGCTGAGGCAGTCAGATCACTTGAGGTCAGGAACTCGAGACCAGCCTGGCCAACATGGTGAAACCCCATCTCTACTAAAAATACAAAAATTAGCCAGGCTTGGTGGCAGGCACCTGTAATCCCAGCTACTCAGGAGGCTGAGATAGGAGAATCACTTGAATCTGGGAAGCAGAAAAAGAAAAGTACACACAAGAAAAACATGTTTTACCATTAAGAAGGAATGTTGAGCTACTGTCCTGCCCCCACCTTAGGACCTGGAAGTCTCTTCTGCTATGGAGACCTCTGGGCCCCTTTAATAAACAAGGGAAATAAACAAGGGCCTGTGTCCACAGCTGTTCTTTAGGAGTTTCTTAAGACCAAAGTCAGAGAGAGTCAAGTCAGGAACGACCCATCAGGTGTGACAGGGGCTCTGAAGGCAGTTGCTTCGGAGGTAAATGAGAACCTGGCTCACAGCGGTGACCTGAGGATGCTTTTTGGGTTTGTACATTTGCTTACTGCTCTCTAGTTAAAGCCTTTAGTTTTATTAATGAGTAAGATTTTAAAAATCAGAAGAAAATTTTCAAAAGAAAGCAAGCTGATGACAAGAAAACAGACACATTTATTCGTTGCCAATGTCTTTAGTGACAGGTGAGGTGGCAGCCTTTTGAAGGGTATTCTGGCAGTGCGATTCAAGAAACCTAAATGTATTTCTAATTTTTGACTGAATAATCCCATTTCTTGGAATAAATCCCAAGAAAATACTTTATTAGTGTTAAGTCAGGTCTCAGGCACATATTTGATAATAGACATTCTTCCAAACCAGGGGGCAAACGATACAAATGGAAATGTAAAAGTTCATTTGAAGAAATCAGCTTTTTCCTGACTTTGAATTCCAGGAGTTTACTATGTGTGATGCTATAGAGGAGGGACATCTTATAGGAGTACAGCATCTCTACTGAGAAGTGGGGACAGTTGGTGCCTTAAGTGACAGCCGTGCAGTGCCGGGAATGACTGGGCGGGCCCCAATTCTCTCTACAGCTGTGAGCTTGACCAGGGGTTTCTTCCAAAAGAGTCATGCTCTGGGGAGAGCCACGCAGGATCCCCCATCTCTACAGGGACAATGGATGTGGTACAGATGGTCAGCGAGGATACTTCTAGACAGAGTTCTCCTGGGCTCTTCAGGAAAGAGAGGTGATGTTTGATGTCACGGTCAGGGAATGGCTCACTTAGAGAAAACTAGACAGAAGGCTTTATGGTAACAGACCTGGCTGAACTGGCCTCTCAGGCGCCAGCCTCACACCAAAGCAGGGACAGCTGGTGAAGGGGCAGAGAGACAGGGACATTGCATTTCCTCCTGTGTGGTGCCAGCCTGGGTGATTGACAATTGTCTCCAGAGTCACTGCCTGTGTCCCCTCCAGGCGACAGCATAGCTCCTTGGCCCTCCTTGTCTTCCTGTCTGAGCCAGGTTGCCTTAGGGGACAGCCAGTCTGCAGGCAACTTAGGAGTTTGTCTTGTAATTTTTATTAATTTATTTTTCACATTGAAAAAGTAAAGCAGCTGGACGCGGTGGCTCAAGCCTGTAATCCCAGCACTTTGGGAGGCCGAGGCGGGTGGATCACGAGGTCAAGAGATCGAGACCATCCTGGTCAACATAGTGAAACCCCATCTCTGCTAAAAATGCAAAAAATTAGCTGGGCATGGTGGCACGTGCCTGTAATCCCAGCTACTCAGGAGGCTGAGGCAGGAGAATTGCCTGAACCCAGGAGGCGGAGCTTGCAGTGAGCCGAGATTGTGCCATTGCACTCCAGCCTGGGTAACAAGAGTGAAACTCCGTCTCAAAAAAAAGAAAAAGTAAAGCAGGTGTGAACCACTGCAGCCAGCCCTATAATCCCAGCTCTTTGGGAGGCCGAGGTAGGTGGGTCAGTTAAGGTCATGAGTTCGAGACCAGCCTAGCCAATATGGTGAAACCTCATATTTACTAAAAATACAAAAATTATCTGGGCATGGTGCTGGGTGCCTGTAATCCCAGCTACTTGAGAGGCTGAGGCAAGAGAATCCCTTGAACCGGGGAGGCAGAGGTTGCAGTGAGCTGAGATTGCAACATTGCACTCCAGCCCAGGCGACAGAGCTAGACTCCATCTCAAAAAAAAAAAAAGGAAAAAAAACAGTAAAGCAGGGTCCACTTTTGAGGTCCTTCATTTGCTGATTTGCATTACCTGCAGGCAGGGGAGTGGTGTGTGTATTGTCGGGGTGGGAGAGGTTTTAAAATCCTCCCATGGCAGGGCCCACTCATATTCTTTCTCTAGCAGCCCTTCTCTTAGGGTAAATACAGCAGGAGAAAGGCTGATAAGATAAGATCATGTGAAGGTTCCGAGGCCCATCTGGGATCTTAAATCCAGGGTTAATTGTATGTCCCTGTTGGACCTGATTTTCTTTGGAAAAAAAGCAATTCCTCAGTCTTTGGGAGTAGGTCTCCCATCCCTCAGTATGAGCTTCAGAATTGCACCAGGTATTTCTGACCTTGCTCTGGCCTTGAGTTTGCCCTTTCCTGATGGAACTTGTCACCTGGGGGGAGTTTGGTTTCTCCCTGGTGGATGACAAGTTGGGGAGAAAACAGATGAACAAAACAAACACAAACCCAGGAAGCTCCAGGAACGCTCTCGTTTGTGGAATGCCAGGTCCAGACGGGGCCTTTGCCTGTGGTCTTGCCTGCTGGGGACGGGCCTGTCATGAGTCTGGGTGTCCTCTCCTCGTGGTCCTCTTGCTGACACCCTCACTCATTAGGTTCTTCTCTCACAGAACGGGCTCGCGGCGGGTGACCTGGACACGCTGAACGGGGTGCTGGATTACCTGCAGCAGGAGGTGAGGTCGCAAGCTCAGGGCTTCCCAGAGGGCGGTGGGGCCCGTTTACCCTCTTATGGCCACCACCAGGGTGGGGAAACGGAGCCCGGGAGGGAGACTGGAACCCTGAGGAAAGGCAAGCTTTAGAGGACCCCATCTTCCCATCCTTTTAAATGAGAACATGGGTCAGGAGAGTGCACTCCACTCCCGCAAAGGAAACTTCAGAGAGAAACTCAGCTGTTCCTTGAGTCCTCGGTGGCCCTGGTCTTCCCCAGGACCACTCTCTACTCGAGACAGGGGCGAGGATGGGATGACGGGGGTCTGAGGACCTTCAAGGCCTTTCTGCTCAGCGACTGTGATGCTGCTGCCGGGTCTGAGCACAGGGGTGGGGTGGGGGGGGGTTGCTGTGGCTCAGCCTCTGGCTTTGCTCCTCGGTGGGGTGGGGGCAGCTTTCTGCTGGAGGAGGCTGCAGGCCCATAGCCCCAGTGGTCTTACTGCCCTGCGGACACTGGTGGGAGGTGCCACCGTGATGGACAGAGTCCTGTTTCTGGATGGCACAGATGCAGGGCTGGCAGTGCGGACTGACCCTGACCAAACATCTCCCAAAGGGTCATGCCCAGTTAACCAAAGGGATGCCCATCACACTCAACCACGCCCCAAATGGGGCCCAAGCAAGAGTTCCGCAGAGCCTGGCAGCTGGGGCGACTTGGCAAGTGCTCACCTTCCTCTCTCTGTCCTCCTAGGTCCCCAGAGCGTTTGTAAACCTGGTGGACCTCTCGGAGCTTGCAGAGGTCTCTGGCCAGCATCAGGGCACTTGGCTCAGGTAAAAGGGGAAGTGGAATGAGATGAGCATCTGTGACTTGGCTGTCACGTGTGCAGCCTGCGGAGTCCCTTCATGTGCCTTAATCTGTGAGGGGCCCTAAAGAACAGAGGCCGAAGGAGGCCGAGGGACATGTGCGAGCTCACGCGCCAGCGAGTGGCAGAGCCGGGTGGGCCGGGCCCTCTGCCAAGCATTGTTTTGGGGACTGAGTCGACGAATAAAACACTCCGTCTGGTTGATGTCTCGCCAGAGGCTCTCCTCCGTGCCAGTGATTTGAGAGTTCGCCTTGGCAAAACATCCATAAGCTAAGAAGTGTTACTTCTGGAAATTGGATAGAAGAGCGTATAGCCTAAATGTAGTTTAACTTCACAGAGCTCGATTCCTATATATTTCTGAAAATGTTCATAGACTTTAAACTTTTGGGAGCCAAATCCTAAGATTTCTGGCTCTGAACCTAGAAAAGAAGTTCATGTGGAAAAAGTCAGGGCAAGAGCGGTGGAGAAAAGGGGGTGCTGGAAAGGAGAGAAGGGGGTGCCGAGGGGAGGGAAGGCTCTGAAGAGAACGAGAGACAGAGAAGGCACAGAGGAGGGAAAGGAGAATGGGATGTGGGCATCTGCTGTGAGGAGCAGTGAGGGGAGGAGGAGCATCCCTGCATCCCGTACACACCCCCATCCCGTGCCCACCCCCATCCTGTGCCCACCCCCATCCCGTGCCCATCCCCCATCCCAGCCCACCTCATCCCGTGCCCACCCCCATCCTGTGCCCACCCCATCCTGTGCCCACCCCATCCTGTGCCCACCCCCATCCCGTGCCCATCCCCCATCCCAGCCCACCTCATCCTGTGCCCACCCCCATCCTGTGCCCACCCCATCCCGTGCCCATCCCCCATTCCAGCCCACCTCATCCCGTGCCCACCCCCATCCTGTGCCCACCCCCATCCTGTGCCCACCCCCATCCCGTGCCCATCCCCCATCCCAGCCCACCTCATCCCGTGCCCACCCCCATCCTGTGCCCACCCCATCCTGTGCCCACCCCATCCCGTGCCCATCCCCCATCCCAGCCCACCTCATCCTGTGCCCACCCCCATCCTGTGCCCACCCCCATCCTGTGCCCATCCCCCATCCCAGCCCACCTCATCCCGTGCCCACCCCCATCCTGTGCCCACCCCATCCTGTGCCCACCCCCATCCTGTGCCCATGCCCCCCAGAAAGAGCGTCCCTCTATCCCATATTTACCCCCATCCCATACTCACCCCCATCCCATACCCAGCCCCCAGGAAGAGCTTTCCCCCGTCCCATACCCACCCCCAGGAAGGGACCACCGACCCTCTATTCTTCCCAACATTTGTATCCCCTAAGACTTAAACTTCTTCATCCCTACTCCTTAAGCAACTCCTAGGCCCCTTCTTCCATAGGAGGCAGCCTGGATCACCACGTCCCCACACTGCCTCCCTCTCTCATTCCTGGTGTGTTTTAACCTGCAGCCCTGCCCCAAAGGCCTGCAGTTGCTCTAAGGAGACGTCCAGACTGGCCAAGGTGGTGATGCAGTGGTCCTATCAGGTGAGCCCACCCTGGGTGCCCAGGCTGCTGGCTCACAGGGGAGGGGTGGTCACCAAGGAGAACATTTAGTTGAGTTTGTTAATGTTAGGGCTTCTCCAGTTGAATTCAGGACTAAGTCAGGAGCCGAGAGCTAGTCTCGGTGGGCGTCGTGGTGGTGATTTCGGTATTCCTGCGCGTAAAATGGGGACTGCAGTACTGCTTTAGGCAGAGACAGTGAGGAGCTTGGAAGCTTCATTCTGGAATGCTTTTGATCGTCAGTGCCACTTGTAGTACCACATCTGGGGCGGGCGAGCTGGTTTTGCCCGGTGTGCCTGTCCCCAGCCTACAGCCCAGAAGCAAACTAGGGCTCCTGAGGGTGCACATTCCAGTTCATAGAAGAGACCCTGAGACAGGGCGAAGGAGCCAGACGTGCTGGCTCACACCTGTAATTCCATGGTTTTGGGAGGCTGAGGCAAGCAGATCACTTGAGGTTAGGAGTTCAAGACCAGCTTGGCCAACAGTGAGCCGAGATCGCACTACCGCACTCCAGCCTGGACAAGACAGTGAGACTCATCTCCAAAAAAAACAACAAAAAGAGGGTGAGGGGCTCAATGAAAGCCATCATCCCTCTCTGCAAACAGCTCAAAACACAATTCCTCCCTGTTAGCGTGTGTTAACACGATGACTTTTGCTTAAGAAGAAAGTTACATTTGACGTTGCATGGCATTTCTCTCGCTCTGGAAATGACAGCTCTTTTTGAGTGGTTAATGGCACCTGCCTCTACCGAACTTAGCTCTCGAAGAGGGCAGAGGCCCTGCCACGTGCTGGGCTGTCTTGTCGTTCCTAAGCTTCCAGAGAATATATTTTAGGTCTGTCTCTGGTATTACCTAATGCTGGCATTTGAGAGACAAATGAACACTCAGCTGAGCTATCAAAGAGCCCTGAAGGGTGAGACAAGAGGGAGCTTCGGAATAGCACTTGAGAACAATGCGTCGGGGGAGGTTCTGTCCTGGGGCTGCTGAGAACGACCGGGGCCGGCTCTGCCTTGCTCTTGCGCCTGGATGGGCACCTCTCCGCTCTCTTCTCCAGGAAGCCTGGAACAGCCTCCTGGCCTCCAGCAGGCACAGTGAGCAGGAGTCCTTCACGGTGGTTTTCCAGCCTTTCTTCTATGAGACCACCCTGTCTCCACCCTCGGTAAGTGGGGGCTGTGTGGCACATTGAGAGTGTGGTGGGGCCAGGTGTGCTGGCTCATACCTGTAACTTTGGGAGGGTGAGGCGAGTGGGTCACTTGAGGTCAGGAGTTGGAGACCAGCCTGGCCAACATGGTGAAATCTTGTCTCTACTAAAAACACAAAAATTCGCTGGGCATGAGGGTGGGTGCCTGTAATTCCAACTACCTGGGAGGTTGAGGCACGAGAATCACTTGAACCTGGGAGGTGGAGGCTGTACTGAGCCAAGACTGTGCCGCTGCTCTCCAGCCTCGGCAATAGAACGAGACTCAGTCTCAAAAAAAAAACAAAGTGTGGTGGGGAGGAGGCCTGGACCACACATCTGCTCCTGCCCCTTCTCTCACCCTTACCCCAGCAAGCCTCAGCCCAGTTCAGCTCTCCTGAACCCAGGATACATAGCCTTGGGGGAAATACCACCTTAGTCTCTTATACTTTCCTATATAATTTCCCCACAGGGTAGAAGAGCCCCGGTGAGAAGGGCTCTTAGAGGCAGGGCAGCCCAGGGGTGAATGGCCCAGCTTCCCCTCCGGGCTCTGAGATGGCCGGCTGTGTGACCTTGGACAAGGTGTCCACCTCTCTGTTCTGTAAAATCAGGGCCGTTTATTAGCACGTCCTCCCTCTTGGTGGCCATCAGAGCCACATGACTTAATACTTGGGAGGACGTAGAGTGGCTTCTGGTGCTGGGGAAGCACTTGTACCTCTTGGCCATTGTGGTTATTCCAAAGAGAATCTCCAGGGATGCCAGCTCTTGCCCCTCCCCCTGCAAGCTCCTCTCCATCCATCTCTGGGAAGAGCATGTGAGTTGCCCCTGCCCCTCCCCCAAGTCACTGGGCAAGTGGCCACCAAGACCATGCAGCACTTGGTCCCCACTTGCTGGTCAAAGTCTCTGCAGCCTCTACGGCCTCAGTCCTGTGTCTGGAGACAGTCCCCACCTCCAGGCTCCTGGCTCCTGCCTGTCAGAATCCTTGTGCCATCTCCAGGCTGTAAACAGTGTTGAAAGTGATGGTTTAAGAGGATGAGGAGAAATACTAGCTTCATGTGCCCTTCCTTCGTCCTCCGAGGCAGACCACAGCCGAATCATGTCCCTGCCACCCCCTCTTCCCACTCTTGAGTTCAGCCACAGAGAACCCCATGACCACATGGAACTGCCTGATGTGCCACCTGCTCCTGCAGGTCCTGACCACCGGGCCCTCACCCCAGACAGTGGTCCTATAGATGCCCTGTTGTTGATGAGAGGAGGGGCTGAGGGAAAGGCCCTGGACAGGTCAGGCCACCCCAACTCTATACCAGAGAGAGCCTCCAAGTGTGCAGCAGGTCCGTTGCATTCCCGGGGAGACAAAGGGTCCTGCTCTCATCTGGTTCTCTTTCAGGGGGATCCCCCACTCCCGAATTCTACCATGCTGGCCTTGCATCTCTGGAATAGGATGGTGAGTAGGCCGGGCCCACAGAGGAGGGGCAGGGTCTCCACTGCCACTGAGCCCACCCTGCCCACTGTGCTGGGGAGGGACTGCAGGGTGCCTGAGGATCCCCGGACAATGGTAGTGGGCCCCCAGGGATGCTTCTCTCTCCTGGTGACGCCTGTCTCTCACTGCCTGGGGGTTTGCCTTACCGCAGGTGCTGGGCTGTGGCCAGGCCGGCAAACAGCGAGGGTCTCGGGGAAGCCTCAGCCCTGGTTTTGCAGCGGCAGGGCCATTATTCAGAGTCTGTAGAGAAGACCTGCTTGAGTTAGTTCCTGTCCCACGTGCCCTCACACTTCGGCAGTGTGTATGGTTGTCAGGGCCCAGGGTGTGTTACGGACTTCAGCGTGATGAAGGCATGGTGGGAATTCTCATTCCACCACTCAAGCTCTGTGAACTCAGGTCTCTATTCTCTTTCTGCAAAGCGCAGGCCAGCCCCGGGCCCAACCTGTCTAGTGCGCAGCTCGCCCCCGGCTGGTAGTAAGCACTCCACATGGACTGGCCTTTTTACTGTGACTGTAACAGGATTTCCCCAGATTCCAGAGATCCCCCCAGGAGATCTGGAATTAGTCAGGGGTGGAATGTAACGTCAGGGCTTTGAACCTTTCCGGGGCATCAGACAGAGACCTGATTTTGCCATTTATTTTCTTCCCATCCAAGCTGCCTTATTTTTAGGGTTCTAGTGACAGAAATTTGTTTTTCTTCTTCTGTGGATCCGTCTACACAACTGACGTTGGGTGCTAAGTGCCAGGGCCAGCTGCATTTCAGCACACACGAGCCAGCGTGACACAGAGTGGAGGGAGGGAAGGAGTATCCAGCAGTTCCCGATACTGGAAACATACTGTCCTTTCAAGAAAGCCTTTGATTTCTCTGAACAGGGACATTTGTCAGTGTGTCTGGCCCTTGCAGGGTTTCCGGGGTCCCCGGAAACCCACTTTGCTGCTCATCTCCCAGGATGGGCAGGGAAGAGGAACCTGACCCTTCTAGCAGGGACCATGCTCCCAAGCCCTCCTCAGATTCCTCTGGAATCTGGGGAAATCCTGTTATAGTTTCAGTAAAAAGGTCAGCTCAGCCGAATCTCTCCCCTCCTGCTGTCTTTCTCCCAACCAACAAAAGGACACCTGCAGCGTGGCCCACCCTTGGAGGCGACATACCCTCCATGGTTCCAAGGAGGATACAAGAGACCCACCAAACGTGGTCTCTGTCCTCACCAAGCTTCAGGTTAGCTGGGAAGGGCCAGGCAGCCCAGAGGAACAAGAATCAACAGGGACTCAGCAATGACGTGCACCAGGAAGCAGTGTCAGGGGCGGCCGTGAGGAGGGGATTTGAATGGTCTTTGCGGACTGTGTTGGCCGAGGTCAGGAAGGGGTGTTCCCAGGCAAAGCGACCTTTGTGAGCAAAGGGCATGGAGAGAAGAATGCGTCAGATGCAGCAGCAAGGGCAGGAAGAGGCCTGTCTGATAAGAGAAGAGATACGGAGATAATGAGGCTCTGAGCATGAAAGAAGCCCTTGAGCACCAGACAGAGAAGCTGGAGAGGGCAGGTCCAGGGACAGGGCTGGATTCCTTTCTCTTTCCCCTTTCATCATGCTATTTGTCCTTGATGTTGGTGGCAACAGCAATAATAACCCCCTTTACGGAGCCGGGTGATGGTCCCATGCATACAGATAAGGTCTGCTGCATGCGTGGTCTCTTAAAACCACTCAAGGGTCAGAACAGGCAGGTACACAGGAATGGAAGGTCTCACCCTCAAGGCCAAAGGCCTTCAACACAGAGTGTCACAAGGGCTTAGAAGAGGAGGAGGATGTAGCTTTCCTAGGTAAGCAGTGACCTCACTCTCTCCAGACCCATGCAACAAGTCTGGTTTCCCAGTGCAAGTCCTGAGGTTCCTGCAGCCTCAGCCAGCAGGGATGTGGGGGCAGAGGAGAGACAGGATAGGAGGGGTTCCCCCAAGCACCCCCAGTCCCTAGTTTCCTCACAAGCAAAATGCCAGACCATCCCACAGTTCCCGGATCCAGCACAGCCGCCGAAACCCATCAGAAGCTCCTGCAGACCTGAAGTCAGCCATGAGAAGTGACGGGGGTAACAGGTTAGGGCAAAGGGCACTGGGCAGGAGCCGGAAAACCTGGGCTCTGGTTTCAGTCCCACTTTCGGTGGTTTCTCGAGGCAAGTCAAAGGGTCTTTCTGGGCGTCCATTTGCTCTACATGCCAAAATGGTCTAAGCGCCCTTAGCCAGCACCCGAGGGCTTGTGAAAATACAGTGGGGCATTGGGCTCTTTCTACCCTTGGTTTTGCTCATTGCATCCTCCGGGTGTGGGGAGGAGAGGGGTCTCTGCCGCCACATCCGTGATTCTTTGCTGGGCTGGACTGGGACACGGAGGTGGAAGGCAGGTATGGCTGTTCTGTGTCCACCCTCGCAGACACACAGGTAAGGGCTGCCCTCTCAGTGGGGAGCAGAGAGGGACCAGCAGACTCATCATGACCACAGGGAGTCCAGGTCCACCACTCTGTCCCCAGCCACCCCCAGGACACGACTGTGGGGAAGGAGGGGAGCTCTCAGCTCTGCAGCCCGCAAAGCCACGTGCTCAGGCCACATCAGCATCCTCCCTCCCTCATCCTCCAAGCCCTAGCATAGGTGAGCTTTGAGGACCAGCAAAGGAAAAGCTCCACACGCCAGCGTGGGAGGTGACAGCACCCCATCTAAACATACCTGGAACCATCCGGGCTTGGGCGCTGGCCTGGGATTATAGGCATGAGCCACCATGCCCACCCTTCCCCAACCTTTCAAAAATTGAATCCATAATGGAATCTAGAAAGAAACCTTAAAAGAGCTGTATCTAAATGATTCTGAGGAAGTGGATCTAGCCCTCATCCAGGCCTGCTGAACACTTCCTTTGCCTTGAATGTTCCAGGTGGGACCTTGTTTCTAGGAGTAGCTGGGACTACAGGTGTGTGCTATCTTGCCCAGCTAAGGTTTTGTATTTTGGTAGAGACGGGGTTTTGCCGTGTTGCCCAGGCTGGTCTCAAACTCCTGGGCTTAAGCGTTCTTCCCACCTCAGCCTCCACCACCAGAATAAAACAGAAAGAAGCATGGGGTCCGGTTGCTCCCCTAGGCCTTGAACTAGAGAGTTACCACTCCTTTTCCAAATGTTCAGCTAATTATACCTCCTTATCTGATGCTCCTTCAGTTTGGGGAAGAGCCAATTCCACGAAGGGTAAAGTTCTTTACTTGTTTCTTGCTTACTGGGGCACAGATGCTGGGGTAAGACATCGCTGAGGAATCTGAAATCCTCATCGGGGCTGGTGGAAGCTGTGACTGAGCCAGACAGGCTGCCCCTTCCAACAGCTTCCCACTTCCCTTGGCAGAGTGATTGCAAGAGGAGGTGAGGGCCAGAGCTACCACCAGAGCCCAGCAGCTGTGGGCAGCCAGATGATAGTAAAACCTGTTCTCAAACAGTAGGAAATAGCACATGCAGAAGGAAATCTACAATCCCTCCAAGCCACTGCATTTTTCTTTTGAAGTGTGTGTGTGTATATATATATATATATATATATATATATATATATATATATATAATGAACATGTTAAAACAACAAAAAGAACTTTTTAACTTTAAAAAAAAACCCTCCTGACCGGTGCAGTGGCTCACGCCTGTAATCCCCTTTGGGAGGCTGGGGCGCGGGCAGATCATGAGGTCAGGAGTAGAGACCATCCTGGCCAACATGGTGAAACCCCATCTGTACTAAAAATACAAAACTTAGCTGGGCATGGTGGTGGGTGCCTGTAATCCTAGTTACTCAGGAGGCTGAGGCAGGAGAATCGCTTGAACCCGGGAGGTGGAGGTTTCAGTGAGCCGAGATCACATCACTGCACTCCAGCCTGGGCGACAGAGCGAGACTCTGTCTCAAAAAAAAAAAATCCCTTTCTCCTCTAATCACTTGCCTATCTCTAATGCGTTTACTAAGCTGATAATCTGCTGGTTTCTCCTGCTGCTATACCATAAAGGTTTTATCTGTGTTATTAGATGTCATTTGATGGCCTTCGTGGTTGTCATTTAAGTAGCTGCCTATTTCAGAGCAGATACCACACTCCTGCCTCACTAGATGCTCTGGCGGTTTGTGAGTGGAGGCTGTGCTGTGTTCCATGTCACTAAATCTGTGAGCCCGTGAAAGACGTGAGACTTGACCCAGGCCCCATAACTTGCTTCACTCAAAGCTGTGAAGGCAGTTCTCGGGGAACAGAGGGTTTCCATTCTCTGTGGTGCGTGGACTGATATACATTTGGGTTGTGGGCACGGGCTGCAGGGAAGACGTGGGAAGGAACACATGCTTTATGCAAAGCAATGCGCTTGCCCTTCCGTCCCACACCAGCTCTCCTAAGGGAGCTTTAATCAGTGAGCCAGACAGAAGCTGGGCAGCAAGGAGGGACAAGGAGCCAAGCTGGGTAACCGGCCCCCACGTGATCAGAAAGCTGCATGATGTTTGGTTGGATCCGGGACAACGATGTCAGGGTCTTGGCTCTGCCCTGGCTGGCTGGGCGCCACCTCAACCTCTGACGTGCAGTTTCTCCTTCTAGGAGAGGTAGACTAGGAAGTCCCTTCAATATCAAAAAACAAAACACACAAACAAACAAACAAAAACGATGCAGTCTCTCATGCTGTGGTTCTCCAGCTTGGGTGTGCATCAGAATCACCTGGAGAGCTGGTTACAAGACACACCGCTGTGCCCCAGCCCCAGAGTTTCAGACTCAGTAGGCTGGGGATGGGGTCTGGACATATGTGTCTCTAATTCATTCCCTGGTGCTGCTGCTGGTCTCATGAGTCTTTCTCAATGGTGCCTTGGCAGGCTGCTCCCTGCACAAAGCTTCCCTGTTCTAAAGCCCCCATTCCTTTCTAGATGGAGCCAGCAGGAGAGAAAGATGAGCCATTGAATACAAAACACAGGAGGCCAATCAAGTGTCCCTCTCAGGTAGGAGGGACTGGGCAGGGGAGGGAACTCTTATTGAATTGAGGGCATAGGTGCGGTGGCCAAGTAAGCTTTGCTTTGAAGTGGGCCTTACCTGGGATATGAGCCCCGAGACAGTCCTGGCTTGGTTCTTCTGGGCCTGCACACAGTTTTGCATATACAACAGCCCTAATGCTTACACCTGGGGCAAGAGATCTTTGTTGTTGTTGAGATAGAGTCTAGCTCTGTCACCCAGGCTGGAGTGCAGTGGTGCAATCTCAGCTCACTGCAACTTCCGCCTCCCGGTTTCAAGCAATTCTCCTGCCTCAGCCTCCTGAATAGCTGGGATTACAGGCACGTCTCACCACGGCTGGCTATTTTTTTTTTTTTTTTTTTGTATTTTTAGTAGAGACGGGGTTTTACCATTCTGGCCAGGCTGGTCTCGAACGCCTGACCTCGTGATCTGCCCACGTCGGCCTCCTAAAGTGCTGGGATTACACTCGTGAGCCACCGTTCCAGGCTGCCATGAGAGCGTTTTTTGCAAAACGTTAGCCCCCTTCATGCCTATGGAAGGCACAGGAACAAGCCACAGCTCACCTGGCCCCATATGCTGCCCCCACGCATCTCCTGGGGGTCCTGGCCTTCTGTCCCAGATGCCATTTCCAGACCTGCCTCTACCTCAGAGTGGGAAAGAAGGGAGGGATGATGAGTATCTAAGAGCCTGGAGGGTGGGTCATTTTGACTACATCTTAAATATGTGTCTAATATGTAGTAGGCTTATAATTAATGTTTCCAAATAAGTGGATGAGAAAATAACTGGACATAAATGAATGGTACTTTTTCTATCATTGTTCCCAATAGTCAAGTATTTGGCTTTCTTGATGAATTAGTAAGTTTTTTGTTACTATCAATAAAAAGTATACAATTCACTTTGTTTTCCTTTTTGCTTTGGCTGCCAAGAAGCTTAAAATTAGATTTCCTTCTCATGGAAACATATGTACTTAGCCTGGTAGCATGAACCCCCAGGGTAAAGAGCAGGAGAGACTGGCTATCACAAATGGGAAATGCGAAAGCATTAGGAAGGGTGATGTGAATGTTCTGAGTTGGCCAAAAGCATTGCTGGATGCTCAAGCCTGATAATTAAGGGATACAGACTTCTGGGTCACGATTCTAACATGTCACCTTTCCCTGCAGGAGAGCCCCTATTTGTTTACCTACAGGAACAGCAACTACCTGACCAGACTGCAGAAACCCGAAGGGAAGCTTGAGGTAAGGAAAGAGTTTCTGTAATGGACAAACATGCAGAAAAACCAGGGACTGCACTCCTTGCCAAGTCTTTGAAACCTTCTACGTGGTTCTTTTTTCTTCTTCTTTTTTTTCTTTGAGACAGAGTCTCACTCTGTTGCCTCATCTGGAGTACAGTGGTGTGATCTCAGCTCACTGCAACCTCCACCTCCTGGGTTCAAGCAGTTCTCCTGCTTCAGCCTCCTGAGTAGCTAGAACTACAGGCACACACCACCATGCCTGGCTATTTTTGTATTTTTATAGTAGAGATGGTGTTTCACCATGTTGGCCAGGCTGGTCTTGAAATCCCGACCTCAAGTGATCCACCTGCCTCAGCCTCCCAACGTGCTGGGATTATAGGCATTAGCCACCGAACTCAGCCTGGATTATTTTAAAGCAGATCAACTGACCAGATTTGCAACCTCAATACAAAACGTTCTTACTTACTTACTTAAGGGGAACAGAGTCTGGCTATGTCACTCAGGCTGGAGTACAATGGCGTGATCTCAGCTCACTGCAACCTCCGCCTCCTGGGTTCAAGTGATTCTCCTGCCTCAGCCTCATGAGTAGCTGAGATGATAGGAGCGCATCACCACGCCCAACTTATTTTTTGTATTTGTAGTAGAGACGGGGTTTCACCATGGTGGCCAGGCTGATCTCAAACTCCTGACCTTGTGATCCACCCAACCTCGGCCTCCCAAAGGGCTGGGATTACAGGCGTGAGCCACTGCACCTGGCCATTCCATGTGGTTCTTAACGTCCTAGAACATCAGCTGCCTCTGGGCATGTGGAGGGCTGCCACAGACAGTTAAGGTTCAGTCAGGACAGACTGGGGGAGGGCGAAGGATCCAGCATGTGACTGACTCCTGGGTGCCTGGAAGCAGGTCTCCCCCACAGTTCATCTTCAGAGCTGCCTCCGAAACCAGCATGGGGGGCTTTACAGTGAGCTGCCCAGCACCTCCTGTTCCTAGTCTGTTGTGATGTAAGACAAATTCTTCTGAACCCGCCCCTGCAAATCGCTGACAAGTTCTTCTAAACTCGTCTGAGAACTTCATCTGAAGAGCAAGTTAAGAAAGAGCAGAGAAATGTGGTGAGATCTTGATCCAGAGAGTGTGGAGCTCGAAAGCCTTTGAGTCGGTCCACACTTGTGGGGGTGCCTGACAGGCACTCAGGCCTTGCTCACTGTTTTTCTCAGGAGTCTCCCCCGAGACTTCCCACGGAGATTAGGCAGGGTACCCCACGCTCCTCTGGGGAAGCAGGGAACAGTCAAGGTTGATGGTCTTCTTGCTCAGAGAACAGAGGACTGAGGTGTGCGGAGACCAATTTGATCCTAGTGACATCCTTGCCTCCCTATTTTATGGAAAAGGGTAAGATTTACTCCAAGTAGTGGAGGCAGAGTTGATGGCCTGGGCCTCCACCCTGAGAGACACAGTGTGAAAGACTCCATTTATCAACTTGATTCATACTAACCTGTATAGCAATGAGGGTACACCTGACACGCAGCATGGCATAATGAGGTAAAGTAACCAGCTCTGGGTTCAAATCCAGACTCTTCCACTTATGGGCTCTGTGTCAGTGAGGAAGATAATTAACCTCTCTGTGCCTTAGTTTTTTAATCTGGGAAATAATGACAATAATAGTCCTACCTTGTGGAGTTGTTATTAATAAATTGTCATAAGTCAGTAAGTATAAAGGACGTATAATAGAATCTAGCATATCATGAGTTCTATATAAGTATTGCCATTATTATCATCTGATAAAAGCAGTGATACATTTCTTCAGGACACATTTACTGACTGACTGCTGTGTACCACTAGAGTATAAGCTCAGTGAGGCAGGAACTCAGGGTAGGCACCAAAAACTATTTGTTGAATGAAAAAAAAAATGGATGGACAGGTGGATGGATGGATACCAGGTATGAGAAATTAAAATGTAAATAAAAAGTATGACTTGTCCCAAGGAACTCGGTCTGGTGCAATAGACAAGTCAACAGGCAATTACAGCACAATGTAACAAGTGCTGTGATGCTTGTTTCTGTGGGGTGTTCTCCGAACACAGAGGAAGAGAAACTAGCCCAGACAGGAGAAAGTTGAAGAAGGCTTTCCAAAGGAAGCCCATGACCTCAGCCTTGAAGGGTGACTAAGCCTGAGGCAGATGAATGGAAGGAAGGGTGAGCAAATGGAAGGGAGGAAAGAGAAAGGGGAGAGGTAACTGCTTGGGCAAAGGCCTGGACGCAGGGAAATATGGAGACTTGGGGCAAGGGCTGGTAGTTTAGAATGTTTAGAGGCCTCTTGGGCCATGCTAGGGAGATTGGACTTTTTGCCGAAGTTAATACAGAGTCGTAATTTATTTGTTCAACTAACAAATATTTGTTGAGCATCTACTATCCCAGGCACTGTTCTAGGGTCTGGGGACGCAATAATAAACAACACAGAGACTCCCTTCATCACTGAGACCTTGGGCAGAGGAGTGACACATCAGATCATGCTGAGAATGACCACTCCGGACAGATTCAGAAGGGTGGGGAGCAAGTCTCGGGGAGAGATGGCCATGATGCTGGTGAATCATTGCAGTATCCTGGAAAGAAATAACAAAGGCCTGAACTTTGGTGGAGGCAGAGGCTCTGGAGAGGAGGGAACAGATTTGGGAGCACTTGGAAAAGATGGGACAATTGGCTGTGAGTGTTGAAGGAGAGGGAGAAATCTTAAAAGACATCAACGTTTTACTTTATCTTAAATGATAGTTTCTAAAAGAGAGGCCTTACTTCTCACCCATTTCCAATTTAGCAAAATCCGTCTTCCTTATTTCCCTGTGTCTCATTTTCAGGTAAGAGAAGGAACGGAAATCAGATGTCCTGACAGGGAACCCTCCGACACAGTTCCCACCTCAGGTACACAGCTTGCATCCAGTGACTTTCAAATTCATTTGAGGCCTGAAAATCAGTCAAGTAAGAGGCTTTCCACTTAATCTGAAATACTCCCAGGTGGTTTCTCGGGGACAACGGAAACACGTCTGTATGTATATTTGTAAGGTCATGCCTGTGTTTGATTACTCTTTAACTAAAATATGATAACATCATTATCAGAAAGCATTTATTGAGCAGTAATGCTGTACCAGGCCATGTTCTACAGAGAACCCAATGTTAGTTGTGTGAGTTGTCATTGTCGCTGCCTTGAAGCCTTGATGGGTGTATTTGTTTTTCAAAAGAGCAAAACTACCTTTACGCAGAAAGCAAAAATAGCCAGTCCACAGTCCCTGTCTGAGTTGTGTGCAGAATCACTCCCAAACAGAATGCACTCAAACACCACGCAGAGCAGGAAAGCGTCTTAGGAACATGCCATCTTCACTCCCTCTCAGTTTTTCTAAAATGTCTGTTGCTGGGCCATAAAAATGAGACCCATGGGACATTCCAGGCAGTCATCAGCAACCTTCCCAAAGACGGTCTGCCTGAGGGCTGTACCTTGTCCGCCAGGCAAGGCAGCTTGGGGTGATAGCTATGGGCATGCAACCTTGGGAAGTTATGGCCATTTGGAGACCTGAGTGACTCAAAACATCAGTCCAGGTGCATCTGTAGCAGTGCTGTAGATCCCCACACTTGGTCCTAAAGGGGGACTCATATGTCCATTTATTTGTTCATTTATTTACTCATTTGTGTATTAGAGGATTGTCAAGTGCCTCCTTGCATTCTAAGTGATCTATTGCCTCTCATGGCCTCAGGACTATCAAAAAAGACAGAAAATTAAGTTTGGGGATGTCATAATGCCTAGCAAGAATCTTCGGGGGATGCAAATCTTTGTAGTCAGATTGTCTCCTTGTGCTGAGCATCAAGAGAGCAAATGAATGCGTGGCTGCCCTTCACACGTGCCGTAGCTCTCCACACTTCAAGTAAGCCACGTGACTAGCAGGGACGTTAGAAAAAAGCCTAACCAAAACCTTGGCATGTAATGGACTCTTGTTCTAAGTTGCAGAAGAATGGAATAGGGATAGAGATCTTACATATACACATTGAGTCTTTATTACCCCCCATCCATGGTGACGTCATTCCTATTAGTTTACTAAAAGGATGTTATCAGCAGAAATAAATTATCAGCTTTATATGTGGACCTCCCTCCCCCGCTGCCTTAGTAAACACCCTTACTAAAAATAGGTAGATTAGGTATAGATACAGATAAATAGATTCGTGTTTATTTAGAGATAGATAGGTGTGTGTGTGGCTTTTTTTTTTTTTTTTTTTTTTTTTTTTGAGACAGAGTTTGCTCTCGTTTCCTGGGCTGGAGTGCAATGGCACAATCTCAGCTCACTGCAACCTCCGCCTCCCGGGTTCAAGCGATTCTCCTGCCTCAGCCTCCTGAGTAGCTGGGATTACAGGCATGTGCCACCATGCCTGGCTAATTTCATATTTTTAGTAGAAACAGGGTTTCTCTACACTGGTCAGGTTGGCCTTGAACTTCCAACCTCAGGTGATCCACCTGCCTCAGCCTCCCAAAGTTCTGGGATTACAGGTGTAAGCCACCGTGCCCAGCTGATAGATGTTTGTTTTTACAGATGCAGATAGATAGACGTATGTATATACAGGTGTATGTCTACAGACATACAGAGAGAGAGAGAACATTTTTTTGAGACAGGGTCTCACTCTGTTGTCCAGGCTGGAGAACAGTGACATGATCATGGCTCACTGCAGCCTCAACCTCCTGGGCTTAAGTGATCCTCCTGCCTTAGCCTCCCAAGTAGGTGGGACAATAGGTATGTGCCACCACACCTGAATTTTTTTTTTTTTTTTTTTTTTTTTTTTTTTTTTTTTTTTTTTTTTTTTTAAGAGATAGGGTCTTACTGTTCCCCAGGCTGGTCCTAAACTCCCAAGCTCAGGAGATCCTCCAGCGCTGGGATTACAGGCATAAACCAGCTCATCTGATCTAGAGAGAACATCTGAATGTTTTACTAGCCATACACATTTACAGCAAAGTAATATCCATTTCCTTTCTAATCTTATCATTCTGAAAGACTGCTCTCTAAAGCATTTTGTAATCTGTCTAGATGATGTTTCTGTCATGACAGTCATAACCAAACAGCCCATTAGAGCATATCTCAACATCTAAAAGCTAGGTAAAATGTAAACCTCTTCCTTATTCCCTGACCCTGAAGATTATTGTGTTTATCAGCACTTGAAGATTGAAGATCAAGAAATCTCAAGCCCTTAAGATCTGAGATACTCTGGTGATAGGAGCCACTTACATAATAACAAGATGGGTAGACTCAGGCTCCCCGATCTGATGATGGTGGGCCTGACCCAAATGCTCTCTCTCCACCTGGGGTCAGCACTCAGAGATGCACTTCTGAGTCTCACCCGGAAAGTGTCATTCAGAAAAATGGCCACAGTTAACTGGCCAATAGTAAAAAATGCATTTCATTCTTGTGCCAGTGATCTTTCTTTCTTTTTTTTTTTTTGATACGGAGTTTCGCTCTTGTTACCCAGGCTGGAGTGCAATGGCGCGATCTCGGCTCACCGCAACCTCCGCCTCCTGGGTTCAGGCAATTCTCCTGCCTCAGCCTCCTGAGTAGCTGGGATTCCAGGCACGCGCCACCATGCCCAGCTAATTTTTTGTATTTTTAGTAGAGACGGGGTTTCACCATGTTGACCAGGATGGTCTCGATCTCTTGACCTCGTGATCCACCCGCCTCGGCCTCCCAAAGTGCTGGGATTACAGGCTTGAGCCACCACGCCCGGCCTAATTTTTTGTATTTTTAGCAGAGAGGGGGTTTCACCATGTTGACCAGGACGGTCTCAATCTCTTGACCTCGTGATCCACCTGCCTCGGGCTCCCAAAGTGCTGGGATTATAGGCGTGAGCCACTGCGCCCGGCCCTGTTTTTTTTTTTTTTTTTTTTTTTTTGAGACAAGAGTTTTGCTCTGTCACCCAGGCTGGAGTGCAGTGGTGTGATCTTGGCTCACTGAAACCTCCACTCCACTCCCCCAACCCCTGGTTCAAGTGATTCTCCTGACTCAGCCTCCCAGGTACCTGGGATTCTGGGTGCCTGCCACCATGCCTGGCTAATTTTTATGTTTTTAGTAGAGACAGGATTTTGCCATGTTGGCCAGGCTGGTCTTGAACTCCTGACCTCAGGTAACCCACCCGCCTTGACCTCCCAAAGTGCTGGGATTACAGGCGTGAGCCACCAAGCCCGGCCATGTGCCATTGATCCTGATTGAACATTCTAACCATCCCTGTGACTGATAGGGTAGGCAAAAAGATTTAGCACAGGCCCATATTATTATTTTCCTTTGATATTAATAATATATTTCTGGTGAGGTCATCCATTCTTCTGGAGATCATGTTTCTAATCAAAATAATCTGATATATGTCTCATAAGAGCAGCTCATCTTATCTTTATACCTCCAGTGACTCAAGCACATGGTAGAAGCCCAATAAATGTTTGCTGAACTAATCAAATGCATATTTCTAAATCATCAGATCAACAATCCCTAGGATTGTAAAAGATATTGAAAAATCAGCTAGACCAAAATGACTTTCATTAAAACAATTTTTCACTAAGAATATCTTTTACGATAACTGTTTGGCCTTCAAAGTTACTTTCTTTTTTGTTTTGTTTTGTTTTTTTTCCTTGTTTGAGATCTCACCCTGTTGCCCAGCCTGGAGTGCAGTGGTGCAATCTCAGCTCACTGCAGCCTTGACCTCCGTGGCTCAAAAGATCCTCCCACTTTAGGCTCCCGAGTAGCTGGGATTATAGGCCCATGCCACCATGCCCAGCTAATTTTCTTGATTTTTTGTAGAGACAGTGTCTCGTTATATTGCCCAGGCTGGTCTTGAACTCCTGGGCTCAAATGATACTCCCACCTCAGCCTCCCAAAGTGCTGAGATTATAGGCATAAGCTACCATGCTGGTCCCAAGTTATTTTCCAAAACCTTCTTTATAGTCTCATTTTTGAGTGCTTCTCCAAACTGACCACAGATACATGGATCTAAACATCATTAAAAGTGATGTTTCAAAACAGGATGCTACCTGTCATCAATAGGCCATGGCCCTGGTGACTCAGGTGCCTCCTTTTGAGTGTACTTCAGAGTTCCTGAGTGATGTGCTTTATCCACTGACCTACGAGGCCTTGGGATGAGATGCACAGAGTTACTGTAGGTGATATTTTATAATCAATTGGTATTGGGTAGCCAATAAAAACTAAAAACTTGGAACGTTTTCCTCCTAGTCAGTGCATACATGCAATTTGCCATGTGCTCCTTCCTGTGGACTTTACAACTTTGTAAACACTCACATCAAGTTCTGTTGCTAGATGGCCCACTCCCTAACATAGTTAGCATAACCAAGAAAAATACGTTGGACCTATTAGTTGGCTTAGGATTTTCCCACTGAGAAAAGGAGTCACTTTTTGCAAATAAAAGAGTAACAGTGAGGAATCAGAGGGGACATGGCTTGTTGACTTTCTGATGAAGGTGGCTATCTTAATCGCGAATTCCACACAGTGGGAAAAATTCAGAGCTTTTGCAAGTAGGGATCCACAAAGCTAATTACATGCTGCTGTCACCAGTAGGATAAACCAGATCAGCTCATTCATTTATTTTAAGCCAGCAATTCCTTGCTAAGTCTCTGATGTCATTGGTTTGACCCATTTGGCTAAAATTAGCTCTTCAAAAGCCAATATGAAAAATGGCCAGGTTCCAGCACTGGGTGGTCATTCACTAGGGGCATCATGTCATCATGAGCCAGCAGTGCCGTGTTCACTGTGGGTCCTGAGGCTGTTGCCCGGGGATCTTGTGACTTGACCTACCTTGTCATTAGGAAGGAATGATGCCCTGTGGAAAATAACAGCCTGCTTGTCTCTGGGTACAATCAGCCTACTGAGCAAGTTCAGACTGCCCCAAGCCACTCAGAGGAGTGTTTCCCTGCCCTGTGGTTTTCATCATCTAAAACTTTGAGATCTGTAAAGTCCCTGTCACAGAGTCACTTCGCCTTTAATTCCAGTTAACACATTTATTGAGCTCCCACATGAAAGGCACACATTAGTTTATATAAAGTCACACTGAAGACTCCAAAGGCAAAACATGGTTCCAGTCTTGAGGCAGCTACTTACGCCATTGTGGAAGTCTTTACATAAGTCCCTAAAATCAGACGGCAAATAGGTTGGGCAACAGATGGTGACGATGGAGAGAAAGTATGTTTTTCAGATTAGGGCCCTGCATGGTTTAAGTTGCTGGGTTACACAAGGCAAAGAACCAGCATGCCAAGCCTGTCTCCTGGGTTTAACCTTCGTGGACAGTGGGCAGTGTCCCCATTCTATAGTCTAATGTGCAATTTCCTTGCTATTCATGATACTTCATCATGGCTTGGATGGCCTTCAGATAAGAGGCCTCCTCTGTGGAAATTGTGATGAGTTAATGATGTGTTTATCAACTTCTCTCAAGGTGGTGGACAATTTGTACCAGATAATGTTTAGTTAATCAGTCCACACAAATTTAATCTTATCACTGAATAGTTTTTTTTCCAGGGCGGGTAATTGCTAAAGTGCCTTGCTGTATTTCTAAGCTGTGTTTGTCAGTAATGATGACATTAACAAACCTCAAATCAAGGTCTACGGAAAATTAGGCCAATGAAATGTGATGTGCTCTGTCTTAACAATAAAATCCCAGATCAAGTCGACTCCTCCCACCTAGGCTTGCTTCATCTGGTTTATTACTGTATCTCTGATTGAGACTCCTTCAGAATGGCCAACTGGAGAACCACCCCCCAGCACAATCAACCAGTCTATCACATGAGATCAGGCAGGTTCAGGATGGTATGACCGTAGACCAATCAGTCTGTCCATACATATGTACATACACATAGACATAAACATAGAGGGGTGTGTGTGGTGTGGTGTGTGTGTGTGTGTGTGTGTGTGTGTGTTCTGCGTGCTACAAATTTAGACAGGAATGGTAGGTTTCAGCTGCCTCTTTAGCAAACTGTAATGAAAATACTTTTGAAGCAAATTTATGCATTTCTTCCATATTTTACCAGCCCCAAAGATTTCCCCTAACCTTTGCACACTAGCTAGTGTTCACAGGATTCACTGTATGCATTCACTGCTACATTAGGGCAGTAAGAACACAGTGCTTGACTGTCATCACCAAGAGCTGAAATAAACTACTCTAGAGTTGGAGGGAGAGGGTCTTGTTTTTTGTTTTGTTGCCTTTTTTAACTCCATAGCCTCATTTCTTTGAGAAGAGCTCTTTTTAAAGTTCTCCTGTCCAGCCTGGTGGGCATGTGCTAATGCGTGCAGTTGGCTTTGTGATTTGATATTGTTCTTCGAACCACATGGTGTAGCTGTGGACGGCTGGGAACAGCCAAGCAGGCGGCAATCATGTGGAAGAGTGCATGTGTGTGTGATGCATGTGTCTGTGTGTGTATGTGTGCATGATGCATGATGCATGTGTATGTATGTGTGCATGTGTGTGCATGTGTGTATGTGTGCATGGTGTGTGTGTGCATGATGTGTGTGCATGGTGTGTGTGTGCATGATGTGTGTGCATGGTGTGTGTGGGCATGATGTGTGTGCATGATGTGTGCATGGTGTATGTGTGCATGGTTTATGTGTGCATGTGTATATGTATGTGTGCATGACGTGTGTATGTGTGCATGTGTGTGCGCATGATGTGTGTATCTGTGATGCATGTGTCTGTAGGTATGTGTGCATATGTGTATCTGCATGATGCATGTGTGTGTACATGTACATGATGCATGTGTGTGTATGTATGTGTGATGTAAGGGTGGATTCAAGGCATCGCGAGGTGGAGGAGAAAGAACATTGAGGAAAGACACACTCAGTGGCTCTTGACTCTGAGAGGCGGAGCTGCCATCTACAGTTGTGAGAGCCACAAGACAATTTATATGTACACATGGGAGAAACAGCTCTAGTCTTTCTTTCATTTTTTGGTGAAGGAGTCTCACTGTGTTGCCCAGGCTGGTCTTGAATTTCTGGGTTCAAGTGATTCTCCCACCTTGGCCTCCCTAAGTGCTGGGATTACAGGCGTGAGCCATCACATGCAGCCATATATTTACTTATTTATTTATATATTTTTAGAGACGGGCTCACTGTGTTGCCCAGGCTGGAGTGCAGTGGCGTGATCAGAGCTCACTGCGGCTTCTGCCTCCTGGGCTTCATTCCAGGCTTTTCAGGTCCAAGCTCAGTACTTGACTGCAGTCAACGGCTTTGATAATCAAGTGTCTCTGTCAGTGGTTCTCAAAATGTGGTACCCAGACTGGACTGGCAGCATCAGCGTTACCTGGAAACCTGTTAGAAATGCACATCCTTGGGCCCACCCCAGACCCATTAAGCCAAAAATTCTGAAGGTGGGGCCCAGCCATCTGTGTTTTCACAGGCTCTCCAGGTGATTCTGATGCAGGCTCAAGTTTGAGAGCCACTGAGCTCTATATTTTGCAGACATACATTTACAACTATGCATGTGTGGGTTTGTATTCTTTCACAGAAAGAGGCAAGAACTTTTCCTTTTCCAACGAGAGCAAATCCTTGTTGGGAGTGGCTGTCCCCACTGGCAGACAGTATTGAAGAAGGTAGATGAGACCTGAAAGTCCCCTTGAGTATGCTTTCCACTCAATGCTAATCCGGCTTCCTGCATGGGTATAGTTCCACAGCCATGATTTGGATGTTGATGGGTGCTGTGGGTTGTATGTAGTCCAGCTGTGTCAAAATCGTCTCGTCCCAAATCATCTCGTCCTGTGTTTCAAGGCTTTTTTTTTTTTTTTTTTTTTTTTTTCTGGAGACAGAGTCTAGCTCTATCACCCAGGCTGGAGTGCAGTGGCTCAATCTCGGCTCACTGCAGCCCCCTCCTCCCAGGTTCAAGCAATTCTCATGCCTCAGCCTCCCAAGTAGCTGGGATACCAGGTGCACACCTCCACGCCTGGCTAATTTTTGTATTTTTAATAGAGATGGGGTTTCACCATTTTGGACAGGCTGGTCTCGAATTCCTGATCTCAGGTGATCTGCCCGTTTTGGCCTCCCAAAGTGCTGGGATTACAGGCAGAGCCACTGTGCCCAGCTATACTGAAGGTTTTATAAACTGTCTTTGGCAAAGAAGGCTGTTGAGAAAGCCTCTTCCAGATGACTTTTAGTTTATCCCTCGTAAGCAATGGCCCACTGAAATGACGGCTTTCTTCCCGCCAGGATGGGCCACTCCCTGGGACAAACTTTGTACTAGGCTTCTTCCAAACCACAAGAGCCATTTCAACAATTTAGTTCAGCATTGCACCATGAGGCAGGACAGAAGTGCACTGGCAAGGGCGGACCTGTGGCCAAGTCAGGGTGACCTTGGGAGTGAGGTCACTGGAGGAGTGGGAGGTGAGCTTGGGACTTGAGAGATCAAGCTATGTGTAGCTTAAGGAATTCAGGTGTGGTCCCCTAAATGTATAGAATTCACATTCTTATGTGTATAAGGTAAAGGGGTAGGTAGATAGAGTACCTGTGTGTGTATGTGGGTAATTACATATATAGCAATATCTATGTTAAACTCCTAACTTGTTAGCCATGCATAAAAGGCCTGTGGCCCTAACCTACCTTTCCAAGGTGGTTTTCTCTCAGCTTTCTCATATATGCTGCATGCAAGCCAAGCTGTGTGACTAGCCGGGCTTTCAAGACATCCAAGCTTGACCATACCACGACCATTTATCATCACGCTTTTCCCTCCCTCACCCAAACTCACTCTCCCTCCTCCTCCTCTTATTTCCTGAGGCTGAATTCAAACGCGACCTTCTCCATGAAGCCTGCTGTGACCCCCTCTGCAGGTCCCCTGGAGGAGATCATTCCTCCAGCTCTATAACCTCACATCACTTCACACCTCTCTTAGTGTTTATCAGCCTTACGTTATAATAACTACGGCTATTTCTGGGTTTCTCCTTAGCTCGTGAGCTTTTTGATGGCATTCTCCATTTCTTATCCCTGTGTAGTCTCCAAAGTACTCAGCCACTGCTTGGAGTTTAGTATATTTGTCCTGTGAGCTAATAGCTGCCACATCACACAGTATGCTTAAACTCAAAAGACAAAAAATATATATAATCAAGCTGTGGAAAACAACTTGATGGTTCCTCAAAAAGCTGACCATAGGATTACCATGTAACCCACCAATTCCACTCTCAGGTGTATACCAAAATAATTAAAAATGGGCATTCAAACAAACTCTTGTACACAGGCATTTAGAGCAAGCAGTCACAATAGCCAAAAAGTGGAAATAGCCCAAATGCCTAGCAGTGGATGAATGGATAAAAAGAAGTGTGGTCTATCCATACAATGGAATATCATTCAACAATGAAAAAGAATGAAGTGGCAGAGTTCAGTGGCTCATGTCTGTAATCCCAGCCTTTTGGGAGGCTGAGGCAAGAGGATCACTTGAGGCCAGGGCTTGGGCAACACAGGGAGACTCTTTCTTTACAAAAAACCAAAAATATTGGCTTGGCATGGTGGTGCACACCTATAATCCCAGCTACTCAGGAGGCTGAGGTGGGAGGATCACTTGAGCCCAGGAGGTCGAAGCTGCAGTGAGCTATGATCACGTGCCACTGTACTCCAGCCTAGGTGACCGAGTGAGACCTTGTCTCAAATCAAATGAGTGTATTGATGCATGCTATAACATAAGTGAAACTTGAAAACATTATGCAAAGTAGAAGCCAGACATAAAGTCACATGTGATTGTGTTTATATTAAATATCCAGAATAGATAAATCCATAGAGGCAGAAAGCAGATTATTGGTTACTAGGGACTGGGAGGAGGGAGATGTGGGAGGGACCACTTAATGGATATAGGGTCTCCTTTTGGGGTAATGAAAATGTTTCAAAACTAGATAGCGGGGATAGTTGCACAGCATTGTGAATGTACCAAATGCCACAGAAACGTTCACCTTTAAATGGTTAATTTCAGTTATGTAAATTTTCTCTCAATTAAAAAAAAAATAGGCAATGGTATAAAAGTATTCCCCTTTCACTTTAGAGAAACTGAACTGATTTTTATGGAATGATGTAATATTTTATCCCAAATATCATCATATCCTAGGATCGATTAAGTATTGGTTTTATTGTCATGGCAATTCCTTCCCCACTCCCACATCACCCTGCCGAGGGCCTGCTGCTACTCACCTGGTAGCATCAGGTCTCACCAAATGCAAGCACAGCTCCCCTCTTAAAGCAGGACCCACCTTTCAGCTTCCTGTTCCTGTGTCCAGGCGCCCCAGAGAAGAAGCTGGCACTCAGGCTCCATGGCTGGCGTGGCAGAGCCCATTGCCAAGGATGGGTTTTTCTGTCTTTTATCCAAGGTGTCCTGCTGGTAAAAACTGACTTTGTTATCCTGGAAGATATTCCTTTGTTTCAGAGTAGATAGGTCCAGTGCTTTCTTGGACGCCCCGTCCCCATTTTCCACTCACTCCTGCTTGTATTCTCAGTTCATAGGCTGAAGCCGGCTGACATCAGTGTCATTGGGGCCCTGGGTGACTCTCTCACGGTAAGTGACCCTGATACAGAAGGGGCAGGAGGGGAAAAGATCTTGAGTAATATAAGAACCTGGAGAGGAAAATAAAGAGAGGAGTTCTCACTGCTGGCTCTTAGATGTTGCCATCTCGGGTCCTGATCTCCAGCTCCTCTCCATTGCCTGGCCCATCCTGGCATTCAGCAGCATTCCCTAACCATCATGGATTCCCACCTCCATTCTGGTCTCATCTTCCTTCCGCAGTGCCGAGATGGAGAGAGCAGGAAGTGGAGGGACCCTAGGGGGAATGTGGGTCACAGGAGTGACCCACCCCAAGTCACACAGCTGGTCAGTAGTGGGGCAGGATTGGACGAGGTCTCCAGACCATGGTGTAGAACTCCTTCAAGGACCCAGCGCTTTGTTTCGTCCATGTAGAAAAGCTAAGGGAAGGTACCAAGAAGAGGGGCAAAGAGATGTTGAGACAGGAGCAAGGGCTGATGGGGCAGGGAGGTGGCGGGGGAGGGGGGAAGACGAGAGTCTGCGGAAGAGGTGGGGAGCCCAAAGATGCTCCAAACTCCCTCTGCATCTGCCCCATGGTGACACCCCAGACCCTGCAAAGCACTATCCACGAAAAGCAGAACCAGGCCCTTTAAGAGCCTGGGGGCTAGGGGTCCCGGAGCTTTCTAGACACAGCTTCCATTCAGTAGCCACTCATCAGAGTCCAGCTGCTCTTCCCTGGGCCAGTAGAATACAGGGTCTGCAGCTGAATCCTCCCCTTGAATGAGCAGACACCTCTCATGTCTATGGCCTGTCACAGTGATGCCATACCACATAGTGGGGTATATCCTCATGACAAAATCCTGAGGTACGACTTTCTTAAATTCAGCCAGTAAAGGCTGGGCCCATGGCTCACATCTAGAATCCCAGCACTTTAGGGGGCCAGGGTGGGAGGATCACTTGAGGCCAAGAGGTTGAGAGCAGCCTGGGCAACATAGTAAGACTCCATCTTTACAAAAATGAAAAAAAAAAAAACAACAAAAAAAAAACATAGCTGCGCATAGCAGCTTATATCTGTAAGCCTGGTGCTTTAGAAGTCCAGGGCAGAAGGAGACCAGGAGGTCAAGGTAAGCCTGGGCAACATAGCAAGACCCCATCTCAAAAAAAAAAAAAAAAGAAAGAAAGAAAAGAAAGAAAAAACTAACCAAGCAGGGTGGTGAATGCCTATAGTCCCAGCTACTCGAAAGGCTAGGGCTGGAAGATCACTGGAGCCTAGGATTTCAAGACTGCAGTGAGCCACGATGGTGCCACCGCACTCCAGGCTGGGCAACAGAGCAAGACCCTGTCTCTAAATAAATAATTAAGGCAAATGAAGCTGGGCAAGGTGAAGTGGCTAAGGCCACATAGCTTGTAAGTGCTTAAGCCAGGATCAGAACCCAGGGATCCCGACCCTGAGTCTGGGTCCCTGTCCCTGTCCTGTGGCAGCCTCCTCCATGGCCCCTCCGCCACTCTTCACCCCAACGGCCTGACTGTTCCTAACCTCCCAGGAAGGGCTGGCAGGCTGGGCGTTAGCGCTGATACACTGCTTATCACCGGGCCTGACATCACCTCCTCCGAATTCCCTGGTCTCCTTGAAGATACTCTCAGAACAAGGGGTCATCACATCTCGGCACAGCTGCTCAGGGATTCCTAGGGAGGTAGCACTTTGGGTATGAACCTGCCTGGCAGGTAGCAAAAGAACTGGGCACCAGAGAGCAGGGATCACACCTGCGAGGCCTCTTGTGGAGGCTAGCCTTCACCCCCCACTGCCTGAGAGGCTGGTCTCAGCACGCTCCTCAAAACACTCTGCTCAGAAACAGCGTGCTTTAGGCAAGGGGCACACACCTGGAGAGTGCCCACATTGTGCCTTCTCCAGCTGATGGTGGGCACATGGGGTTTCATATTATTACTACATTTTAAGCTGTGCATAGGTGAGATATATTGGTATAAAATGATAATATTTCCTTTTATGATATCCTTCATAACTTTGTTAAAAATGAGAAAAACAGGACCCTGAAAGGTATCCTTTTGAGAAGTTACAGTCTGATTTCAAGAGCACTTTGGCTAGACAAGTTTCGCTTGGTCTTGGTCTAGGCAGGGTTTCTTAGAATGAAGCAGAGCTGTGAATGGCACCAGGCGTTCCCAGGGGCCGCTCTTCTGAGAAGGCAGGAGGCACATGGAGACTTGGTGCCCTCTAGACCCTAGATCCTAGAGAGCGCCCGGGCAGTCCCAGCCGGCATAAGAACGTAAACTTTCTGGCAGGCCGGCCGAGGAGGGCCGCTGGGGAAAGCAGAGAAACTCATCCTCTCGTTGTTCCGTCTCAGGCAGGCAATGGGGCTGGGTCCAGACCCGGAAACATCTTGGACGTCTTGACTCAGTACCGCGGCCTGTCCTGGAGGTGAGTGAGGGTGTGGCAAGGCCCCAAAGACCCCTTCATTGCAGAGCAAGGGAAACCCACTGAGCATCCTAGAAAACATCGCCCTAAACAGAGGGATGGGCCGCTTTGTTCTTTACTATGACAGACTTCTGGGTTTCATTTGAAAAAGATATTCACCAGCCTCCTCAAACCGCTGCATTGCCCAAAACAGTAGCTGAGCCCTGAGCCAGGAGTCTAGGAGAGAAACTATATAAATGGGTTGGAAATGCTCCTCTGGCCTCCATTTCTCCCTCTGTGATGTGATCTCAGAAGGAGGCAGTGGCCCGAGTGATGCACAGATCATTGCCTTTGGAACCAGTGTTGTAACGGAGCCCTGACTGCCCAGCCGTTTGCCCAGCTTCTCCATGTCTGATGCAGAAATAACGTTACTACCTAAGCACTGTCTGAGGACTAGAAAGAATTTAAGTGGCCAGCACAGTGCTTGGCACAAAGTAAGTAGCTGGTAGCTGGCATTGTTATTATAGGGCATTTATTTGACAGATGAGGAAACAAGGCTCAGAGAGGGCAAGTAGCTTGATCGAGATCACACAGCCAGATGGTAAAAGATCACAAAGCAGAGCAGATGTTTCCTGGCCCCTACCAGGGCATTCCCTTATCATGCCTCGCTTTGGGCAGGCTTATTTCTGCTCTGCATGTGAGCACCTCTGCCGCAAGCCCGGGCAGGCTCGGTGTTTCCGCACCTGGAATCTGGCATCTCCATTGGACACCTGCTTTAACCTGAGTGCCGAGTGTCTGGCATCCTTCCTCACGTTGCTACACAGTTAAAAGCCAAACATTTGGGAAACCTTTTAGATGCTCCTAGACACGCTCGTGGAAAAGCAGGGAATCCAGTCCACTCTGGAATGCTGCATATTTTCCTGCCTACAGACCCATGTAACTTTGATCACCTTGGAATTTTCCTATTGGTTTGGAAGTTGGCTGGCTCTCTAGAAGACACCTTTTAAAAACGGCTTTTCCAAGCCAAACAGGAAAAGAAAAAAGAATAAATAGAGCAACTTTTGAAAAACGACATTTACACGAATAATAATAACGCCCGCTGCGGTGGTTAGCTGGGAAGGGACCGGCAGAAGAGGGACTACTTCCCGTTTGAAAGCAGGGGTGCAAGGAACCAGCCTAGCTCCTCCGCCCCAACATCTGCAAAAATCAGCCCCTGTTTAAAGCTGGCTTTTCGTTTGGCTGTTCCGGCCTATGGGGAGGGGAGTCGTATTCTGGTTTGCCTTCCCGTTTTTCTACTGAACTGATGGGGAGATGGGCCAGCTCCAAGGCCCCCCCCCCCAGGCTGTTTCTCGGGAGACAGGCGTTTCTGCTGCTGTCTGACGGGTCTCGGCATGGCTGGCATTTTAACCTTTCGCTTTCTTTCTTGGGCCCACGATACAGCGTCGGCGGAGATGAGAGCATCAGCACCGTCACCACCCTGGCCAGTGAGTGCGCGGCGGCGGCCGGGCGGGCAGTTTGGTTCGGGGCGGCCCCTGCGCGCTTCCCGCTCCCCCTGCAGGCGGCGCGGGCCTCGGGAGGAGCCCCGGCTGCGGGAGCGCGTTGCATACAGCAGGGGGCGCTGCCTCCCGAACCTGCCGCCCCGCTCCGCTCCGGGGACGACAATCTCGGCGTGGAGGGCGGGGCGGGGGTTTGGGGCGGGGCCCGGGGGCGGGGCAGTGTCAAAGAGACACCGTCTTTACCAAGGAAGGAAGAGAGTAAAGCGTGGGGGGTGGAAAAGAGCTCAGGCCACATCTTAGTGCAAGTCATCAAAAAGTGATTCAACAATCCGGCATGAGATGAGCAAAAATAAAGAAAAGTGATTCAAGAAAGAAGAAAACCCGGGTCTGCGGCGCCTGCCTTTCCGAGCAGATCGCCCTTGGGAGAGGCATCGATCCAGGCACCTGGGATCATATTTTCATGCCTAGAGACCCATCTGACTTTGATCACCTTGGAATTTTCCTATTGGTTTGGAAGTTGGCTGACTCTCTAGAAGACACCTTTTAAAAACGGCTTTTCCAAGCCAAACAGGAAAAGAAAAAAAGAATAAATAGAGCAACTTTTGAAAAACGACATTTACACCAATAATAATAACGCCCGCTGCGGTGGTTAGCTGGAAAGGGGCCGGCAGAAGAGGCACTACTTCCCGTTTGAAAGCAGGGGTGCAAGGAACCAACCTAGCTCCCCCGCCCCAACAACTGCAAAAATCAGCCCCTGTTTAAAGCTGGCTTTTTGTTTGGCTGTTCCGGCCTATGGGGAGGAGAGGCACCGCTGCGCGTAGCCACTGAATTGCGGGGTTGCTTGTAGGAACCGCTGCGTTTGCAGGAGGAGGCGATGAAGTTACCGTGTGCAGGCTGTGCGGACGCAGCCATCTTTGGAGCTCAACACTTTTCCTTAATTTACTTGCCTACCAACCTGCTCGGAATGCCTTTTTTTTTTTTTTTTTTTTTTTTTTTTTGGCAGAGTCTTGCTCTGTTGCCAGGCTAGAGGCTGGAGTGCCGTGTCGCGATCTCAGCTCACTGCAACCTCTGCCTCCTGGGTTCAAGCGATTCTCCTGCCTCAGCCTCCCGAGTAGCTGGGACTACAGGCGCATGCCACCACGGACCCGGCTAATTTTTGTATTTTTAAGTAGAGACGGGGTTTCACCACGTTGGCCAGGATGGTCTTGATATCCTGACCTTGTGGATCTGCCTGCCTCGGCCTCCCAGAGTGCTGGAACTACAGGCGGAATGATTTTTTTAAAGCCTGACTGTATTCTTGTTTTAAATTCTCCCCCGTGCATGCACATCTCCGTGCTTGTTCTTAAAGTATGCAAGCGATAAATGTTTAAACTCAATTCTTCTCCTGGAATCTTCTGGCTGATAATTTTGCCTGAGAGGTATTTGATTGGTCCCATTCTCGTTTACTTTCCTGGTACATATCCCTTTGTAACATAGCTTTAGAAGCTAACAACTTGAATTTGAAGCCACCAAGACTTGGATGATGGGGACATCATAGCTTAATCTCCACATAGGCAGAGCTGAGCTGGGCAGACTTCACTTACCTGTTTCGGTTGTTTGTAACCCTGTTGAATTTACGTAGATGCAGTTCTGTGCCACAGGCACTCCCTGCCTTCTTTACATCTAGATCTACCCATGTGAGCGATAAGTCAGTTCCTCTATTGCTAGGAGATGGTTCAGGGTGCTTCTGTGAGTGTGATTAACTTGGCTGTGGGATGGCCCAATGTATACAACAGCTTTCTGGGCTCTCTAATTCCCATGCTCGTATCGTGGACACGATGATTGGATATACTTCACCTCTTTTACCAAAGTAATTTACAAAGAATTGAGACTTTGTCACCCCTCAGGTGGATGACTCCCCAGAAATGGAATAGCAGCCGTTTAGATTCTTCTTGCTAGAGATGTGAAGACCATTTGATTGTAGGGGGAAATAACCATATGGAAATGTGTTAGAAAACTCCTAAGAATGTAAGGGCAGAACAGAATCCCTGTCCAACCCCCTGTTCAATTTAATCCAGTAAATACTCCAGTGCTGGTGCTTGGGAAATAGGAGAACAGTGTCCCGATGACATCACCCAAGTCTCTTTGGCTGTGTGTCTTCCTATAAGATGGACACATGACTAATATTTACAGATGTGTACAAAGCTTAGGGGAAAATAAACATAGAGGCTGTTGACCCGATCTTCTGAAAAGGAGCTTCAAGAATTAGAATTCAGGTAAGGAAAGGGGAGAGAATGTTCCTGGCAGAGATATCTGCCTGTGCCAGCAAGCTGCTACCCTATCCAATTGTGTGTTTCCTCCCTGTGACATTCCTGCTAAGTAGCTGGGTAAACTGTGCTGAGTTCCATCTACCTCCTAGGGAACCTACCACCTCCTAGGACAAACCATTCCACTTTCAAATCGCTCGGGTGATTTCACAGTTCTTCTGTTGAGTAGAAATTGGAGCAATTTCCGTTTATTAGCATCATGTCCCCAAAGCCTGAAGGAATGAGTCCAGTCCGTCTGTGTTGGTGAACCTGCAGCAGTGCTGGGTTCTAGAAGCACTCCGCTGGATGCCATGGAACCCTTAAGTCCTGGCTACTACCCAGCCAGTTTCTTTCTCACATCCTAGTGGACTGAGACGGGGGCAAGCGTCCCATGTTGGAGCTGAGAAACCAGCCGTCCTCAGCAGCTACGTGACTTTGAACAATTCTCCAAGCTTGTGTGAACTTTGTTCTATTTCTAATTCAGTCCATAAACATTTATTGAGCATTTTATGAGGCCCTGAGGTATATATAGACCCTGCTCTCAGGAGGGCTCAGTCAAGTTGGAAGGATGAAAAAGTGAAAAGTGGGGATCCAGTTGAGTAAAGGCAATTAGAATGCATGAGATTGCAAAGTTCAACAAAAGTGACAAAACTTCAGCTAGGCTGGCAAAAGGGAGGAAGACTCAAAATCAAGAATGAAAGAGGAAATACTTCCAACCATATGGAAATAAAAAGGATTCTAAAAGAACAGTATTGGCCGGGCACGGTGGCTCAAGCCTGTAATCCCAGCACTTTGGGAGGCCGAGGCGGGTGGATCACGAGGTCGAGAGATCGAGACCATCCTGGTCAACATGGTGAAACCCCGTCTCTACTAAAAATACAAAAAATTAGCTGGGCATGGTGGCGCGTGCCTGTAATCCCAGCTACTCAGGAGGCTGAAGCAGGAGAATTGCCTGAACCCAGGAGGCGGAGGTTGCAGTGAGCCGAGATCGCGCCCATTGCACTCCAGCCTGGGTAACAAGAGCGAAACTCTGTCTCAAAAAAATAATAATAATAATAATAAAATAAAAGAATAGTATGAACAATTGTATGCCAATAAATCAGATAACTTAGATGAAAAGGGCAAATTCCTCAAAAGGCACAAACTACTGAAATTGACTCAGTTAAAAGTAGAAAATCTGAATAGATTTATAACAAGCAAAGAGATGGAATTAATAATTTTAAAACTTCCAACCAAAAAAAGCAAAGACTTTTTCTGGCTTCAGTGGTGAATTCTATCAAACACTGGTATCAATTACCAGTTCTTCACAAAATCCTCTCAAAAACAGAAGAGGAAGGAATACTTCACAACTCATTCTGTGCGTTTTACCCTGCTAGCAAAATAAGACAAAGTCATCACAAGGGAAGAAAACTATGACCAGTAATATTATGAATATAGACCCAGAAATCCTATGCAAAATACTAGCAAACAAAATCCAACAATATAAAACAATTATACCTCACGACTAAGTGGAATTATCCCAGGGATACATGGTTAGTTTTAAACCTCAAAATCAATTAATGTAATATTCTATGTCGATAGGATAAAAGACAAAAACCAGATATCATGGTCATCTCAACGGATCAGAAAAGGTATTCAACAAACATCTACCACTTCACAGTAGAAACACTCAACGAAGATTGGACGCAGTGGCTTATGCCTGTAATCCCAGCACTTTGTGAGGCCTAGGCGGGCAGATCACTTGAGGTCAGAAGTTTGAGACTGGCCTGGCCAACATGGTGAAATCCCATCTCCACTAAAAACACAAAAATTAGCCAGGTGTGGTGGTGGGTACCTGTGGTCTCAGCTACTTGGGAGGCTGAGGCACAAGAATCTCTTGAGCTTGGGAGCCAGCGGTTGCAGTGAGCCAAGATTGTGCCACTTCACTCGAGGCTGGGCAACAGAGTAAGACTCTGTCTCAAACAAACAAACAAAAATTTAAAAAACACTCAACAAATTAAGAATAGAAGGAAACGTCCTCACTCTGATGAAGGGTATCTTCTAAAAGCCCACAGCTGACGTCATAGGCAATGGTGAAAGATGGGATGCTGCCCCCTCTCTCTAGTTTCAGGAATAAGACAAGGATGCATGCTCTTGCCACTTTCGTTGAACATCATACTGGCCATGGCAGTTAGGCAAGAAAAAGAACAAGTACCATGATTGGAAATAAAGAAATAAACCACTTCTATTTAAAGATGACATGATATCATACAGAGACTATCCCAAGAAATCCACTAAAAAAATTAGCGCTAATAAATGAGTTCAGTGATTGCAAGGTACAAAGCAATATATAAAAATCAATTATAATTATTTATACTAGCAGTTAGCATTGCTAAAATCCTAGAACGAAATGAACAATTCCATTTATAGTAGTATCAAAAATAATAAAATACTTAGGAATAAATTTAGCTAAAAAAAAAAAAAGCATCTCTTAAGGTCACAAAACATTGCTGAAACAAATTAAAGACCTAAATAAATAGGAAAACATTTGATGTTCATGGATTGGAAGATTTAATATTCTTAAAATGATAATACTCCTCAAATCAATCTACAGATTCAATGTGATCTCTATCAAAACTCCAGCTAGCTCCTTTGCAGAAATTTGCAAACTGACCCTAAAATTCATGTGGAAATTTAAGGGACTCAGAATATCCCAAGAAATCTGTAAAAAGGACAAATTCGGAGAATTCATACTTCCCAATTTCAAAACTTAATATTATAAAGCTATAGTAATCAAGATATGTGGTACTAGCTTAAGGATAGACATATCAACCAATGGACTAAGATTGAGAGACATTAAACTCTCATATTCATGGTTAACTCATTTTCAGCAAGGATGCCAAAACTACTCAAAGGGGAAAGAGTCGTCTTTTCAATAAATTGTGCTGAGACAACTAGGTAGTTACACGCAAAAAAAAAAAAAAAAAAAAAAAAAAAAAAATGAGGTTGGGCTCCTACCTCACACCTTATACAAAAATTCCCTAAATGTAAGAGCTAAAACTGTGAGAAGAAACTATAAGAGCAAATATTTATGATCTTGAGCTAAACAAAGTCTTCTTAGATATACCACTAAGAGCACAAGTGGAGAAAGAAAAAAAATTGATAGTTTGTGCTTCAAAGGATATCCAATCATATATCAAAGAATGTAAAGATGACCCAGAGAGTGGAAGAAAATACTTGCCAATCCTATATCTAATAAGAAACTTGTATCTAGAAATTATAAAGAACTTACAACTCAATAATAAAAAGACAACCCAATTAAAAATGGGCAAGGTATCTGAATAAGCATTTCTCCACAGAAGATATACAAATGGCTAGCAAGCACATAAAAAAATACTCAACATCAGTAGCCATCAGTGCAAATCAAAACCAAAATGAGTTACCAGTTTACATCCACTAGCATGGCTAGAATAAAAAAATGATAATAATAAGTGTTGGTGAGAATGTGGAAAAATTGACGACCTCATAAACTGCTGGTGGGAATGAAAAATGGTGCCAACTGCTTTGGGAAAAGTCCTGGCAGTTCCTCAAAAGGTTAAACTCTGTTTAACCTTTTCCATTCTTAGATATATATCCAAGAGAAATCCACACAAAAATTTGTACACAAATGTTCATAGCAGCATTTTTCATAATAGCCAAAATGCGTAAACTCCAAAGCCCCATCAACTGAAGAATGAATAAATAAAATGTGGTATATTCACACAGTGGAATAGTATTCAACAGTAAGAAGGAATGCAGTACGATGCATGCTATAACACGGATGAATGTTGAAAACAGTATGCTAAGTGAAAGAGGCCAGTCACAAAAGGTATATTGGCGTATATGGTTTCATTCCTATGAAATGGCCTGAATAAGTAACACTACAGAGACAGCATAGATTTGTGATTGCCAGGAGGTTGGAGGGAATGGGGAGTGACTGCCAGTGGGTACTGGGTTTCTTTGTAGGGTGATGAAAATGTTCTAAAGTTGATTATGCAGCGATGACTGTACCGCTGTGTGAATATACTGAAAGTTATTGAACTGTACACTTTAAATTGGTGAATTTTTGTGGTAAGTGAATTATATCTCAATAAAGCTACTATATATTTAGAAAAAAAAAAAAAAAAAAAACAAAAATACATGAGGAAAGCATGTAACCCAGACTCACATTTCTTCAACAATAACTGATGAGACACCTGTCATGTGCTGCCTGTGGTGAAGGCAGCTGAACACTTTCTTCCCATGAGTGAAGGTTGGGGTAAGAGTAGGGGCTGTGGAGTGGGGACTCTACTCCCCAACATCCACCAGTGCTTATCAAAGGAACTTGAAGATTGCTTTGCAGTAGTCCCTAAGCGTGTCTTTTTCCCTTGTATTTGCAGACATCTTCCGGGAATTCAACCCATCCCTGAAGGGCTTCTCTGTTGGCACTGGAAAGGAAACCAGTGCTAATGCCTTCTTAAACCAGGCTGTGGCAGGAGACAAAGCTGAGTGAGTAGGGGTGACGGGGGCAGTGAACAGCACGGGTCCTCTGGGGACCAGGGGTGGGCTTGGCCTAAACTGAGTTTATGGCTCTCTTGGAGGTGTCCCAGAAATCTACAAGCCTACCCTGACACCTACCCCCAGAAACTAGTCACAGTAGACTGTGGTGCCAGGCATATGCTCTGAGCAGATTACTTTGCCTGTCTGTAAATCTCACGTAAGACATGGGCCATAACTGGGCTCACTGCATCCCAGTTGTCACTGCTATGCCACTGCTGTTTCGGGGTCCTGCTCTCCCTCACTTCCTCAGCTGTACCTTTCAGGCTCTAGACTCTGTATCCTTCCTGTGTCCCAGGCAGAGCACCAGCCCTGGGAGGGGAAGCCCTGGGGGCGGGCGCGGTTTCCTCCCTGGCCTCTCTGAGCCTCAGACTCTAAGAGGTGGGGCTGGTTAGGAACCTCTCCCACAGGGCGGTTGTGAAGCTCAAATGCCGTATTAGATATGAACGTTCTGGCGAGCTGTAAATAGTGGACACATGACACACGTTGGTCAGAATGGTGATCCTGGCAGTCATGCAGTAAAGTGGCAGGGCCACCTGGGGGAAACATCAGTGGGCACAGCCATCACGGTCGTGGTCCCTGGGCACAGCCAGGTCAGTCCTCAAGAGCTGGCAGGTCGACTTTCCTAGGTCCCATCCCTCCACTGGCACTCCAAAGCCTGAGTGTTTCTTGGGGTTTGCTGCCTGCTCAGAGAGCAAGTGAGTGCTATACTTAATCAAGGAAAAATAAATAGGAAGACTCATTCTTTTTTATACTATTTGTATTTATAATTTTTATTTCAACATTTTTTGAGGTACAGGTAGTTTTTGGTTACATGAGTAAGTTCTTCAGTGGTAATTTCTGAGCTTTTTGGTATACCTGTCACCTGAGCAGGGTACAACATACCCAATATATAATCTTTAATCCCTCATCTCTGCCCCCTTCCTCTCTGAGTCCCCAGAGTCCATTATATCATTCTTGTTTTGTTTTTTATTTGTTTTATTTTTTTGAGACAGGGTCTTGCTCTGTTGCCCAGGCTGGAGTACTGTGGCACGATCTCAGCTAACTGCAACCTCCACTTCCCAGGTTCAAGCGATTCTCCCACCTCAGCCTCCCAAGTACCTGGGATCACAGGCACATACCACCATGCCAGGCTAATTTTTTTTGTATTTTTTGGTAGAGATGAGGTTTCACCATGTTGGCCAGGCTGGTCTTGAACTCCTGACCTCACCATATCCAGGCCAACATCTATGATTTTTTGACGTTTTAATTATGGCCATTCTTGCAGGAGTAAAGTGGCATCTCATTGTGGTTTTAATTTGCATTTCCCTGATAATCGGTTCTGTTGAGCACTGTTTCATGTTTGTTGGCTGTTTGTATATCTTCTTTCGAGAATTGACCGTGCATGTCCTTTGCCCAATTTTCGATGGGATTATTTGTTTTTTTCTAAATCCTATTTTTAATCACAAACATCACACTACCATGTAGCCTAAGCTCATGTGGTTTGGTTCCTAGATTTCCTGACATCCTTCCAGCTCTCAGCACCATCCTGAGACCATGAGCCACCTAAGGAGCTTTCTCATTCATTGCCATTGGGAAAGGGGGCACAGTATCCAAAGTAACAGCTAATACAAAGCCCAATAGGTCTTATGATGAATTCTGGGGCTTTCTTTTCCTTTTGATGGGGATAGAGTTAAAAGGCTACAGATTTACTGCATTAATTTCTTGGCTTACTTTAATAGTAGCATAATCTTGCTTTTTCCAAGCATACGTGGGCTGGTACTATGAGAGGAAAGACTGGTAAGTATGATTAGGTCAGGGAGGTATCCAAGAATAAAACCTTAGAGTCAAGAGCATAAAAGTAACCAAAATGGCCAGCGCGGTGGCTCAAGCCTGTAATCCCAGCACTTTGGGAGGCCGAGGTGGGTGGATCACGAGGTCGAGAGATCAAGACCATCCTGATCAACATGGTGAAGCCCTGTCTCTACTAAAAATACAAAAAACTAGCTGGGCGTGGTGGCGCATGCCTGTAATCCCAGCTACTCAGGAGGCTGAGGCAGGAGAATTGCCTGAACCCAGGAGGTGGAGGTTGCAGTGAGCCGAGATCACGCCATTGCACTCCAGCCTGGGTAACAAGAGCGAAACTCCGTCTCAAAAAAAAAAAAAAAAAAAAGAAAAGAAAAAAAGTAATCAAAATGAATGTGATTCATATGGCCCTGGGTTTCTATCCTTGCACTGCCAGAGGCCTTGGGGCTCTTTCATGCAAGCAATCCAAGCACATCCTGGGTGGCAGGGAAAAGTTGGGGATTATTCCTGCATTAGAATTGAAGAAACTATAGCACAGAGAGGCCACATGGCCCGAACAAATGCATCAACTTGACCACATAGTCTGGCCTTGTGCCCTGCAGGCTTCATTCCAGGTCTGCCAATGGCCCTCATGCAGATACATCAGTGCCCCATTTACAAGGCAACTGTGTTCTGCACAAGAAACATGAGATGAACAGGGCAGAGGGTGACTCCCATGTTTTACTGATGATAAAATTGAGCTTCGACAGGGTGCAGTGGCTCACGCCTGTAATCCCAGCACTTCAGGAGGTCAAGGCAGGTGGATCATGAGGTCGGGAGTTTGAGTGCAGCCTGACCAACATGGCGAAACCCCATCTCTATTAAAAATACAAAAATTAGCTGGGCATGGTGGCACGGGCCTGTAATCTCAGCCACTCAGGAGACTGAGGCAGGAGAGTCTCTTGGACTTGGGAAGTGGAGGTTGCAGTTAGCAGAGATCATGCCACTGCACTTCAACCTGGGCAACAGAGCGAGACTCCATCTCAGGAAGAAGAAAAAAAGGACAATAGTCACACTGAGAGTTACCCCCTCCTATGCACAGTGCTCTGGCCTTCCCCAGCACAGCTACCGTCCCACCCCCATCCCACAGTGGAGCCTGAATGGGGAAGAAGCTCTGTGATATGGCCTTCAGCCTATTTTCCTGCAGGAGGCCCACACTGGGCCTTCCTCCACCATACATTAGATTGTTGTTCTCTCTGCCAAGTGCCCCTGCCGGTCTCTGCTCCTCACAGCGCTTCCTCTGGTGTGTCCCTGCAGGAATTTGCCTGTCCAGGCCAGGAGGCTGGTGGACCTGATGAAGAATGACACGGTGGGTCTCAGGGGGCTCCAGGTGGGACTCCCTGGGATGGGAAGTAGGCAGGAAAAATCCGTGGATACAGAAATCAGCTGTGGATTGAGGGGTGGTGGGGAGCTCAGCTTGGGTTTCTTGCAGGCACATCTGAAGCCTGAAACGCTGCTCCTCTGGAAGGGGGATTCCTACTCATTCGCTCAGTGAGTTAGCTGCTGAAATTACGCATCTATTGTGAGTCAGGCATCAGGCTGGGGCTGGAGATATATAAAAGAATCAGCCCAGTCCTGTCCTCAAGGAGCTTGGAACGGGAGAGCAATGTGAAGAATCAAATTAGGAAACAGTCGGCCTGTGCTCCATCAAAAGGGCTCTGGATAAGACGGGTTGGGTGCAGAAGGGACAGGCCCCTCTGCTTAGGAGAGTCAGGGGAGGCTTGAGAAGGTGCTGTTCGGCTGTTACTCTGTGCACATGGCCCATAAGAGAGCCCTGCTCTGCAAGGAGCAGTACCAAAAATAAAAGTAGAGGAGATGTTTGAGCTGCATGTTCTGAAAGACGAATATGAAGTTCTCCCTTAAATGAAAGCAAGGGTCTCAATTCAGAGGCTTTTTACAGCAGTTGCCAGGTGGGCAAAATCATTTAAAAAGGAAGCTTAGGATGAGTTATGTAAAACGGAATGTATACTGAAGCCTGCTATCAGAGGTTTTCAGGGTATTTCTACCCTTAATGGCAAACTTTTCTGGATCTCGTTCTCACCTTTCTCCTTCCACCCTGTTTTGGAAGTGTGGATCACAGAAGCAAAGCTGTGTAAGCCTGGGGCAATATAAGAGGCTGTGAGGGCCACGGCTGCCCTGGGGCCATGATTTATGGACTGTGCATAGCTGCACCCCTCCACACAGCCCTGTGACTTCACATACTTCTCCAGGTCCCCCTTGGAGGAGACAGATCCCAAAGGTGCCCAAATCTTTTCACAGCATGTGCTTAGAGCTGCCACCTTGCTCTTTACCCAGCCTCTCTGGCTTGACTAGTTCACGGGCGGAACTATTCACCAGTGCGAGTACTCCAGATTTGGAGAGCTCTCTCCTTAGGAAAGGTGGTCCTTTCTCCCTTAAGGCAAAATTAGAATCCAGGATTTCTAGATTTTGGAACACACGTTCCTTTCCCATGGCCAGGACCAGCTTCCTTATCCCCTCCCCACTTCCTTGCTCTGCTGGAGATGGAGGAACAGAGCTCGGAGGGCATCTGTACCCACTCCACCAGCACACCTGGAAACTGTGACCTGTGTGCTTCTGTGTGTGGACAGAGTTCAGTAATTCCACCTAAAATAAATGAACCATTAGCACCTATGATCTCAAGACCCCAGAACCAAGGAATGGAGAATATGGAAGCCCACGAGATACTCGGGTGTGTGAGGACCCATCTCTTGTAGTGTCAAGCACTTTGTGTTTAGCTTGACTTGACTCTGGGACAAGGTGCTTACTTGTGTGCTTCCTATTCATTTCAGAGGATACACTTTCAGGAAGACTGGAAGATAATAACCCTGTTTATAGGCGGCAATGACCTCTGTGATTTCTGCAATGATCCGGTAAGTCTCCAGGCCGCTTACTCCAGACTCACCCCCCAGAGAGGGGATTTTCACAGCTCCATCGCTTGCTCCACCCAGGAGCAGTTGCAGCTAACTTGGGACTCAGGCTCATGGTTTGTCTTAGATCCAGCCTGGCATGAACCCTGAGACCGAGAAAGCATTCACCTCCAGGAAGCAATTCAGCTGGACAAGCAGGATTGGTTACAAGATTGATCCTGATTCAGTTTCCTATCAAGGGAGCCCGATCATATCATTCTAAAAGCCAAGATAACACCCAATGACCTTGAAAAATCTTGCCCATATTCACAGAGAGTCACGGGTTAGTTCCTTTCTCCAGTCTTTGGCGGCCTTGCCCTCTCCACCTCTATACTGTCGCTTGTGTGGGAGAGGTGATTTCCTGCAGGCATTTGGGCAAGCTTCAGAGCCAAGTCATTCTGAGCTGGTGGGAAACCCAAGATCAAGGCTGCTGCTCCATGGGTGCTTCATGTCTTCATGGAAGCTGTTTCTGAGCTGACAGAAACCCGACAGGCCATACCCACTAGCCTCCCACCCATGCCTATGCCAGGAATGTACTAGGAGCGAAGCAGTGATGAAGGAAACACAGGCCCTATCCTCAGGAACTCGCACTGCCAGTGGAGAGACACAGGCACTTCATCACGGCATAAGGAAGACATCAGGATGTGGTCGTAGGGATGCACAAAAAGCAAAGTTGGCCGGTCGCGGTGGCTCACGCCTGCGGGCAGATCACCTGAGTTCAGGAGTTCAAGACCAGCTTGGCCAACATGGCGAAACCCCATTTCTACAAAAATGGAAAAATTAATCAGACATGATGGGCGGGTGCCTGTAATCCCAGCTACTTAGGAGTCTGAGGTGAAAGAATCACTTGAACCCACGAGGCAGATGTTGCGATGAGCCGAGATCATGCCATTGCTCTCCAGCCTGGGTGACAAAGGAAGACTCTGTCTCAAAAAAAAAAAAAAAAAAAAAAAAGGCAAAGTTGCTGTGGGAGCCTGGTGGGTAGGGAAGGGGGTTGTTAGATTTACATAGAGCAGGAGACTTTCCAACTGGGGCTTAAAGATGAGTAGGTTTGTAGGTAGAAAGGAGACCAGCAGAGTGAGGTTTAGGCTATCTTGCTGTAGCCTGTGATCACCGACCTGGAGGGATGCCCCAAACCCCTCACAATCCACTTTCCTGGCATCCCAGTCACCAGGAGTCAGGAGTTTTCAAGCTGTGATCTGAACGGCCCAGAGGGGAGCCTTGGGGCTGCTGGTGGCCCATGGGGAGGTGGCACCCTGGGCCCGTCCCCTGCTCACCTTAAGTGACACAGCTTTGATATAGTCCATACAGCAGGGCTCTTGGTTAGATTTCAATAAGAGGAAGAGTTCCACTACTGAAAAGGCTTTAAAACCACAGATATCAAGGTCAGAAGAAACAGGTAAAATGTATCTAGGCTTGGTGTGGCAGGTGTTTCACGAGACCCTCTTCCCCTCCATTATTGCCTCGATTTGTGTAGGATATGGCTCCCCAGACACCGAGGCTCCAGGAAGAAGAGATCAGACCATAGGACAGAGGCTGCTCAAGTTGCCGGAGACCTTAGAGCTCATCTGCTCTGACATCCCCGTGTTAGAGGGGCCCAGAGATGCAATGCTCTGGCTCCAAAGCTAGCGGATGTGAAGTAGACCCAGAGCTCCACGCAACAACAACAAAAGGCATTTCCCTGAGGGCCACAGCCATGACAAATCTGAGGATCGTGGGGCTGGCATCCAGGCTGGGGCCCCAGAGACAAACACTAGATTTCAATATTGCCTGCTGTGACTGAAAGACAGTAGGAAGGGGACTCTGGCTGGGTGCAGTGGTTCACACCTGTAATCCCAGCACTTTGGGAGGCCAAGGTGGGTGGATCACTTGAGCCCAGGACCAGCCTGGGCAACATGGCAAAACCCCATCTCCACCAAAACAAAAATTAGCCAGGCATGGTGGCACGTGCCCATGGTCCCAGCTGCTTGGGAGGCTGAGGTGGGAGGATCGCTTGAGCCCAGGAGCCAGAGGTTGCAGTAAGCCTTGATCACACCACTGTACTACATCCCACGAGACAGAGTGAGACCCTGTCTCAAAAAATTTAAAAAAGAAAAGGAAAGAAAGAAAGAAAAAGAAAGGGACCCAAGGGAGAAAGTAGCCCTGTCCCTAGAGAGATTGGGTGACAAATGGTGTTCAAGGGATACTTCCTCTTCCCGCAGGTCCGCTATTCTCCCCAGAACTTCACAGACAACATCGGGAAGGCTCTGGACATCCTCCATGCTGAGGTACGGAGGCTGCATCTTAGACCTCAGGCCTGGCCTAGCCTGGGGGAAGCTCTGGCGTCCTGGGGAGACCTGCAGGTCACCTTGGTTGCGGATCTCAGCTCAGATGCCTAGATGGGGAGCAGGGAGGGGTGGGGGAAGTGGATGGGGGTGAATGGAAGTCCCTAGATCTGAAACGTGAGCAGGAAGAGCAGGCCCCACACCCAGGTGAGAGCCGGGAGCTGCCCAGCCTCATCCTCTTGGTGACCGATTCTGCCTTTTCTCAGGTTCCTCGGGCATTTGTGAACCTGGTGACGGTGCTGGAGATCGTCAGCCTGAGGGAGCTATACCAGGAGAACAAAGTCTACTGCCCAAGGATGATCCTCAGGTCAGACAGACACTTCTCCCCCATTCCCAAAAGGGCAGTGTCACCCTTAGCAAGTTCCCTGGAAAACCCAAGGGCAGAAGTGTGAAAGGACTGTGGCCACCCTGTCTTCTAACCTAGAGAGGGCTAAGAGGAGGATATCCCAGGAGTTTTCAACCCTGGCGTAGGCGTCAGCCTACCTCACAGTGGCATGGAGAACTACCCCCGCACTCCTCCTATGTTGCCATGGCTGCCACAAGGCACCCGCCAAGCCTCCAGAGGAAAGAGCAAAATGCTAGGATTGGAGCCAAGCTGTGTGGCTGAGGCCCGAGGAGCACCCAGGCCACTGCTGGGACCTACTTCCAAGTGTGCCCGCAGCTGCCCTGCCCCTCCTAGAGGCCCATCTCTAGGACAGGGGTGCCTTTGGTTGTTATGGGTGTTCTGTGTAAGGCATTCACAGATATACAGCTCCTGTCGCTTGCCAGAGAAGGAGGTCAGACCAGAATCAGCAGAGTCCAGAGGACGGAGTCCTGCCCAGAGAGTAGAGAGCGCTGGTCCTGAGAGGATGTCTTCACCCCTCAGCCTCCAGAGTCAGACAGAGCTGGCTTCCCCGTCTAGTACAGGCTGAGCATCCCTCATCCGAAAATCGGAAATCTGAAATGCTCCAAAATCCAAAACTTTTTTTTTTTTTTTTTTTTTTTTGAGATGGAGTCTCTCTGTGTCACCAGGCTGGTGGGCAATGGCTCAATCTCAGCTCACTGCAGCCTCCGCCTCCCAGGTTCAAACAATCCTCGCACTTCAGCCTCCTGAGTAGCTGGGATTACAGGCGTACCACCATGCCCAAATAATTTTTGTATTTTTAGTGGAGATGAGGTTTCACCATGTTGGCCCAGGCTGATCAACATGGTGAAACCTCAGGTGATCCACCCTCCTTGGTCTTCCGAAGTGCTGGGATTACAGGCATGAGCCACCATGCCCGGCCCCAAATCCAAAACTTTTAAAGTGCTGACGTGAAACCACAAGGGGAAAATTCCACACCTGACCTCACGTGACAGGTGGCAGTCAAAACACAGGTACACAGCACACAGTTTATGCAGCATCCCCAAAAAGCCCCCTTCAGCTGTGATCACTGTCTTTCCTGTGCATGCCCAGATCCTGCAGCTCAAGCATGCCCACAGAGGGCAGCAAAGTGGCACATGTGCAGGCTGGATGCTCCAACAACAGGTTCCCCATGATGGCTCACGTGGGGCCAAGACCTGCGTGCGTTACTCACCATAGTTTTGCTCATTCTCCGTGTCGTAAAGATGTGGCTGAAAATGATAGTCATAGGGTAATGCAAATATTCCAAAATCCAAAAAAATCTGAAATTTGCAATGCTTCTGGCTGAAAGGATTTCAGATAAGGGAGACCCAGCCTGTATGACACATCTCCAGGACCCTCAGGAATAAGACGTTCTTCTAAGTGAAGCATGAACGTTTCCCGCAGCCTTCCTTCCTACAAGTTCTCCTCTGGACTGTTAGCCAAGGTCACTGAGGCTGTGCTCCCCTGCCCTGCACCCCGAGTTATGTCACTCTGTACAGGTCCCCACCCCAGACCTGAGCACATCACATGGTAATTATTCATGTGCCTCCCTCCCACAGCCTGTGAACCGAGTCTGAGTCACTGCTAGCGTGGTGTAGGGGCTCAGCTGCTGTTTGCTGAATGACTGAATAATTCACAAGGGCCAGACTCACTCTTGGAAGTTAAGGGGTATCTTGGCTGCTCCTCTGTAGATCCATGCCAAGCCTCACCTGGGGGACCCAAACTACACGGGTCCCCTGGAGAAGGCGTCACGGTGCTGTGAGCAGAGAGGATGGCTGCTGGGTGACACGTGCTTATGAATGCTGCTGGTGTCAGGCATGCTATTTCCAACTGCTGACTCATCCCCTGGCTCCCACTTACTCCAGTCACTGGGCCACACGGGGGATCGTGTCTTCACTCCATTTCAGAGCAGCTTATCAGAAAGCCTCTTGTTACCCATCCCGGCAGGGTTTTTTAGACCATTCAAACTAAAGGTTCAGTATAGGCATTTGCCAGGTCCGTTCACAGATCCGAGGTGGCCAAGTCACTGAATGTCAAGGTTGGAGAGACTCAGGTCACGTTGTTCTGCCACCGCTGCAGTGCTCTGGACTCCCCGCCCCTCCACTGTCCCATCAGGTGGCTGTACTTTTCTCTGCAGTGCTGAGTCTACGTGGAGCCATCCCTGCTCTTATCACCTCATGCCCCTGGACCAAAAGCCCAGAAGTGCCAGATAGCTGGCCAGGTCAGAGCTGCAGACTGGATGGAAGCAGTTTGATACAGAGAGTTAAGATAGAAGTTCAGAGCTCAGGTTCAGAGCCAGACAGACTTGAGTTCAAGTCCTGGCTTCTACATTCAGCATCCATGTGACTTTGAGAAAGTTACTCAACCCCTCTGAGCCTCGGTTTCTCATCTCTGAAACACGGTTAATAAGAATACCACTTCTACAATGGCTGGGAGGACTCAACAGGTCAATACCCATAAAGTAGTTATTGCAGTGCTTGGTACAGTAGTCACTGTTAATTATTCAATAATTGCTAAGACAAATTCAAATCAGTGTATCTTAGCAATTATTGTTGTCACTGATATTATGTAGAAGGTAGTATGCCTCATCCACACAGACAGCCACAAGGTAACTCGGCTCCATAAAGGTCACTCCTACAGATATCAGAAGAAGTCTATTTCATTTTCAAGAGCAAATCCGGGTCTAGGAAAATTTTTTTTTCTTTTTTTTTCTCTTTTTTTCTTGAGTCACCCAGGTTGGAGTGTAGTGGCACAATCTCCGCTCACTGCAACCTCCACCTCCCAGGTTCAAGTGATTCTCATGCCTCAGCTTCCCAAGTGGCTGGGACCACAGGCATGCACCACCACACCTGGCTAACTTTTTCATCTTTTTCATAGAGACAGGGTTTCACCATGTCAGCCAGCCTGGTCTCGAACTCCTGACCTCAAAGTGATCTGCCCTCCTTGGCCTCCCAAAGTGCTGGGATTACAAACGTGAGCCACTGCATCTGGCCTGGATATTTTCTTTAGCTTCATTTCGTATGGTCAGCAGGCCAGACAGCCAGACTCTTCATTAGCACAGCTCTCTGAACTCCAAGTTAAAAGAAATATATTGAGTCTCAAAGCAACATTTCTACATCACTGATTCAGGATGGTGATCTTGGTGGGTGAGGGTTTCTCTTTGGTTTGATCCGCAGGTCTCTGTGTCCCTGCGTCCTGAAGTTTGATGATAACTCAACAGAACTTGCCATGCTCATCGAATTCAACAAGAAGTTTCAGGTAAGTGGGGAAGGGGTTCTAAGACTTCCCAGAACTGCTGTGTGATTTGATTGCTCTGTCTAGAGAACAAGTCAATGCTTAGGTAATTTTGACCCTGTATGGGCAATGACCATGGACTAGTTTGCTGATTTTAAAACATACCCTGAGACAGCAAGTTTGCTGGACTTGTGCCACAGAGCCAAGTGCCTGAACGTGCCACCGAACCTCAGTTCCTGGTCTTTACATGAAATGAATGTTTCCACTTGTTCATAGATGAACATGGATCATGGAAAGAGGTTTCAGAGTGGAAACTTCTATCCGGATCCAAACCCTGACTCTGCTCACTGGTTGTGGAACATTAGACACATGGGCAGTGAAAATTCTCCGAGCTTCCAGTGCCTGGGTGGGAAAGAGATGCTGAAACACCTCCCTCCCTAAAGGGTCTCCAGGGTTCAGTGAGATGAGGTGCATTCCCTCTGCCCTCCCCTTCGATAGAGCAGACGTCCTTGGGGAACACAAGGAGAACGGAAGTCGGGAGATGATCTCCATCTTGTGGGTGGTTCATTTTAGCCCTTTCTCTACCACATCTTTGACCGTAACAACAGACTCCCTTAATGATCGTGAGTTTCTCCCCCACAAAAGAAAAAAAATTGTCCAGTCACTCGGAGAGGACAGTGGTAGGCCTTTCTTCCAGACTAGGCTGCAAACAGCTGCCAGAGTAGATCCATCCTTCAAGGAGTCCATGGACTCCATGGGGGCAGCACCACTTCCCTGCAGACCCTTTTGGGGGCAGCTATATCTGCCAGGTATATCAGGGTGCAGGGAAATGAACCTGTATTTATTATCCTCTGTGACCACCACCTAGCACTCAGGATGACTCCCCAGCTGAACTTCCTTTATTTAATTTATTTATAATGAGATAGGGTCTCACTTTGTCACCCAGGCTGGAGTGCAGTGGCACAATCTTGGCTCACTGCAGACTTGATCTCCAAAGCTCAAGCTATCCTCCAGCCTCAGTCTCCCAAGTAGCTGGGACTACAGGTGTGTGCTACCACGCCCAGCTACTTTTTGTATTTTTAGTAGATACAGGGTTTCGCTATATTGCCCAGGCTGGTTTTGGACTCCTGCACACAAGCAATCCACCCACCTCAGCCTCCCAAAGTGCTGGGATTGCAGACGTGAGCCACTGTGCCCAGCTGAACTTCTTTCTGCTGTGAGCAGGCACCTGTAACTAGGGAGGAAGTCCCCCAGCCACACCAGAACAGGGAAGGCAGCTGAGGTTATGGCCGTGAGAGCAATCCCGTTTCAATTGGGGTTATTTGGTACACACAACCAAAGTTCATGGAGTTTCCAGCTAATTTAAGCAGATTTAATATTTACACAGAATCTCTGGCAGAACTAGAGAGCTAGGGTCAGGAGCTAAGCTATCAGGAATCATGGAATGATGAAATTCTAGGGGCCAACTCATAAGAATCAAAATCAGGGCTGGGTGTGGTAGCTCATGCCTATAATCCCAGCACTTTGGGAGGCTGAGGCAGATGGATCACTTGAGGTTAGGAGTTCAAGACCAGCCTGGCCAACTAGTGAAACCCTGCAAAAAATTAGCCAGACATGGTAGCACACAACTGTAGTCTCAGCTACTTAGGAGGCTGAGGTAGGAGGATCACTTGAGCCCAGAAAGCAGAGGTTGCAGTGAGCCAAGATTGCACCATTGCATTCCAGCCTGGGCAATATAGTGAGACTTTGTCCCCCCCGCAAAAAAAAAAGAATCAAAATCAGGCCACAGACCTGGTCCAGGGAAGACATCACAGACTCCAATGTCACTGCCGTTTCTAGGAACTGGATGCAGCTGCCACCTTCAGCAGAATGGGTGCTTTGCCATCCCCGACACAGGCAATGATTGGTGAAGCCTCAGTCTCGTACCCACGCCCTGGCTGCAGGCAGGGTTGGGAAAGCAGCCATTGTCTTTTTCAGCCTCCACAGTGGGAGGCAGGCTGCTCCCTGTGCAGCGGGGTCTTCAAACTTGGAAGTGGGTTCAGATGCTGAGCAGCCAAAACGGAGGAGAAAGATTCACCGACATCACCTTCCCAGCCTCTGCAGACAGGCCAGTGGTTCCCATGGCTGATCCTGCCCACCACTGAGGCCCTGCCTGATCTAGTGTTTTGGAGATCCCACATGCCAGCCATGTGTGGCTGTCACGCCCTCTCTGAGAATCATCTCACACCCTACTTCCCACAAAAGCTACGGCTCTCATCACTCTCCCTGGAGATGACCGTTCTTATCAATAACCACAGTCAGTTACTTACCACTGGCCATGTGCCAGGGACTCTACACACTATTTATTTCCACTGCCAAAAGGTGTGTGGTTCCACTGTGAGCCCATCTGGCTATCCCCAAAGTAACCGGCAGCACTGGAAGGGATTTAAGAGATGGCCCAGGACTCACCCAACATCCTCCATTTACTAAAGGGGAAACAGAAAAGGGAAGCACCGTGCCGGAGGTCAAACTGCTAGTTCGCAGTCCCTCACTTCCTTCCCTTCTGAGAGACTACCTTCTCTCCTTCCCTCGTGCCTTACTCAAGGCAGACACTGGCTTGGGAATTTGACCCTGGGAAAAGACAGTGTGTGGTATTTTCTGAAGTGACCCCATTAATGTTCCCAGGTATGTAAGCCTGACTTCCCTCTCCAGCCAGAGTAATGGCCCCAGGTGGCAGAAACCCTGGTGAGCAGTGGAATGGCTGAGTCAGCCTACAGTGGGAGCCAGAACTGGGGTAACAGGTTTTTCTAGAAGTGACCCCAAGCAGAAGTTGTGAGAGTTACACAGATCTGAGAGCCGCAAGCACGGACACACCCTGCACTGGCAATATAAATATACATTCAATTTCGATGCACCTTTGATTTTCCTGGACAAATGTAGGACAGAAATAAATTGTTTGGATTATTCAAAATGTCATTTAACTAAAAACCACCCCTGAAATCTTTAGTCAAAATAGCTTTAAAAGAAGTCAAGCTGGCTGGACACGGTAGCTCACACCTGTAATCCCAGCACTTTGGGATTACAAGTGATCCCCCAAGGTGGGCGGATCACCTGAGGTCGGGAGTTTAATACCAGCCAGACTAACATGGAGAAACCCCGTCTCCACTAAAAATACAAAATTAGCTGGGCGTGGTGGCACATGCCTGAAATCCCAGCTATTCAGGAGGCTGAGGCAGGAGAATCGCTTGAACCTGGGAGGTGGAAGTTGCAGTGAGCCAAGATGGCGCCGTTGCATTCCAGCCTGGGCAACAAGAGCAAAACTCCATCTCGGGGGAAAAAAAAAAAAATTCCAGCTGATAGACTTTTCTTATCTATCCTCTTTCACAGCCTAGTTCAAATAGATGCAATCGCAGCAGAGTTTGGGGCCAGGGGTTAAGATAAAGGCTGATCTAAAATGTAAAATCTCAGTTGCAATTTTGCTCCGGGTTGATTTCACTCAACAGTCAGATTCTGTTTAGTTCTGTGTTGGGGAAAGAGATCGATCAAGGACTGAGCAGATGCACAGAGGACCGCCTGACCTCCGTCGCCTTTTCCTCCTGCAGGAGGGGACCCACCAACTGATTGAGAGCGGCCGATACGACACAAGGGAAGATTTTACAGTGGTTGTGCAACCGTTCTTTGAAAACGTGGACATGCCAAAGACCTCGGTAAAGAAAGCAAGCATCGTGGATAAACAGAATCCGCAGAGAGTGTGTGACTCTTTCTGAGTGTCATTTACATGATCCAGTGTGTCTATAACGGCCTCTCTTTTTCTGCCTGGTGAGCAGGAGGGATTGCCTGACAACTCTTTCTTCGCTCCTGACTGTTTCCACTTCAGCAGCAAGTCTCACGCCCGCGCAGGCAGTGCCCTCTGGAACAACATGGTAAGGTGGCTGCGAGGAAAATACATCCTCCCTCTGGTAAGAAAAAGACTCAAAAGCCTTTGAAGGACCTAGGAGGCCCATCATGCAGGCCATGTGATTCTGTGCACAGCAATGATAAATAAACCCCATCTCCTTCGTCCTTCCCTGCCTCCCGTACCCCTGACCTGCATCCTGAGCTTTCCATCTGGCCACCTCTTCCTCACTCCCCATCTCCCTGCTTCTTGATTTAGCTGGAACCTGTTGGCCAGAAGACGACATATCATAACTTTGAGAACCAGATCAATATCACGTGTCCGAACCAGGTAGAGTGGAAAGCGCATCCTTCCAGGCCCCGGCTCCCACTGGGCTTCTCGGTTCATTTCATCCCAGGCCCTCACCCTCAACCCCAGCTCTGCCTGCCCACCCACCCACTTTATACTCCAGGGTTAACTGCCCCAAATGCCCCATCTGGTTGTACTGAGAGGGACGAGCACTTGATCTCTGCGTGGCCGGGAGCACTCACACATGTCTAGGCTGGAAACGACTCTTTGGGGCAGCGAGATGAGCATGGCAGCCACATCTACCTGTCATTCTGAAAACTGGGGGCAGCGGAGAACTGCACAGGCAGACGGGGCAGAAGGATTCCTTGTCTTCATATAGCCCCTGCCTCTATGGCAGAGGAGCAGAGCGAGGAACCGGAGACCTAGAAGGATAGCTAGGTGGTGGGGGGGATGGGGGGTGTAAATTGGAAGCTGGGGAGCTAGGGAGGGAAAAGCAGAACAAGCCGTACATTTTTACTCACAAGTTCTCAGAAAGACCTTCTTGGAGCTCTGCAGCGGCTGCCCCCAAGAATTCCTCTGTCAACCCAGAGGGCTCCTAGGCTGACACTGGGAACCGCTGTACAGGGCTTATGTGAGACAGGACCAAGATCATCTGACTTTTCTTGCCTGGGCAGGAAGGCGCCCTGGCCACTGCAGGGTGGGGAACGCATGGAGTGGCAAGGGAGCCCGGGAAGCAGAGACAGGGGCTTTTTCCAGCAGAAAGAGGAGCATGGTTAAAAGAGGGCAGGGTGGAAAAAGAGAGGCCGCATAGGCATCCTCAGCCAGCCACGCGGGAGGTGGAGGAAGGCACGCACATTCCCGGAAGCGCGAGTTTATGCTCATTCTTTGCGCTGGGTTCAGGTTACAGAGAAAAGGCCCCCCTACATCCCGGGAGGGAGTCACCCTGGCAGAGAGAGGCCAGGCTTGGGATACGGGACAGAGAAGCTGCAGCTGTTGATGCCAGGCCGACACTTACTGAGTGCTGGCAAGCAGAGCAGCAAGCCGAATTCGCTGCTGTGGCTTACCCCGTCTCCCACAGGTCCAGCCGTTTCTGAAGACCTACAAGAACAGCATGCAGGTACCTGCGTCTTGCTTCCTCTTGGCTCACCCGGCAATGCAATGGGCAACCCCTGGGCTGGGCCAGGCCCAACAGGGCGGGCTGGGAAAGCAGGCAAGAGTTCCAGATGGCCATAAAGGCCACCCACCTGACCTTCAGATGGACTAGCGGGTAGGGCAAATGCCGTGGATAGCAGCTGGAAGGCATCCAGCCAACCCAGTCACAGCTTTACCGAAACGTACGTGAAGAGAAACCCTCTTCCTCGTAAAGCTGGTGCAGAAGCAGGGGCTGGTGTGAGGTGGGGTCATTTGTTTCTGCCCTGAGTCTTGCACTGGATGGTGAAGGGGTCTAAACTCGATGAGTGGACGTCGACCTGGCTGATAGGCAAGATTACCTAGGGAGGCTTCTTCCAAAGCCTGTTTGAGGCTTCCCTCACTCCAGGAGTAGGACCCAGGAATCAGAAATCTGTATTTTTCTTTTCTTTCTTTCTTCTTTTTTTTTTTTTTTTTTTTTGAGATGGAGTTTTGCTCTTGTTGCCCAGGCTGGAGTGCAATGGTGCAATCTCAGCTCACCACAACCTCCGCCTCCCAGGTTCAAGCGATTCTCCTACCTCAGCCTCCAGGTAGCTGGGATTACGGGCATGTGCCACCACACCTGGCTGATTTTTTATATTTTTAGTAGAGACGGGCTTTCTCCATGTTGGTCAGGCTGGTCTCAAACTGCTGACCTCAGGTGATCCACCTGCCTCAGCCTCCCAAAGTGCTGGGATTACAGACTTGAACCACTGCGCCCAGCCAGGAATCTGTGTTTTTCGAAGCTCTTGGGATACATCTGATAGCCAGTTTTTCTGGTCCCTTTCAACCCTGAGCTTCTGGTATTCGTTCTGTGCCCTTAGGGTCATGGGAGCTGGCTGCCATGCAGGGACAGAGCCCCTTCTGCCTCACCCCCGACCTCAGGTAAGCCCCCTATGTCAGGCAGGACCCAGACCCCTCCACAGGGGCTTCTGGGCCTGTGAGTCCTCTCACCTGACTTTTCACACTCACTCCATGGCACAGTGACGGCCAGTGTTTGCCGCCTGTCTGGGTGGTTACCTGGGATGAGTCCCTGTTTTGCGCCACTCTAGCTGGTGGTGACACCATGCTCAGCAGGCACCAAGGCACCTAGGGCCAGAAGCTGTCTCCTGCCCACCTGCTTCTGCCTCTTAGAGGGAGCACAGGCAGAGGAGCCCTGTGAGCACACCCTTTGGTGACTCAGCCCAGAGGTGGGCCCGATTCCCCAGAGGAAGCTGGCTCCGTGGCCCCAGGCTCTGCAATCACTGCAGCCTACAGTAGGGCCTGGAAGTTTCCCTAGGCTCTTCGGAAGAGATCTGGGGGCAGAGAAAGGCCCAACATGATTATTCTCAGACTCTTGGTGGAAAATTCAGACCCCACCGCTGAAAGGGCTGCACGTCAGGTCCTGCACTTCGTCTTACATGGTTTGATGCCCGTCCAGTTGTGCACTCAGGCCATGGCTGGCATCTCCCACGACTCCCCTCCCTCCCGCCTTTCCCTCCTTCCTTCCCTCCTTCCTTTTCCCTTTCCCCTCACCTTCTCCCTTTCTCCCCTTTTCCTCTTCTTCTCCCTCTCTGCATCTCTCTTTCCCTGTAGGTCCAGAATTTGTTGTGCCTTAAGGGAAAATTGTTCTCATATAACTTCCTCCTCCGTGGTACTGTGCACACCCAGCCCTGCATGGCCCAGTGCATGTGCAGATTGCATTTCAGATCTTGCCTGAAGCCAGAGGCACTAGACTGAAGTGCAGCTTCCTTCCTGCAGCCCTGAGTGTGTCCGCTTCTTTCCAGTGCATGACCTGAGACCTGCAGACATCCAAGTTGTGGCTGCTCTGGGGGATTCTCTGACCGTAAGGACTCTTGGGCCCTGGGTGGTTTGGGGATACCTAGGACAGCTCCAGGTCCCAGTCCTCTTAAGGGCCAGCATGCCTCTCCTCTTATCTCTTATTTTACCCCTCTACCTGGCTTTGTCAATCCAAGAGCATGCCAATGACTTGATTTGTGGCCACCTTCTCAGACAGTTGTGCAGAGGAAATCTTTTTTGGGACTGAGCTGAATTGTCTCAGAGGGCAGAGGTTTTGAATACCCAATAACACTTTTTTTTTTTTTTTTTTTTTTTTTTTTTTTTTTTTTTTTTTTTTGGAGATGGAGTTTCGCTCTTGTTACCCAGGCTGGCTGGAGTGCAATGGTACGATCTTGGCTCACCGCAACCTCCGCCTCCTGGGTTCAGGCAATTCTCCTGCCTCAGCCTCCTGAGTAGCTGAGATTACAGGCATGTGCCACCATGCCCAGCTAATTTTTTTGTATTTTTAGTAGAGACGGGGTTTCACCATGTTGACCAGGATGGTCTCGATCTCTTGACCTCGTGATCCACCCGCCTCGGCCTCCCAAAGTGCTGGGATTACAGGCTTGAGCCACCGCGCCCGGCCAACACTTTTTAAATGTATGTAAAAACTATGTGATTTTTGACTCAAGATTCTTCTAAACCTCCTTGTGTGGGTGCTCTTTTTCCTTTGGATTATGCTTTATAATCAGCTGAGACCTCACATCTGTTTCCTCTTTGCATCTGCACGGAAAGCAGCAAGAACTCCTTAGTTGTGGATAAAGCTCTGCTCCTAACTTCCAAGAAAAGGAGCTATTTTACTATCCCCAATCATCATTTCCAGCAGCACATCTAAGGCCTTGAGAATACTTTATGGTATGCCCCAGAGGGAATGAGGAGAAATGTGAGGCTTAGGAGAAATCACCGCAGTCGCTTAAGTCAATGAGCTCTCTCATCACGCTGTTAAAGAACTTAGTGGCATAACGCTGGGAACGGTATTATTAACACTCTCTCACGTTTGTAAAGCACTTGAGAGTTTTCAAAGTGGTTTTTACCACTGTAATCCAATTTGGTTCTCAAAACGCCGCCTGTGAGATGAGCAGGGCCTGCCCTCAGCTTGGTGAGGAGGCAGCTGAGAGTTGGGGAAGGCACACAGCCAGGAAGGAGGATGGAGACTTAGAGCCGGGGCTCCTGGTCCGGTGTCTGCTCCCACCACTTGAGTGCATAGGGAAGCCGTCTATGGAAGCCCTGCACGGTCATAGCCTCCCTGTTCTCTGACTCGCTAATTTCCTGTGGACTCTGGTATGTTTTCAAAGGCTGGCAACGGAATTGGCTCCAAAGCGGACGACCTCTCCGATGTCACCACACAGTATCGGGGACTGTCATACAGGTAATGTTAACCTTCGACCTCTCTCAGGGCTCCTCCCACAACAGAGAGTGGATGTGGCTTTGTCTCCTATAAATATGTGAATCCCAGAGGTCAGAGACTTGGTCTGGAAGGGGCTTTCAGAAAGAAAAACCTATGTATTTCTGCAAAATGTGAATATTGGGTGAGCGGAGAGGATATTTTACTGTTGATAATCTTTTCTTTTTTTTTTTTTTATTGTACAGAGAAAGTAGTAAACCAGGGTTCTTATCAGACTCCAGAGTCAGCAAATCCAACATGAAATGCACCAGAAAAGCACCAAATCCCTGAATCTTCACCTGCCCGCTTGCATGTATACGTGTACACGTGGTGTTCCCACGTCTCTGTTTACCGTCTTATGTGTTTATTCATGTTGTCTTGTAGTCACATGGCTGCCTTTACATACATGTACGCATCTGCACAGAAAACGGTCAAACCCAATGCACACTTCAAGAGGGCATAACCAAGACACAGTCACAACCAGCCACGCCTTGAAAGATTAGCAAATAGACAAGAGGAGAGGGTGAGAAAGGGCATCCCGAATACACAAGTGGAGAAGGTCAGGGTGTGCCAGGCGAGCAGTTGCCAGTGGGTATTCTCAAATTTCTTTCTTTCCTAATAAAGTTCTCATTCTCAAAGTAAGCGGCCAGTAGCTCAGAATTTACCTGGGAAAACAACTAGAATGAAGCTGGCCACGAGGGGGCAGCGTGCTAATGAGCGGTGGAGCCAGAACACCTTTGCTGCCGCCTCCCTTTTTTTTCTTTTAACTGTCTGAATCAAAGATTTTTATTTATTCTTCTGCCAAACACAACTGATTTCCATCTACAATTTTTTTTTTAAGGTAAGAAACAGTTAAATGAACAAAGAGCTGGGGCCCTGGGCCCTGGGCCCTGGAACGTTATTACACAATGAGAGATGCAGGCCCTCAGGGTGGGGTCTGGTCAGGCTGGCCGCAGCAGGGCAGGAACGTGCCTCAGTGGGCCTTCCCCAAGAACGCGCTGCAGCACCTGACACACTGCTGGCACACAGCCTCAAAGTCAGAGTCATTCCCATAATAGGGATCTTCAACAGTAAGTTGTATTTGTGGATCATAGCTCCTAAGTAGTTCAATTTTAGCTCTGCAGGGTTTTTTTGTTTTTGTTTTGTTTTGTTTTGTTTTGTTTTGTTTGGTTTGTTTTGTTTTTTCCCTAGCTCTGCAGGTTTTGACTCGATTACTTTTTCTATTCAAATCTCTCAGATTGCTCTCATCCATACATAGTATATAATCAAATGTGGCAACATCTTCTTTGGTAATCTTCCGGGCAACGTGGTTCATGAGAATGCCGTGCCTCTTCGGTAGTCAGGGGGGTTCCCGCCCTCATACTCGGAAGTCGCCGCGCTGTCTACCCTCCAATTCTCTGAGATGTTTTGATCAGTTACAAGTGAAAACCGCTTCTGCAATGGGTGATCGACAAATGTTACCCAGACACCCAACAGCGCGGACTTGGTAGCCGGCTCTGCCACCTTCCCGCGTGCAGAGGGGCCAAGAGTCCGCGCTGTGCTGCGCAGTGTCGCGGCGCGTGCGCACTTTTTCTTTTGAATGAATTTGCTTCTCGGGGAAGTGACAGGGAGCAGGGAGGGCATGATCAGGATCGTGATGCTTCTCTGGCCAGACCTGAGCAGAGTCCCAGAGAGAATGGGTTTCCAGGGAGGGAGGAAGGTGCCATCACTCAGCTTGTAGCACCCACAGCAAGGACCTAGGGTGTCCTTAGCGTGAGGATATCAACCCCTCAAGAACAGAGGTCAATGTCTTCCTGTGCGAAGATCCTTGCGTTTCCACAAGTCCTTGGCCAGGGACCTGGTCCTAACAGGCTGCCATGGACAAATCAGAGCCTCCCTGACTCAGCACTCTGCTTCTAATGAGGCTACAGGAAAAAGAAAAACCAGAGGAGAGAGAGCAGAGCTTGTTACAATCAAGAAAGAGCATGAGATCATGGCAGCGGCACTTGGCCACAGCTAGAGAAGGCAGTGACCTCACACCGCAGCATGGGAAAATCGAAAATAAAGTAGACAAACCACATTGCGGGTGACAGATACGTGACATGCACCAGGTGGGGCAACCTGGGGAAGTGAGGCAATGAGCCCAACTTTACAAACAGATTGACCAGCCGGGCTCCTGGGATTCAGATATGAACAGGCAATAACCTCTACTAAAACTTTCTCTCTACAAAGATGGGAAAATTCAGCCATTGCTCTGTTTCTTCCTACAAGTGAAGTCCATTACAGCCTAATGTCTCAATTTTCTAGTTCTAAGGCCTCAGGTTCAATGGCTGCTGTCCCTTTAAACCCTTCATTTCTCCTAAATATTTCAAATAGCTGCTCCCAAATGCATGTGTGTTAAAGATGGAAGCTCGCTAGGCACGGTGGCTCACACCTGTAATCCCAGTACTTTGGGAGGCCAAGGTGGGTGGATCACCTGAGGTCAGGAGTTCAAGACCACACTGGTCAACATAGTAAAATTCCATCTCTCCTAAAAATACAAAAAATTAGTTGGGCATGGTGGCACGTGCCTGTAATCCCAGATACCTGTGAGGCTGAAGCAGGAGAATCACTTGAACCTGGGAGGTGGAGGTTGCAGTGAGCCAAGATCGTGCCATTGCCCTCCAGCCTGGGTGACAAGAGCAAAACTTCATCTCAAAAAAAATGATGGAAGCTCCAGGTCAGGGTCTGAAAGACAGTTTGACACTTGGTAGAATACATATTGTGTCTCAAGTGTTCCATGGAACATTATTAACTCCAGACATGTTCCTGAAGAAGGGAAAATCCTTTGTATTTGAGGGGGAAACATTGTAGCCTTCCTCTGGGGAATTCATGAGCATATTAGCATATTAAAGGCTCTGAAATGCAGAAATCTGTTTAAGTTTTATCTGTTTAATCCAATATTTCCCTTAATTCCAGAACTTTTTCTTCATTCATAACACCTGTTAACATCTCCTGGAAAGTGTTTGTGTAGGAGACTGATCTGAGAAAAGCAATTTTTGAGACATTAAAGCTTCTAGATCAGAAAAACTAGGCAATTAATGTTACTAGGTCAATCAAGAATGGAATTTGAGCCTCTTCCCCATAGGAAACAAAGTGAAAAGAGTGGATCTCATGGGGTTAG